>NC_054703.1:26566674-26584174 GCF_016097555.1 Gigantopelta aegis | reverse complement strand
TCTATCTCTCTCTCTTTCACCCTCTCTGTCTCTCTCTCTCTCTCTCTCTCTCTCTCTCTGTCTCTCTCTCTGTCTCTCTCTCTCTCTCTCTCTCTCTCTCTCTCTCTCTCTCTCTCTCTCTCTCTCTCTCTCTCTCTCTCTCTCTCTCTCTCGAGAACCCGACACCCACAAGGGCTAAATCCGATGATATAACCATTACGCACGTAGTAACCTCTGATTAAGATATTTATGTACAAACATACAGAAGGCATTCCTGTTTTTTTTTTATTATCAATGACGTGTCTTATATTCCAAATCGCCCTCGGTGATATTAATAAAAGTAAATTATTGACATTCTTTTTTCTCAAACACTCCCAAACAATCAACCAAGAAATACAATTCATTTTCTAATCCGACATTTAAATGTGTGGAATGCTAAACCCTTCCCAGTTTTACTTTTCCACAAGGCTGGACAAGAGAGCATGTGACAAAGTGTCCTAAATACATCTGTTCAATGAATTCTCGTTACGCTTCGTTGGTTAATACAGGTAAAAACAGACGTGTCACTGCATTATTATTCTTTACAGTACTGTTAATGCTTTGTGTGTGTTTAGCAGGGATAGAGTTTGTGGGGTGCGTATGGAATTTGGCCGTGTGCATACATGTATAATTATTATTGTGCATTATGGGGGTGAGGTCATAAGCGTACGAAACAGGGAGCATAGGCGGATCTAGGGGACCACAGGCCCCCCCCCCCCAAATGTTATTATATCTTAATTTTCAATTTTTTTAGGATCCCCCTTCCAAATCTCCCCCCCCCCCAAATTCCCTTGGCATTCCGCCTCATGTCATTGCCCCCCCCCCCCCCCCCCCCCCCCCCCAACACACACTAAATGGATTTTCTGGATCCTCCACTAGGGAGGCAGGAAGGGACAAGTCCCTAGATCTGGAGCAAAACCTCAACTTCGGGCACAAATGACACAGATATTCAGGGAAAATGTGCTAAACGGGGCACTTTTTCTATGTATTTACACCATTCTCTTCTCAAAATTAGTCATCCATGACCGGCCTCAGTGGCACAGTGGTTAAGCCATCGGTCTACATGCTGGTAGGTACAGGGTTCGCAGCTCGGTACCGGCTCCAACCCAGAGCGAGTTCTTAAGGGTGCAATGGGAGTAAGGCCACTACACCCTCTTCTCTCTCACTAACCACTAACCAACTAACCCACTGTCCTGGACAGACAGCCCAGATAGCTGAGCTGTGTGCCCAGTACAGCGTGCTTGAACCTTAATTGGATATAAGCACGAAAATAAGTTGGATGAATGAATGAGTAATCCATGTCAAAGAAATGCGTAGTGATTCGTTTGCAACCCTGTTAAGCTGTTTGGCAGTAATGCCAATATGAATAAAATTATGTTATTATCCAGATTCGGACATTTTTCGTTTAATTCGGGCAAAAACCCCTTTACAAAAATGTGAGTACTCATCAGCTTATGTCCGACGGCTTAACCACGACATCACAGACAGTGGGATGCTGCTAACTGGATAGTGCATATAAAAGATTCGTTGCTGCTAATTTAGTTTTTTCAGAAGCCCATTGCGTGGCAGCAGCGGGTTTCCTTTCTAATTATCTGTTTGGCGCCATATAACAGTAATTTAAATGCCTTGATTGCGTCCCTAAATTAAACAATCCTTCCTTGCGCTTCACTGACCAGGACAGCACCTACCATGGCTTTTAATATACCAGTCGTGGCACACTGGTTGGGACGTGGGGAGGATCCTACTACTCAAGATCCTCAGGTGAGCGATCTACCGACTGAACTAAACCCCGCCCCTAGCTCCGCAAAACATTTCTCATGTATGTGATATTATTATATCGCAGTAAAACAAATTAAGCATAAACGTGAATATATTTAGTTTGTTTTCCCCTACGTGATGTTTTCTGGAGAAGCCAGCGAAAACGACCTACAAAATGCATATCATTCAAAAGACGTGGTATGTACTGCCTTTTTTGAAGCAAGAAAGAAAGAAATAGGGATGGGGTGTTTTTGGTTTTGTTTCGCTTTACGGTAAAAAGGAAAGAGAGAGAAACAAAATAGAAGAAGAAAAGAATGAATGGATAAGTGAACGAAAGGAAGGAAGCATGAATGAATGAATGCATGAGTCAGTGAGTGAAAGGAAGAAAGAAAGGAAATGAAGGAAGGAAGGAAGGAAGGAAGGAAGGAAACAAACAAAGAAAGAAAAAGAAAGAAAGAAAAACAAAGAGATAGTTACGTGATATAGCGTAAAACAAGCGACCGTTACTTGACGTAACAGCCGGGACTGTTACGTGACGTCAGAATAAACTACAAGCGTTGCGTGACCTCCCGCCAGGACGCTTACATGGGAACGATCAAAGAGAATGCGGTGACCATGACGCTAATATACGCTGCTGACGCGACTCACAAAGAAACAGACTCATTTTACGTTTAGTCTTTCACGTTGGGGACACCATAACCCGAATCAGAGATATACGCCTAGCTGCTGGCGACGGCGGTGGTGGGGGTGGGGTGCGAGTGGGACTCGGGATTAGTTGTTCCTTAGAACAAAATGATATATGTGGCATGTTTCCTTTGTTTCTTTATGTTTCAGTTATGTTAGGGTATGTACCGCCTTGTATCATAGTTTCTAGTGTCCACCAACTAACCTACTACACACTTCCCACCACACACACACACACAGACACACACACTAACCTACTACACACTTCCCACCACATACACACACAGACACACACACTAACCTACTACACACTTCCCACCACATACACACACACCACACACACTTCCCACCACATACACACACAGACACACACACACCTTACTCACACCACACCACACACACTTCCCACCACATACACACACAGACACACACACACACCTTACTCTCACCACACCACACACACACACAGACACACATACACCACACCACATACACACACAGACACACACACCACACCACATACACCACACACACACTACACACGCTACTCACATACACATATACACACACCACACACACACACACCACACCACACACCACACACACACCTTACACACACACACCACACCACACACACACACACCTTACACACACACACCACACCACATACACACACAGACACACACACACACCTTACTCACACCACACCACACACAAACACTACACACGCTACTCACATACACATATACACACACCACACACACACCACACACACACACCACACCACACACTACACACATACACAGACACACCACAAACACACACACCACACACACTCACACACCACACACAGACACAGACACACCACACACACACACCACACACACTCACACACCAAACACCACACCACACCACACACACACACCTTACATACATACACCACACCACACACACACACATACCTCAGGAATAAAACAAATCGTATAACAGTAAAAGAAGTAAGTACAGTACTGGTTGCCATCATAAAAACATCATCATCGTCAACTTTATTTGGTTGCATTTACCATAGTTTGACACCCAATAGCCCATGTATTGTTCGTACTGAGGTGTCGTTAAACATCTATTCTATTCTATTCTATTCTATTCTGTTGCTCATCGTCATCGTAATTATTACTATCACCAAAACGTCATCATCAAATCTGTATTGACATCACCATCATCATCTTCATCGTCGTTGTCATCACAATCATCATCATCATACCATCGTCATCATCATCGTCATCATTATTATCATCACCATTATCATCACCATCATCATCATCATCATCACCATCATCATTATCATCATCATCACCATCATCATCATCATCATCATCACCACCACCATCATCACCATCATCTCTACCATCACCATCATCATCATAACATCACCATCACTTCCCATAATTAAAGTTGAGTAAACTTTCTCCACACACGATTACATTATTATTTTGCTCTTACATATTCTTAAAGTATCAGTATCAGTTTTTGAGCAACTTCAAAGTCTCGGCAATTTTTTTTTTTTTTTAAATTGTCCCGTTATCGCTAGATGTCGCACGCCAGCACTAGGCGTGTGTCTGGAAATGCCAACAGCGTCAAGATTGTAGGAAGTAGTTGGAACAACAACGTCAAACACGGTGATGTGCACAATATTTGCTCACAGCCGACAGAAGATGTTTAAATATGTAGACTGTTCCCCGGTCGTGTCAGAGGCTGTGCTTGGAGAAATAGACTGGATTTTATGGAGGTGTGAAAACATTTGTGTTATGTGTGTAAGGCGCAAATACCAAATCTCCATAATGACGTATGCGCATACGTATACGTATACGTTAATCTACAGTGCAATTTTTGTATATAGTGATCGGATAAGTAGACGCGTCAACATACACATACGGAGACACATAAATGGAATCTACTATTTGAAATGAAAGTGGGGTTTTTGTATGAATTAAATAATGAACGTTTAACGACACCAAAGCCCCCCCACCCCCATCCAACACACTCACTCACACAAACACACACATACACACACACGTACGAATAAATATATCAGCTAACGAATAATGGTATAAATGAATGTGCGAAGAATGATTTGGTGGGTTAATGGATGGATGGATGGATGGGTGGGTGGATGGATGGATGGATGGATGGATGGATGGATGGATGGATGGATGGACGGACGGATGGATGGTGGGTGGCTGGCTGGGTGGGTGGGTGGGTGGGTGGATGGATGGATGGATGGAAAACGTGGATAGGTGAATGGATGGAAGTATGGGTGGAAGTATGGATGGATGGATGGATGGATGGAGGGATGGATGGATGGATATGTGAAAGTATGGAGTGATTGATAGGTGGATGGATAGAAGGCTGGATGGGTGGACATAAGGGAGGGATTATGGGTGGACGTATTGATAGATGGATGGACGGATGGACGGACGGACGGAGGGACGGACGGAGGGACGGACGGACGGACGGGTGGATGGATGGAAATACGGAGTGATGGATAGAAGTATTGATGGATGGATGGATGGACGGATTGACGGATGGACGGATGGATGGATGGATGGATGGGTTGGAGTAATGGATGATAGATGGATTGTTCGACGTATGCATGAATGGTAGATGGATAGAAGGTTGGATCGATGAATGGATTGATAGATAGACAGAACAGATACATAAACGGACGGAAGAGAGATTATTAAAAATTAATTTACAATTAGAAAAAAACAAAAAACGAGAACAAAACCCTGAAATCTATAACTGACTTTAAAGGATAACTGTGTTTAGAAACAAATGGCGCTTTCATGTCGCATGCCGTGCAAATTGATCGGCCAGTTGCCTCTGTATTTATCTTAACAACGACTATATTTGTATGCGAACGATGAACGGTCGATACGTCCCTTCCACGGTTAGAAAGAGGCCGCCTGTCACTTTTATGACCGTGTTATGGAAACAAATAATTAGTCAAGCATGGCGAAAACGCATGGCGACGTACGGAGTTCGTTCCCATGGCTAGATAATCAGTTGCTATGGCAACGCGTGTAAATAAAATCTAGACCACACGTATGAAACGAGGACGGTACGACAGGCTGATGATGTTAAAGTATGGATCATTAATATTATGGCATTGTAAAATGAAAACAACAAAAAATAATTAAAGTTGCATGATCGACTTTAGTTTTATTATTCATGGCCGTACCCTGATCAAAATCCGGGGGAGGGGGGGGGGGGGGGGGGGCACTACTTTTTATAAACAAATGAAACACTATACAAATTAAACCCTGAGATGTGTATGCTATTTTCTGGAGTAAAAAAAAAAAGTGAGATTCTCAGGGTGGCAATATATATATATATAGTGATTTCCCTAGAAATTTGGCAAGGCATGGTAGACCAAACACTTTTGGGGCATTTTCACCATTTTCGGGCACTTTTATTTCATTGAAAATACACAAAAATTAATTGAAATAAACAATGTAATTTATATGCTTGCTTTAATAAATGAATGGCAAAAGATATAAAAGGCATATTTTATTAATTAATAATACCTTTTTGGGTGTTTTATAAAGGCAATTTTAGAATTAATTAGTGAAAAAGGCTTGCTTAATCTAGGGCAGCATGGCGCTGATTAAGGCAAGATGGTGCTAGACTATTGAGGCATGGTGCCGCACCATGCTAAAACAAGCTAGGGAAAACACTAATATATATATATATATATATATATATATATATATATACACACACACACACACACAACGAATCATACACCAAGGCATCCATCCGTCCACCCATCCACCCACTTAATCTCCCATTCATTCACCATCCATCCATCCATCTATTCACCATCAATCTATTCACCATCCATCCATCCATCCATCCATCCATCTATACATCCGAATCATTCATCCATCCATCCACCTACTCACTCATCCATTCATATCCATCCATCCATCATTTCATTTCAACTTATGTTTTGTGCTTATATCCAATTAAGGTTCAAGCACGCTGTCCTGGGCACACACTTCAGCTATCTGGGTGATATGTCCATGACAGTGAGTTAGTTGTTAGCTGTTAGTGGTTAGTGAGAGAGAAGTGGGTGTAGTGGTCTTACACCTACCCATTGTTTGTTTTGTTTAACGACACTACTAGATCACAATGATTTATTAATCATCGGCTACTGGATGTCAAATAGTTTACACCTACCCATTGGTGAGTCGTGAGTGGGTGGGAGCCGGTACCGGGTTGCGAACCCAGTACCTACCAAATTAGCCTTATGTCTGATGGTTTAACCACGACATCACAGAGGACGGTGTTAGATCTTGCCCCGAGACCTCTTGATTTTAACCTTAAAGACGATCATTAAGTTACAGGACAGATCAAACCGAACACCAGTCTATTCAGCGGAACACAATATAAGAATTAAGCGATCTATTGTCACAAATCAGTGATTGCAGATTGTAGATTTACGAGAACGCACTGTATTGTGTGTGTACGACACATTGTATTGTACGTGTATAAAACATATCGCGTGACACCGGACACAACACAGAAGTGGTCCAAGTTTACAAATGTCTGTAAATCGATTCATCTGGAATTCGCTTTGAAAATAATAAGCACGGACATGCAAAAAGTCGTTAAAGACGACTGATACGTCACTGCATGACCTCACAGAAGATCAAAAAACGGTTAATCAGGGCCGTAGCTAGGATTTTTTTGTTTGGGGGGGGGGGGGGGCAACTGAGTAGTTAATAGTCTAAAACTCCTTAAACAGTTAAGAAGATAATTTTCTTTAAGTTTCTATAATGCTTTCCTGATTTTTTCTTCCCCCTCTCCCCCCCCCCCCCGCTAGCTACGGCCCTGTTAATGTGCCCTTTTTTCGTCGTGTCAAAATAATTTTGTTTTGTTTAACGACACCACTAGAGCACAGTGACTTATTAATCATCGGCTATTGGATTTCAAAAATTTGGTAACTGTGACATGTAGTCTTAGAGAGGAAACCCGCTACATCTTGTCTATTATTAGCAAGGTATCTTTTATATGTACCATCCCACAGACAGCGCAGTACATACCACGACATTTGATATATCAGTCGTGGTGCACTGGCTGGAACGAGAAATAGCCCAATGGGCCCTCTGACGGGGATCGATCCCAAATAGACCGCATATCAAGCGAGCGCTTTACCACTGGGTTACGTCCCGCGCTCCCTCGTGTTAAATGGTTGATGTCAAACACAAATGAAATATGATCTTTATATTTTTTTAAATGTTTTCTTTGCTTGGTTTTAAAGCAGTGTATACCATAAGATTGTAAATCCCATAACTGAGACCCATAACACACCAGAGCTGTGTCCGTGTTTGATTCTGGGGAGTTTGACGCTACATCAAAATATAGAGCATGTTCTATGTCGTCTGCTGCCAGATCTGTTACTACTATAGTTCGTGCCAGCACGGACACGATGTGTTTTGTTACATTCGATTCAGTGCATTTCTTGTTTCAACTGGTAACATACTCGCCCGACTCAAATGTTAAAGTTTGTTTTGTTTAAAACATTGGATTATTAATCATCGGCTATTGGATGTCAAACATTTCATAATTCTGACCCGTTAATTTTGTTCCATTAGTAGCAAGGGATCCACCAAACTAAAACCCAGATCTCTGCTGTTTTGATGGTATATGTTTGGGGGTTTTTGTGTTTTTTTGTGTTTTTTTTTGTAAAAAAAAAATTTGGGGGGGGGGGGTTGGGGGTCAATATATTCAATATACATGCATGCATATATATATATATATATATATATATATATATATATATATATATATATATATATATATATATATATATATATATATATATATATATATATAACTATAAATATAGTCAAACCTGTCCTAGCGGCTACCTGTATTCAGCGATCACCCAAATTGGATCCTAAATCGCTAAAATACCTGTATTAAGCGGCCACAGTAAATGCTTACTATTATATAAGAGGAATATTTAACAACAGCGATACGGTGCAGCAAATAACCGATCTTCACACCTTCAGGAATACTATTATCCTGTTCAATTATTTAGACCCAAAGTTTTTTGCAAATGTTACGTTTATTTCCTATTCGATATTTGTTTTCTTTGCATTTACATGAAAACAAACCCAAACCCCGACAGGTTTTATATACAAATCATCATATAAAATGCACGAAGTTGACTTAATTCCACTTTTTAAAAATCTCTATGTCTTTTGAATGCACGTTATTTAGCCTATAAATAGCTACGGTCATTTGCATATCAAAACATTGGGATCTGAGGCTACGTGAAGGCCATTATAGCTTGTTTCACTAAATCAAGGTTATTATTGTTTTGCAGTGTGTAACAGCATTGTCTAATCTTTCCGTTAAACATAGATGTAAACAAACAGAACATGTAACCCTTTCTTGTAGGTGCATTATATTTAATCAGTTTAGCTAATGTATTATGTATTTTAATTTTATTATATCAATTATATATTAGGCTTAGCATACCATACCTAACCTAACACAACTGAGGTGTAGCACAGTAATAAACACAAATCACCTCACACACCGCAGGAATGTGCTTTCCAAATTTATAAATAAATTTAATGCAGGGCCGGCCCAGAAGACCGGGGGGGGGGGGATAAAATGTCAAAGGCCACCAACATCAAATAATAATAAAAATGTTATTTAATTTTGCCTCTAAATTGGGAACTCATACGTACGTATATATATAGTCTATATCTATATAATCTATCTATATCTATATATATATATATATATGTATTTAGGGTGTGCTAGGGGCTGGGGTTTGGGGGTGGGGTGTTACATTTGTAATGCGAAAAACCAAAGGGCTATTGTTCGGACTCGTATGGGTTCAACCACTTTTTTTTCATTCCGCAGACCACAGCCCTGAATGTTCAAAATACGATAGCATTGCTTGATCAATAACATAATTATTTCGATCTATGACTGCACGTGCTGTTGTAGCAATGTGCAAACCACGTAAAATACAGTTAGGTAGGGTATATATAATTCAATGAAAATGTATTAGTCGACATTCTTGTTATTGTTATTTGAGGTAAAATATGGGTAATCGAAAAAACACTTCAGTTTGATGTAAAATCGTGTATTAAGAACGTTTTTCGATTATTTTGAAGATGAATATCAGCGCGGTAGACCTAGGTATGCTTCTTATCGAATTGTCGATCGAGTTTCCGCTGCACTTAAAGTTTCGGTTTCAACATTAAAAAGAACTGTGAAAAATCTAAGCTCTACGAATCCAAGCACAGAAATCACTGTTAAAAAACGCGACCGAAAACTCATCGATTTATTTGATAAAGATGTTATTAGACGGACGAGTATACAGATTTTATAGAGAGGGCGAATTACCTACATTACATAAGATTAACGTGGCTTTAAGGGAGGAATGTGGAATCAACATATCCATATCAACTCTACGAAGAACACTCCATGACCTCGATTTTAAATACCAACATATGTCGACAACCGGAAAAGTGATTTTTGAGGACGCCAATATATCAGACAGGAGATGAAATATTTCCATGAATTCCAGTTACTACGAGAACAGTGTATTTAATAGTGTATCAAGATGAGACCTGGGTGAATGTCAACCACACAACATCCCACCCTACTGGACAGATATCCACCCGGGAACAAGTCCCGCCATCACCTGCCGAAATCAGACGCTGCTGATCGAGTTCCTAAACTCTGTTCGGTGACTGGGAAGGGAAAAAGACTTATTATTTGTCATGCTGGCTGTAATAAATATGGATTGATATATGGCTGTGAATTGATCTTTGAGGCTAAAAAAACAGACGGAGACTATCATGGTGAGATGAATCATGACAATTTTTATCAAATTGGTTTGCAGAACAACTTATGCTTCTCTACCAGAACCTTCTGTTATCGTCCTGGATAATGCAAGCTACCACGACAATTAACTGAGATTACACGATGTCCTGCACTAAACGCTAAAAGGAAGAAATTCTGTCGTGGCTACGAAACAAAAAATATACCTTTTGAGAGTAACATGACAAAGCCAGTTCTTTATGAACTTGTGAAAAGTAACAAATGTGCAAAGCAATTTGTTACTGATGATATTGCTGCACGCCATGGGCACTTGTGTCTAAGACTGCCGCCAAGACATTCTGAACTCATCCGATAGAACTGATCTGGAGTCAAGTCAAAGGGCACATAGCTCGTCATAATGATGGTAAAATGACCACGGCGCGGAGAGAACTTGCACATGCATTGAACTCTGTCACACCTACACACTTCTCTGACGCAGTTAAACATGTAATAAAGATCGAAGAAGATTTTAGAAAACAAAATAGTTTTATAAGAAATAAAATACCCCCTGTGATAGTCCCCCTTAACGAAGCTAGTGATGAAGAAATGAGTTCGTCGACTGATTAAGTTATTTCTCCATACCCATCAGGAGTATTACTTTAATGTATGCATGAACTCTTTAACACCAAAAACTATTTATTTCCATATCATTCACTATCAAACAACCTAACAACCTATAAACTAATCGACTAGAAATGCATATAGACTACACATACATACGAGAGAAATGTTTATTTAACGACACAACGCATTTGATATACGTCAGACAAAACGGTTAAGGAGCATTATGACAGTGAGAAAGAAACTCGCTACCGCCACATGGGCCACTGTTTCCGATAAGCAATTTTGATAAGCAATAAGGGACGTTTTATATGCACCATCCCATAGACAGAATAGCACATACCACAGCCTTTATACATCAGTTGTGGTGAACAGGCTGGAACTAGACACAACCCAATGGGTCCACCATGTGGGATCGATCAGTCGACCTACCATGAGCGAACGCTTTACCTCTGAGCTACGTCCCGCTCCATATACAAAAGAAGCCTTAAGTGGGGTTGGGGTTGTGCAGAGGGTCACACCTCCACCAATCGCATGCATACCATATTTCTTCTCTCTCCCTATAACCATATAACCATAGATTAAAATATGTTGAGTGCGTCGTTACATGACATAAATGTCTCTCTCTCTCTCTCTCTGAAGTTCCTCTCTCTCTCTCTCTTCTCTCTCTCAGTCTCGTCTCTCCTCTCTCTCTCTCCTCGCCGCTCTCTCTCTCCTCTCTCTCTCCTCTCTCTCTCTCGCTCTCTCGCTCTCTCTCCCTCTCTCTCTCTCTCTCACTCTCTCTCGTCTCTCTCTCCTCTCTCTCTCTCCTCTCTCTCTCTCTCTCTCTCTCTCCGGTCCTCTCTCTCTCTCTCTCTCTCTCACTCTCGTCTCCTCTCCCTTCAGCGCGCGCGCTTGTGTATTCCACAATATAATTATAATATTTGATACATATTTTTTTTTTCAAACTGAGGTTTTGTCACTTGAACTCCCCACCTGAATCCGCGCTTGCTTCATGTTTACAGATATTTTCTTAAATATAGGTCATACTACGATTTGTGCGGATAGGACGATAGAACCGAACAATAGTTTGAAACGCACTATAGAATGATGCTTTTGATATGCAAATGACCTTAGTTATTTATAGGCGAAATAACGTGCATTCAAACGACACAAAGATTTTTAAAAAGTGGAATTAAGTCAACTCCGTGCATTTTATATGATGATTTGTATATAAAACCTGTCGGGGTTTGGGTTTGTTTTCATGTAAATGCAAAGAAAACAAATATCGAATAGGAAATAAATGTAACATTTGCAAAAAACTTTGGGTCTAAATAATTGAACAGGATAATAGCACCCATTCAGTCCCAACATCTCTACTGTGTATTAATTAAGAAAGTATGACTATGGAAAGCATCTAATTACCTCTGGGCAGGCTACGCTTGATATTTGTAGATTCACTTACTATGACAATACACCGCATGAAGTAGAAATTAAACAATTAAATGAAAAAAACAAAAAAAACATGTTGAGAACGGTTAATTTAATACATTCCAGTTGCATTTTTTTCCTGAATGAGGCGACATGTCAAACGTTTATTTGTAGTAAACTGTGAAGCACACATCCATTAATTACCGTGCACAGACGGTAAAACAAGAAACGACAACATATGTTTTAAAGACTATATGTCGCAACCTGTAATCAGCGGCCACCTGTATAAAGCGGCCATTACTCCCTTGTGTGACCGTTTAAGACAGGTTTGACTGTGTGTATAGTATATATATATATATATATATATATATATATATAATATTATATATATATATTCGATGGGATGTCGCTAAACAAGTATTTCCATTTCATTCACAAATATAAGAGAGTATTTTCTTACAAACGCAAATTATTCCGATGACCCATATCTGCAAAGTGCAAAGTTATTGTCGATAGATTAATACATTATAGTTGGGTTAACGTTTATTAATTTTCTTTCAATGGCTATAAGACGGAGTCATAAAACGACCAACAGCGCCGCTCTTTAAAGCGACACCAAGGTGCTGGCGTGAACTGTACTGAATAGGTGGTGCTTCATTGGAATGTATCATTGTTATGGAGATACCGTTCACAACGAATGTGGTCAGCGACATGATAACAAAACCCACGTGAATTGCTGAATTGGATTCCAGTATCTCACTTAAAAGGTATGGTAACTTGGCAGTAAATGACGTTACAAAAATATGTGTCTTAAAATGTACGTGTAAATACGCAAACTGCTGCATTGAATATGTGTCACTTTAATGGTATGGTCACGTGGCATTATAAAGGGTATTTTTTTTAACGACACCACTAGAACACATTGCTTTATTAATCATCGGCTATTGGATATGAAACATTTGGCACTGTTTACATATACATGTAGTCTTAGACAAGAAACCCGCTACTGTATTTTGTTTTGCATTAGTAGCAAGGGATCTTTTATATGCACCATCCCACAGATAGGATAGTACATACCCGGCCTTTGTTAAACCAGCTGAGGAGCACTGGCTGGAACGAGAAATAGCTCAACGGGCCCACCGACGGGATCGATCCTAGATCGATCGCGCATCAGACGAGCGATTTATCCAATAGCAGACGATTAGTTAATAAATGCGCTTTAGTGTTGTCGTTAAACAAAACAAACTTGAATTGAAATTCAGTCGTGCATGAAGAGTATTGTGGTGGGGTTTGTCTCGTTAAAAGTGGCATCTCTTCAACGACACTTAACACATTTTAAACTACCGCGTTTTTGTTGCGGGCAAGAAAAACCGGCCAATTATCCAGATTCATAAGGAAGCACCAGTATAAGCCAAATACCCATTATCTGGTAAACCACAAAATCCGGAAATCATACGAAAACTTCCGATGTTGACGTAAACTTCACGAGCGTTTTACAAGGTCACGTTTTATCACGAAAGCATAAAGATCTTGTTCGCACGCCAAACCATGTAGCTACGTGCCGCTCCGGGAGTTGGTGAGGTAACTCGCGCCAGGGCCGCTTGATAATAGTGTACGAGAGATGAACGTGTTTTCGTGACTTTACGACGTTTACTATTATAAAGACCCTGTACCAGTGTATGCGGTGCATCTAAATACACAGAGTATGAGTAAATACACGCAATATATAGATGTTGTACATTAATGTAAACATGTATCTGTCAGTACGTAACATCTTACGATGGGATGGATTTCTAATATTCGTGTCGTATCGGTCGAAAGAAGAAAGGAATGTTTTCTTTAAAGGGGCATACCCTAGATTTTAAACACTAAGGCATATTTTTTTACTATTATAGCTGTTTTTGATTTTAAAAAAAATCATACTTTACTTATATTTTATGGTTTAGATTATCAGTTTCCGTACATTCGAAATGTGTTTGGTCATCATGGTGTTTTTAATATCACAAAAATTAATTTCTTGTATTTTTAAAAACGCACGTGCGTCTGAGAAGTAATAGTTATGGAGTTGAGTTTTAGTCTATTTTTAGTGGGCATTTCACCATATCAAAGTCACAGACTCATGTTTTACTCAATAGTAACTTTATCCAAATGTGTTACAGGTTTGTAGATTAACTAAACGTAGTGTTAATTTTCACGGGTTGAAACTAGGGTCTGTCCCTTTAACGATGCACTCAACTTATTTTAATTACTGCCCTACGTTTCTTAACGCTGGCGTTTTCGTGGTCTATGCAACGGTATTGTAATAAGCAAACGTTTTCCAAAATGGCTGACCAAAACAGCAAACATGATTGACTTAGTATTATTCTTAAATAGTCCTCTGACAGTACAAATAAGGTCTTAAATAGTCCTCTGACAGTACAAATAAGGTCTTAAATAGTCCTCTGACAGTACAAATAAGGTCTTAAATAGTCCTCTGACAGTACAAATAAGGTCTTAAATAGTCCTCTGACAGTACAAATAAGGTCTTAAATAGTCCTCTGACAGTACAAATAAGGTCTTAAATAGTCCTCTGACAGTACAAATAAGGTCTTGAAACGATTAGTACCTTTCAAAAAACATACATACATCCTCATCAAATTTAACGCACGAAACAAAACAAGTTGAATTCATAGTTTGTTTTCATTGAACGGTTACCACGGTAACAAAACAGTGAAAATTTTATCAATGAAACATTTAGAAATAGTTCTACTTGCCGATATAATGGGTTGGGTTTTTTTTAAATTCCAAAAATGACATACACATTTGATTTTCTTAAAGAACATAACTAATTAGTTCAAGAGTGTTTATGCTAAGGATTTGTAACAGTTTTGTTTGAAAAGTCGAACGAGAAACGTTTGACATCCATTTTTGTTCGCCTCGAGTCTCTTGCCAGTGATGTTAGCTAACGTTCGGTTTGCTCGCGGAGTGGGCGAGGTGTAGCCCAGTGATAAATCGTCCGCTTGATGCGCGGTCGGTCTAGGATCGATCCCCGTCGATGGACCCATTGGGCTATTTCTCGTTCCAGTCAGTGCTCCACAACTGGTGTAAAAAAGGCCGTGGTATGTACTATCCTGTCTGTGGGATGGTGCATATAAAAGATCTCTTGCTGCTAATACAAGTCCATGAAGTGGCGACAGCGGGTTTCCGCTCTCAGTATCAGTGTGGTCCTTGGCCATATGTCTGAGGCCATATAACCGTAAATAAAATGTGTTGAGTGCGTCGTTAAATAAAACATTTCTTTCTTTCGGTCGGTCTAGGGTCCATTGAGCTATTTCTCGTTCAAGCTAGCGCTCCACAACTTGTGTATAAAAAGGCCGTGGTATGTACTTTCCTGTCTCTGGAATACTGCATATAAAAAATCTCTTGCTGCTAATCGAAAAGAGTAACACATTGCGTGGTGGCAGTGAGTTTCCTTTCTCATCTGTATGTTTCTTTAGCATATTGTGCCCGATGTCATATAACAGTCCTACGTTTCTTAACGCAGACGTTCGCGAAACGTTTTGTCGTTAGTGTTAAGAAACGGATAGTTCGCCGCGAACAAACGAAGGAAGGAAGGAAACGTTTTATTTAACGACGCACTCAACACATTTTATTTACGGTTATATGGCGTCAGACATATGGTTAAGGACCACACAGATTTTGAGAGAAAACCCGCTGTCGCCACTATATGGACTACTCTTCCGATTAGCAGCAAGGGATTTTTTATTTGCGCTTCCCACAGGCAGGATAGCACAAACCATGGCCTTTGTTGAACCAGTTATGGATCACTGGTCGGTGCAAGTGGTTTACACCTACCCACTGAGCCTTGCGGAGCACTCACTTAGGGTTTGGAGTCGGTATCTGGATTAAAAATCCCATGGCTCGACTGGGATCCGAACCCAGTACCTACCAGCCTGTAGACCGATGGCCTACCACGACGCCACCGAGGCCGGTCTAGACCGACCGCGCATCAGGCGAGCGCTTTATCAAGTGCTGAGCAACGTCCTGCTCCGAGTATCGGTCGATGTCTGGCATGACTAAAATCAAAGTTTGTTTTGTTTAACAAAATAGCATATAACTAAAGCATATTGATATATAAAATTAACGTTTGCTTTGTTTAACAACACCACTAGAGCACATTGATTTATTAATCATCGGCTATTAGATGTCAAATATTTGGTAATTCTGACACGTAGTCATCAGAGGAAACCCTTAGCTGCGAGAGATATTTTTGTATACATTTTCCAACACTGATAAATGCTTAAAACTACTGAAATGTCCCACGCATAACAGCGGCCGTAAAGCTCGCTGCGTGAGAATTCTTCTATTTATTAACAGTAACTGTTATTTTAGGGCTTACATCGAATCGCGGTTCAAGCACGCTGTTAGGGGCACATACCTCAACTATCTGAACTGTCTGTTCAGGACAGTGAGTTAAAGGTTACCAAGACAGACGTTGGCATTGCACCTACTCATTGAGTTGCTAAACTCGCTCTGTGTGGAATTCCAGGCGATTCCAGTACCTATCAACAGAACAAATGGATTAGGCACAGGTCAGGTCAGGTCAGGTCAGGTCAGGTCAGATAGTCTAACGTGCACATTCAGAGCAAGCTGTTGTAGCGCACGCCTGTCCTGAGGGCATGTGTCGGCCTTAGCCGGTTCTTCCGTCCAGGACAGGAAAGGGGTGGGGAGGGTGAAGGGGGGGTGGCGCCTGCACTGCCAGGTGCAAAGGAGCACCTGCAGTCCGACCGTGATCGGTAACAGGCGGAGGGGTGGTTTGGTGCTATAGAATGTTTTGAGTCCCGAAGGAAGAGTCAAAAGAGAAATGGTGCGCATTTATGAGAGGGAAATTAGGCGCATTTTTGAACAGTCCGCCGAAAGAGTAAAGAAGGGAGCTATGTATATAGTTTTGGAATTTAGTAAGCCGAGAGTAGCTCGTTATTAGGCACAAGCGATCCAGCCTTATGTGTGCCTAAAGTATAAGACACATGACATTAAAAACCCACCCCCTTTTTCATTCCTGGGTGTGACATGACACTACAGCATTGAACTTTCAAAGTTAGACAATTTCTTTTAAGTCAAACGCTATTTACATACTAGTACTCCGCTTACTTAACAACTGGAGCGTTAAATCTTGTGT
>NC_054703.1:26559174-26564174 GCF_016097555.1 Gigantopelta aegis | reverse complement strand
AATAAAATCTACGCGTTAAAATTGGCTCTCTTAAAACTTTAACTTTAAATACTGACCAAGCGCTTTCTTCCTCACTAGACTGTTTTTCGGGTGTTTTTGGGTTGTTTTTTGGGGGGTATTTGGGGGGGGGGGGGGGGGGGGGGGGGTTGTTGCTTTTTTTGTTGGATTTCTTTTTTTCTTTTTTTCTTTTTTTGCGTATAACGTTAAATGAATGGGATATGATAGGACATTGTGGAAACCAGTCAGTTTGTTAGCGAGCGCTCCCTTTAGTCTTCTGAACACGCTACAGAACTCATTCGGAATGAACACGCTGCAGAACTCATTCGGAATGCGTATAACGAATATACCGGTCTCTGTCAACGTAACCGGCATTAGTGGTGCAGTGCTTAAACCATTTGACTAAAAGCTGGTAGCTATAGGTTCTGAGTTCGCATTCTGGCACCGGGTCCCACCCAAGGGTGTTTAAAGTTTGTTTGTTTTGCTTAACGACACCACTAGATCACATTGATTAATTAATCATCGGCTATTGGATGTCAAACATTTAGTAATTCTGACTCGTAGTCATCAGAGGAATGCATCTTTTATATGCACTTTTCCACAGACAGGATACCACATACCACGGTCTTTGACCAGTTATGTGACACTGGTTGGAACGAGAACAACCCCAATAAGCTGAATAGATCCATCGAGGTGGTTCGACCCTGTGATGCTAGCACCTCAAGCGAGCACTCAACGGACTGAACTAAATCCCGCTTCCACTACACCGACTTACGACACTATACCGACCTACCCACTGTCTTATACAAACAGTCCAGATAGCTGAGGTGTGTGCCCAGGACAGCGTGCTTGAACCTTAATTTGATATAAGCATAATCGAAGAATGAATGTATGTATGTATGTATGTATTGTATGTATTGTATGTATGTATTGTATGTATTGTATGTATGTATTGTATGTATGTATGTATGTATGTATGTATGTATGTATGTATGTATGTATGTATGTATGTATGTATGTATGTATGTATGTATGTATGTATGTATGTATGTATGTATGTATGTATGTATGTATGTATGTATGTATGTATGTATGTTGTATGTATTGTAGTATGTATGTAGTATGTATGTATGATTGGACGATGGGATGGATGGATGGAAAGATGGATGGATGGATGGATAGGATGGATGGAACGAAGGGACGAGGCGGACGGAACGACGGATGAACGAACGAACGATTGAATGAAGTGATTAATTAATTAATAAATGTAAGAATAAATGAAAGAATAAATGGATGAGTGGATGAATAAATGAATGAACGAACGAACGAACGAACGAATGAATATGTCTGACCATAAATTATCTTAAATGAAATATGATGTACATGGATGTGTGAAATGACATATGGTGTACGTGTACATGTCTTCATATGACACACAAATCCGGAGTGTCACAATTAGGCTTCGTCTTATCGCACACAACACAAACACCTTTAATCCTGTAGTGTACCAGTGCATGTTATATCGTATCGCGTTTCCAGAAGGCACACCCCGTTAAGATAACTGACATTGTAACACACAAACTGACCCTTTAAATCTGTCACTCGGCTAGTGTCCATTTCATCATGATCAAAGGATAATAGAACCCAGATTTCATCAAGATCAAAGAATAATACATAGATTTCAGATTTTAGCATATCGATATTCTGACCGATTTTAGGGTAACGGTATATTTGTTTGTTTTGTTTAACGACACCACTAGAGCACATTGATTCATTAATCATCGGATACTCGATGTTAAATATTTTGCAATTTTGACATATAGTCTTTGAGAGGAAACCCACAAAATACATTCTTATAATATTTTATATGCACCATCCCACAGACAGGATAGCCCGCGCCACGGACATTGATATACAAGTTTGGTCCAACATGCCATGGGCTACCCTTTTCGATCATAGCAGCAAGGGTTCTTTTATATAGACCATCACACAGGCAAGGTAATTCATGTGCATACCATAGCCTTTATTGCGCCAGTTGGAATGAAAAATAGCCTAATGGGATCACCGATAGCGCACGGATCCAAACCGACCGGGCATCAGGCGTGCACCTTTAACACCGAGCTACGTCTCGCCTTCGTGGCTTGGTGGACACAGTCAAAGGCCATGGCATGTGCTATCCTGTCTGTGGGGTGATACACATGGACGATTCTTTGCTACTAATGGGGGAAAAAATGTAGCGAGTTTCCTCTCTAAAACTATACGTCAAAATTACCTAAATGCTTGACATCCAGTAGCCGATGATTAATAAATCAATGTGCTCTAGTAGTTTCATTAAACAAAACAAGCTTTTAACTTGCTGTTTGGTGGATACAGTCAAAGGCCATGGTATGTGCTATCCCGTCTCTGGGGTGGTACATATGGACGATTCCTTGCTACTAATGGAAAAAAACATGTAGCGAGTTTCCTCTCTAATACGACACGTCAAAATTATCAAAATGCTTGATATCCAATTGCCGATGATTAATAAAGCAATGTGTTCTAGTGGTGTCGTTGAACACAACAAACTTTTGGTGAACACAGAGATTGGAGTTTGCATAACTTACGATTGCGATCTCGTCTGTTGTCGGGTAGCTTCTTTTGTCGTAGGAAAGAATAAAGGACGACAATAGGAGCGGCTTATCAATGTAATGACTTTGAAAGGTTTCAGGAATGTAGACCTGGCTACCTTCATACGAAACCAGTACCGCACCGAACACGAAATAGCTATTATAGACTTTATAGTACGCGACACGGGGATCGGCGGACTAAAACCACTTAGAAGTTTCAAATTGCATAATATGTGCGAAAAACTGGATGCCCCGTTATTGTGACCTCAAAAATGGCATTATTTCATGTCTTTTGTTATTTCGTTGCTATGGAAATGGCATTATCTTATTCGTCTTTTGTTATTAAGTCGTTATGGAAATGGTACTGTTTTATTCGGGTTTTGTGTTATTTCGTCGTTATGGAAATGGTACGGTTTTATTCGGGTTTTGTGTTATTTCGTTGTTATGGAAATGGCATTGTTTTATTCATCTTTTTCTATTTCGTTGCTATGGAAATGGCATTATTTCATTCGTCTTTTGTTATTTTGTTGCTGTGAAAACAAAACTCTGAATGGAAAAGAGCACAAATTACATTAAAAATGAATAATTTAAATAAATAAATAAAAACCAAACAACGCCGTCAAATGAAATTGTTGTTGTTGTTGTAAAATAAAAATTATAAAAATAGCAATTTACTGATATTTAAAATTATGAACAAATTTATTTTTGATTTAATTTTTATGAGAGAAGCTGTCCATATGCAAGTTAGCCGATTACTATTCTATTACAAAATGGCTGCAACATTTAGCATTTGGCTTATAAGACTACGTTTAAAGGCATATTGTCACAGACTACTGACCTATTTAATGGTCTAACAAAGTATTACCTGAACAAAAATAATTTGATTTGTCCCTAAATGTACTTTATTCAACCATCTTCATAACCATCATACTCCATTTATTAATGACATTTTGTAAAAATAATTGAATTATGACAATGGTCCATAATTCAAAAACTAAAATTGCCGAGAGAGATCGCATGGACTTCACTCCATCATGGTTCAGTTAAGGTGATGCGATAGCTAGATTTGGTTTCCAACAATTAATGTATTTTTTTTATTTATTATTCATTTTTTTAGAGAAATAAGGTCCTTAAATCCGTGACAGTATGCCTTTACGTTAGATCGAAGAGAGTATCTCATGAAGTGTCGACAGCGGGTTTCCTCTTTCAATATATGTGTAGTTCTTAACCACATGCCCGACGCCATATAACCGTAAATAAAATGTGTTGAGTGCATCGTTAAATAAAAACATTTCCTTCGTGCCTATATAAACGAGCATTTGATAGCATTTCTTGATTTAAATACTGCACTACCGCCACGGGTTAAAAACAAAGCAGTTTGTGGAACAATATAATATAAAGACATATAACTTTGGGTCACGGTGATTCAGTTTTAATGTCCTCGTTTAAATGCATATCAACCACAACTGTCATTTATCATTGTGAAAGCAGGGCAAAAAGATATAACAACGCAAGAATGTTCTACTCCAGTGAAGGCGGTAATTCAGTATAGAGCAATACAAAGTGGGGTTTTTTTATTAAAGGAAAGGAATGCAGGGACTGATACAGAATTTGTAAGAGGGGTGCAGATGGAATGTTGTGACGAATTATCTGTACTAAAATACAAGCTAAAAAATGGAACGATAAATTACAACATACAATGTTTGTATGATGCAGCTCCTGTTAAAGGGGGGTGGGCTTGGGAAAGCCCCACCCACCCCAACCCCAAATCCGCCACTGGAATAATTTGTTTTAAACGATCCCCCAGCACTCTCTTTAAAATAAGGATTGAACGGGGACAACAGTGGTAAAGCGTTCGCTTTGTTGGATTTGTGCCATGTGAAAATCTCTTGCTACTAATGAAACCAAAATGTAGGCGGGGTTTTCATCTCTAGAGCTATATGTCAAAATTACCAAATTTTTAGCCATCCAGTTTTATCCAGGTAAGATGATTAATAAATTCATTGTGCTCTACGTGGTGTCGTAAAAACAAGCTTTTTGGACATTCCTTCTCAAGCTCTGAGCGGAGTTCATGTTGCAGGCATGATGCATCGTTCCTCTACATTCATGTCAACTGCCGGATGTTTACAACGTTAATCGTGACGTTATGTCAAAATACACAGCTTATATCCTCTCTCCCTGTCATATATCTGTCTCTGTTGTCTGTCTGTCTGTCTGTCTGTCGTCTGGCGTTCTCTTCTCTCTCCCCCCCCCCCCCCCCCCCCCCCCCCCCCCCCCCCCCTCTCTCTCTCTCTCTCTCTCTCTCTCTCTCTCTCTCTCTCCTCTCTCCTCTCTCTCTCTCTCTCTCTCTCTCTCTGTCTCTCTCTCTTACTACTCTCTCTCTCCCTCTCTCTCCCC
>NC_054703.1:26382184-26558974 GCF_016097555.1 Gigantopelta aegis | reverse complement strand
TGCAGACCTATTTAAAAAAAATTGTTAATAATCACCTAATCTCCACACAGCAACTAGGAGAAGTTAATTGCAATCTGCTAAACAGAATTAACAAATGTAAAGATACTGTGTTTTTATTGTCGGTGTTTTTAGAGTTTAGCAACATCCGTATACAATTCATTTCACTTCAGATAGACCTCCGAACGTGCTAAATTGAGACAGATAAACTTTGGAGCTGCCCCACCACCAAGAAAGAGAGTGTATAAGCAGAATGAAAATAGAATCGTGAGATTGAAGGCGCAACTAACCCTTGAACAGAAAACGCCCATTCAGTTCTTGGATGCCGTTGGACATCTGTTAAAATTAGTATAAATTGTGGAACAGACAGAAAATTGAATCGTGAGACATGTTAAAATGTGTATCTATGTGTATAAATAAATCTAATTTTATATAATTTTGTTATGTGTTTTGTATTTAATTGTATCCGACTATTCCATTATTTACTACATGTATTATTCAAGGTAAACGGCAGGTAATTAGTAATGGGTCTTGTGTTGTTTTAACGCGTCTGCGTTATGGGTCTTATGGGAGGACACCGATAATTCGGTCGTTTATTCATTCGGGTTTTTTTCTGCTTTCGTTCATTGACCTATTCCGACACTCATTCCTTCAGTAATCATTTCTCTATCCATCTATCAGTCTATCCATCCATCCGAACGTTCATTTGTTTATTCATTCCTTCATTCATTTATTCATTCATCCATTCATCAATCAATCATCACTCCATCCACCCATCCATCCACTCATCCATCCATTTCTCCATCTATCCAATCATCCATCCATCCATCCATCCACCCAGCCATCCATCCATCCATCAACTCATCTATCCACCCATCATTCATTCATATCTCTGTCCATCCGTTCGTCTTTCCGTCCGTCCATCCATCCATCCATCCATCCGCCCACCCACCCACCCACCCACCCTCCCACCCACCCACCCATCCATCCATCCATCCAGCTATCCAGCCATCCAGCCATCCATCCAGCCAGCCATCAATCCACTGATCCATCCATACATCCACCCATCCATCCATACATCCACCCATCCATCCATCCATCCATCCATCCTTGTATCCATCCACCCACCCATCTACCCATGCATCTATCCACCCATCCATCCATCTATCCATTCATCCATCCATGCATCATTTATTCAATCAATCATTCATTCATATATCTGTCCATCCGTTCGTCTTTTCGTTCATGCATCTATCCATATATCCATTATCTCATTCGTTCGTTCATTCGTCCGTTCATCCATCCATCCACTCGTCCGTCCGTCCGTCCGTCAATCCATCCATCCATCCATCCATCCATCTATTCATTCATTCAAATAGTGGACTGTGTATAATGATCTGATGTCGTACCACAACTATTACATTCATGAGGTAGATAGATAGATAACTAGTTTAACGTGTTCGTATACCACTAGGGTTTCGAACACGCCCATCCCGAGTCCAACCTCCGATAAGATCGGTGGCCTGACTTGGGATGGGGGAGGGGGTGAAAATGGACAGAATTTTGAAAATAGCAATTAGTAAAAGAAATTAAATTCATGAGGTAACCTGGCTTCCATAAAACATGTAACACCTCGCCAGCCGACGCAGTCGAAAAGAATAATTTGATGAGAATACTTTCACAGACGGGGGCGGGACGTAGCTCAGTGGTACAGCGCTCGCTCGGTGCGCGGTCAGTCTAGGATCGGTCCCCGTTGGTGGGTCCATTGGGCTATTTCTCGTTCCAGCCAGTGCACCACGACTGGCATATCAAAGACCGTGGTATGTACTACTCTGTGGCATGGTGCATATAAAAGATCCCTTGCTGTTAATCGAAAAGAGTAGCCCATGAAGTGGCGACAGCGGGTTTCCTATCTCAATATATGTGTGGTTCTTAACCATATGTTTGACGCCATATAACCGAAAATAAAATGTGTTGAGTGCGTCGGTTAATGTTTTTTTTTTTTGTTTTTTTTTTCACAGACGGTCTCCATAGACCGAAGAATACATGCTACGGTCTTTGAAGTACTAGTCCAGTGGGACGTAGCCTAGTGTTAAAGCGCTCGGCTGATGTGCGGTCAGACTGGGATCGACCCCATTGGACTATTTTTCACTCAAGCCAGTGCATATCAAAGGCCGTGGTATGTGTTACCCTGCCTGTGGTATAGTGCACTGAAAAGATCCTTTGCTACTAATGAAAAAATTTAACGGATTTCCTCTCTAAAACTATATGTAAGAATTACCAAAATAATGTTTGGCATCCAGTAGCCCAGACGCGGATCCAGGGGTGGGGGGGGTCGAGGGGGTCTGGGACACCCCCCCCCCCCCCCTGCTCGCGACCAGAGAGTTGATCTTGACAACGGGAATATACTTCAAATCCATCTAAAGCTATCTTCAAATATGAAAATTTCCTATCGAGGGGGGGCCCTTCAAAGGCTCAAGACTGGACCCCCCCCCCGCTAAAATTCCTGGATCCGCCCCTGTAGCCAGTGATTAATAAATTAATGTGCTCTAGTTAAACAAAACAAAACAAAACAAAATAAAATAAAATAAAATAATAATGGGAGATTTTTCATGCCAGTATCGACTCCAACCCAGAGTGAGTGCACCGCTAGTCTCAATGGGTAGGTGTAAGGCCACATACACCGAGTTTCACCCACTTCACGGGTGCGATTATGGGTGTGTCTTCCGAGTATATGACCTCACATGGGGGATGATTACCCGGCATGCACGGCAGGTTCCGTGTACCCCGGGCTCGGGTGATACCGAGATAGCTCAACTGACAGCAAGCGTGGAACATGGACCTGTCTGGTAGTCCCATACCGAAATGGAAATACTGCGGCTTCACCATTCATCTCATCATCATCCATGTTTGTCTCTGTGTTAAATGTTTGTGGCTTTTAAAAAAATAATAATAATAAAATAAAATAAAATAAAATAAAATAAAATAAAATAAAATAAAATAATAAATAAATAAATATAAAAATAAAAATAAATAAAAATATAAAAATTAAAATGCATTGTGGAGGAACGATCCTGTGACCCTACGGCCCTCAGGCGAGACCTCTACCCTTGAGCTATATCACACACGTTCTCGAACAAGAGACACAATACTTGTTGTGTCTGCCCAGGGCATCTTGCTGGAACATCATTCCGATAAGTAGGGACACAACCTTAACTGAGTGATTCATAATCAACTACACGTCAGACAGTGACAATGTTATGTAACATTCAATCACAATTGTTCATGTTAAAATAGGCGTGACTATTTAACACTGTGAGATTATCAGTACACGAAACGAGTCTGTCACGATTAGTAGGTGGGTGTAAAATGTAAAGCTGCAATGTCAGTAACGTTTTTAATATTTAAAGCTGCAATTTCGACTATATTTGAATATTTAAAGCTGCAATTTCGACTATATTTGAATATTTAAAGGTGCAATTTCGACTATATTTGAATATTTAAAGCTGCAAGTTCGACTATATTTGAATATTAAAAGCTACAATTTCACCTATATTTGAATATTTAATGCTGCAATTTCGACTATAGTTGAATATTTAAAGATGCAATTTCGATTATATTTGAATATTTAAAGCTGCAATTTCGACTATATTTGAATATTTAAAGGTGCAATTTCGACTATATCTGATTATTTAAAATTATAATTTCACCTATATTTGAATATTTAATGCTGCAATTTCGACTATATTTGAATATTTAAAGCTGCAATTTTGACTATACCCTGTATTTGAATACTTAAAGATGCAATTTCGACTATATTTGATTATTTAAAGCTGCAATTTCGACTATATTTGAATATTTAAAGATGCAATTTTGACTATATTTGAATACTTAAAGATGCAATTTCGACTATATTTGATTATTTAAAGCTGCAATTTCGACTATATTTGAATATTTAAAGATGCAATTTCGACTATAGTTGAATATTTAAAGATGCAATTTCGACTATATTTGAATATTTAAAATGCAATTTCGACTATATTTGAATACTTAAAGCTGCAATTTCGACTATATTTGATTATTTAAAGCTGCAATTTCGACTATATTTGAATATTTAAAGATGCAATTTTGACTATATTTGAATACTTAAAGATGCAATTTCGACTATATTTGATTATTTAAAGCTGCAATTTCGACTATATTTGAATATTTAAAGATGCAATTTCGACTATATTTGAATACTTAAAGATGCAATTACGACTATATTTGAATATTTAAAGTTTTAATTTCGACTATATTTTGTCATTTAAATTTAATTTCTTGAGTATATTTTAATATTTAAAAATAAAATGTATGTTAAATGTTTAATATTTAAAGATTTAATCGCTGGTATATTTTTACTATTCAATGAAGTTAAAGTTTGTTTTGTTTAACGACACCACTAGAGCACATTGATTTCGAAAAGTTGCTTCTTTTGAAGTATAGTTTTAAAGAGGAAACTCTCTATATTGTTTTCACTAGTAGCAAGTAATCTTTTATATGCTCCCTCCCACAGGCAGGATAGCACATACCACGGCCTTTGATACATCAGTCGTGGTGCATTGGCTGAAACGAGATGGGGATCGATCCTAGACCGACCGCCCATCAAGCGATCGCTTAACCACTGGGATACATCCCGTCCCATCCCGCTCCCCAATTTTGCAATTCCGACTATATTGTTAATATTTAAAGCTGCAATTTCTGCTATATTTTAATATTTATAAATAATGTTTTGTATACTTTTAATATTTAAAGATGTAATCACTGGTATATTTTCAATTTTGAATCTGTTGCCATTTTAACAATTGTTTACCTATGGGTCTGCGAATTTCACCGAATGTGGCAAATATCCATATAGTATAGTAATATAGTCATATTAAAATTAGTTTCCATACGTCTCAGTGTTTTTTGTTTTTTTTGCTTTGCTAAATGTCCACATGTGGATCTAGTACCGGTCCGAACAGGTGGTTCAGAACCCGATTCACACAGACCACCTGTTCCGCTGTACACCCATGTCCCACAACGTCAATGCAAAATATTGCAAAACAACACGGGCGAAATCCAGCCGGAGGGCTTACGAATTATTGAAAAATACAAATCGTTTTAATTCTCACCCAGTTATTTGAAGTGAATGTGAACCACAACTCACATATTAGGAACTGAACTGAACCCGGAAATAAACTCTGTAGTGAGACCTTACATAAAATCATTGTTTTCAGAACGCTGGACCGCTTTCTGTGTAAAGTTACTGTTGAACTTTGTTTGGGGTGTCGCCGTGGTACGTTGGTTTACATTTTAATAAACCTAGTGCCATGATTCGGTTGATTTACATCTAATTTGCAAAGTTATCACTGGATATGCTACAGGGCCGTAGCTAGGATTTTTTTGGTGGTGGGGGGAGGGGGGGGGGGGGCAGCTGAGTAGTTAATGGTCTAAAACTCCTTAAACGGTTAAGAAGAGAATTTTCTTTAAGATTCTATAATGCTTTTCGATTTTTTTAAATGTTTAAAAACTAGTGTCTGTCCCTAAATTAAATGAACACAGAGACTCAGATATAACGTCCTATAATACCAGTTGTTTGCGAATAGACAGACATTTTAAACACATTTTTGTAGCGAAATAAATAAATAACGAGGAAACTCATTCACAGTGTATATATCATGATATAAATTCTTCCTGAACACATATCCAAGGGCAATAAATATTCTGCTACACGTGCAAACAATATATTTATTTCCATTAATTTGGACCACTCCCGACAAAAAATAACGGAAGAAATCATGTCAAGTCAGGTGCGCGAAATACCTTTCTAGCTTTCTTATTAATCTTAATTGTTTGCTACATTGTGAACTGGAGCCTTACTGACAGGCCTCGGTGGCGCAGTGGTTAAGCCATCGGACTACAGTCTGGTAGGTACAGGATTCGTAGCTCGGTACCGGCTCCCACCCAGAGCGAGTTCTTAAGGGCTCAATGGATAGGTGTAAGGCGAGACTACACCCTCTTCTCTCTGACTGACCACTAACCAATTGAAGGAGACAGTTCTCTGTTTGGATATTAATCGTTAATAACCTCTCCGTCTGTTTGTTTGTCTGTCTGTGTTTGTCTCTCCTTTCCATCTCTCTTTCTCAGTCTTTCATTCTCCATCTCTCTCTCTCTCTCTCTCTCTCTCTCTCTCTCTCTCTCTCTCTCTCTCTCTCTCTCTCTCTCTCTCCTCTCTCTCTCTCTCTCTCTCCTCTCTCTCTCTCTCTCCCTCTCTCTCTCTCTCTCTCTCTCTCTCTCTCTCTCTCTCTCTCTCTCTCTCTCTCTCTCTCTCTCTCTCTCTCTCTCTCTCTCTCTCTCTCTCTCTCTCTCTCTCTCTCTCTCTCTCTCTCTCTCTCTCTCTCTCTCTCTCTCTATCGCATCGCCTTCTCTATCGCCCTCTCGAGTTAGAGGATATTCCCTGACTGAAAATACACCAATAAATATGTATATGTGAATACATGTGTTATGGTAACACGTGTACGTAACGGACGTTTCGTGTGCAGTCTGGCGGCCATGTACATCTGGACATTACTGGAAGGTGAATGACAGATTTCCAGTGGTTTAGCAGTGCACGTGTATTTTAACATCAGCTAATTAAATTCTAAGAGGCTTTTCGTCGCGATGATTGTGAACGCCAACGTCGCCCGTTAAAACTAAGTCTCGATAGTTGTTATCTGTATTTAAAACAAGACTCATTAGTTAATACCAATTTTTCAATGGTATTAGATTTTGACGAGAAGGTTTCGACAATTATTATCTCAACCATTAACTTATTATATTTTAAATCAAAAGACTAATAATTAATATGATTTATATCTCATCGAGTGAAGTTTGCAATCATATCTCACGAGTTGCGCTTGCGCGACGAGTATGATATGATTGCAAACTTTACGAGGTGAGATATAACCCATGTTTGACCACAATTTTTTTAAAATATTTATTATATAACTTTTGGCAATTTACCTTTATTTTTAAAATGCCAGCAGGAAAATAGTTCCGGCTTTCTTACAGTGACGATAACACATCTTAGAGTGAAATAGTGAAATGTTCACTCTAAAATGTGTTATCGTCACTGAGTGACTAATAACACTTTTATTTCACTGATATTTTAAGACATTTCACTGATATTTTAAGACATTTCACTAAATGTTATATAATAAAGAGATGTATTTGCCATGTTAAAAATAGTAATAAAAAATAAAACATTCTCCAAGTTAGCAAGTACGTTTTCGAAACTGCGGACAAAGGGAATTAAACCAAACATGTTTTTAAATTAAAAAAAATAAACGTAACTAAGGATTCGCTTTTTTGTATCATCTCCTTGGAATTTGGCTCAAGCGTCGAATTGCTCCCAAACGAACGAATTAATTTAATCTCTACATCCTCGATTCTGAGTCATACTACAACGCTTTGGTCGTTGTTCACGTAATTGTAGCAACGTCGTGTACACGGTGCACAGTCCAAATATTTGTCCAGTGATGTGTCGCCATCATCTTGTTTTGCACACGACACGGTTGCCAAGACTCACGGACAGACTGCACGTGTTCCGGGATGCTTTTCGAGCGAAACATTCGTTGTATTTTTATTTTATTCGCTGGCGATGTTGGAATTGTTTGTTAAGAGGGGTGGGAAGAGTTTGGGTAGTGAGGAGTAGTAAGAAAAGTGTGTGTGGAGAGAGAGAGAGAGAGAGAGAGAGAGAGAGAGAGAGAGAGAGAGAGAGAGAGAGAGAGAGAGAGAGAGAGAGACACACACACACACACACAGAGAGAGAGAGACAGAGAGAGAGAGAGAGAGAGAGAGAGAGAGAGAGAGAGACACACACACACACACACACACACACACACAGAGAAAAAGAGACAGACAGACAGACGGAGAGATAATAAGCCAGACAGAGGGAATAAGAGATAGAGAGAAAGACAAATAGACAGACTAACAACATATAGCTAGATAGACAGAGAGGGAAAAAGGTGATGGATATCAGTGTCGTATTTTGTTTAAAATACCACAGAATCATATATTACAAATTATGAAATATTGAAAGAAACAGTAATATGACATAATTATGCTGAGGCATCGTTTCTTGTACTGCGACATGTTAAAGATCTCTTCGATGCGCGGTCGGTGTGGGATCGATCCCCGTCGGTGGGCCCAATGAGCTATTTCTCGTTCCAGCTAGTGCACCACGACTGGTATATCAGAGGCCGTGGTATGTATTACCCTGTCTGTGGGATGGTGCATATAAAAGATCCCTTGCTGCTAATCGAAAAGAGAAGCCCATGACGTGGCAACAGCGGGTTTCCTCTCTCAATATATGTGTGGTCCTTAACCATATGTCTGACGCCATATAACCGTAAATAACATGTGTTGAGTGCGTCGTTAAATAAAACATTTCTTTCTTTGTTAAAGATCTCGAGCGGTCTGTGATGCAATCCTCGCCTGTGTTATTTGTGGAGTTTTCAAATACTCTCAACATTTAGCTGTTTAGCGTGACATAACGTCACGTTGTTGGCGTCTCAAACATCCTGCAACATTCTCTGTATGAAACGCTGCATCATGCGTGGGGCAATTAACTCCGCTTCGAGCTTCACATGCATAGTGTCGAAGAGCGGTTTTTAAAGTCACAGACCCTAGTTTCAATCCGTGAAAATGGACACTAACTATACTTCTCTGTCTTAAAAACTATAATTACAGAAAAGTTTTTTATTTTATTTAAAAATGGTAAGAAACAGTGGTATAATTTATTTCAAGCATAATAACAGCTGATTAAATGTATCAAATATTGAGCTATTTTTATTTCTAAAATACCTTCTTCGCACTTTTTACTCCTTCACTCACCTTTTTATAACACTTGTTTGTTATCAATGTTAATTCCGAACATGACATCTTTTCCTTTTCTCGTTCATTCCTTTTTGGCCCCAGATAACAAATTTAAATAAAACAAAACAATTCTATCCGTGTGTATACGCTTGCCATTTATATGTATGTGTGTGTGTGTGTGTGTATGTGTGTATTTGTGTGTATGTGTGTGTATGTGTGTCTGTGTGTGTATGTGTGTATGTATGTATGCATGTATGTATGTATGTGTGTGTATGTATATATGTATGTATGTATGTATGTATGTATGTATGCATGTATACATGTATGTATATAAACATATCTATACCATAATTATGTAATAACAAAAATATTGTGAGACAGTGAGCTCAGGAAACCCCAACCCTAACACTACCATTCTATGTTCTGGGGTCAATTGATGAAATAATGTTTTAAAACGTTAATGAAAAAAACAACAACGAAAAGGAATTTTGGTTAATCTACAAATCTGTAACACATTTAGATAAATGCACAATGGTGAGAAATTAGAGTCTACGCTAAAGTGAAAGTGGGAAATACCTTTAAAAATAGACCTGGAGGTTGCATAGTACCAAAGAAGAGAGTTCCGTGTCAAAGTTCGACGTGCACCATCAAATATTTACGGAGTAAAAGCAGCTGTGGGTGTGATTGGTAGTAATATGTTACGTTGATTATTTGTGCAAATACTATTATCCATTGACAATAAATAAATACACTTTTATTTGTTATACAGTTGTTATGCAGTATATACCAGAGGTTGAACCTAATGCGGGATACCCCCAAAAATGGAACTGCAATTTTCAGCAAAATGACGGTTGCTATTAAAAATATTAATTAAATCTCTTAAATGATACGTGACCCCCCCCCCCCCCCCCCCCCCCATTTTCTTGCAGGTAGATTAGATGTGAGGTGCCACACTTTCTATTGCTGTACTTCCTGGGTGTGTTGAAACGCTGCTCATATCAGTTTTATTAGTAAACGTTAACATTATCGGCAATAGGAATTGATTTGGTCTATTAGAACCTGGAGATATTCTCCATATTCACTACTTCTCAGAGCTACGTGCGTTTTAAAACAAATATTTAAAAAAAGTTAAAAGTGTGGTTTGTTTAGAAATACCACTAGAAAGAAAGAAAGAAATGTTTCATTTAACGACGCACTCAACACATTTTACTTACGGTTATATGAATGAATGAATGAATGAATGAATGAATGAATGTTTAACGACACCCCAGCACGAAAAATACATCGGCTATTGGGTGTCAAACTATGGTAATGCAAATAAATAAAGGGATGATCAACATCAATACAAAAACTCAAGACAAACAAAACCAGTGTAAAGAACCGTGCAAAAACACAAATATCACAGAACTTTACGGACACTGAATCTTACTCAAAACTTCAATTTTGTGCTGTATTGGCCATTCTCAAAGAGAATGTTACACCCCTGCACCACGGTGAGGTTACAGCACACGCAGGGGTACGGTTATATGATGTCAGACATATGATTAAGGACCACACAGATTTTGAGAGGAAACCCGCTGTCGCCACTACATGGGCTACTCTTTCCGATTAGCAGCAAGGGATCTTTTATTTGCGCTTCACACAGGCAGGATAGCATAAACCATGGCCTTTGTTGAACCAGATATGGATCACTGGTCGGTGCAAGTGGTTTACACCTACCCATTGAGCCTTGCAGAGCACTCACTCAGGGTTTAGAGTCGGTATCAGGATTGAAAATCCCATGCTTCGACTGGGATCCGAACCCAGTACCTACCAGCCTAACCACGACGCCACCGAGGCTGGTCAATACCACTAGAGTACATTTATATATTAAGCATCGGCTACTGGATGTCAAACATTTGGTCATTTTTGACATATAATCTTGAAGAGGAAACCCGCTACATTTTTGCATTAGTAGCAAGGGATCTTTTATATGCACCATCTCACATACAGGGCATCACTTACCACGGTCTTTGATATACCAGTCGTGGAGCACTGGCTGGAACGAGAAATAGCCCAATGGGTCAAGTGAAGGGAATTGATCCCAAACCGACCGCGCATCGGGTGAGCGCATTACCACTGGACTACCCCCTCCCCCCCCCCCCCCCCCCCCCCACCCCCCCGGGCAGTGTCGAAGGGCGTTCTTTAAAGTCGCAGACCCGAGTTTAAACACGTGGGAATAAACATTAATTTTAGTTAATCTACAAGCCTGTATCACATTGGAATAAAGTTACAATGGTAATGAATGAAAAAATTAATTAATGTTTAACGAACCCTCCCCCCCTCACACCCCCACCCCCACCCCCACCCACCACAATTCTGACTCGTAGTTATCAGACGAAACCCGCTATATGTTTTCTTAATGCAGCAAAGGATCTTTTATATTCCATTTCCCACAGACCGCCCCTATGAGAAAATGGCCCATGGTATGTGGTAATTATTTGTTTTTTTGTAGGGATTTTTAAAATTATATATATATAATTATTTATCCTTATTTTTTTTTATTTTATCGATTGATTGATTTTTGTGTATCAAAGAGTATGATCCTCAGGCGGGTAGGCTGGGTGAGGGGGGAGGGAGGGCTTTGGAGGAAACCCTCGCCCTGCCCACACCCCCTCCGTCAGATCCAGTCCTCGCTTCGCCCCTGATCTTGATTCTGCTATATTTAAATCGTACTTAAATCGGTTTCCATTAAAGGTTTTGCAATATTTGTTTTTTCTTGGCACGTCACGTCACCGACGGTGTGAAAATTAAACACAACTGTATCAGATGTTTGGATAACACAACCACTGCCAAAAACAAGTCCGAGTTTAGAATAAATGCACAATTCGGGAAAGGTAAAAGACAGTTTACTCCGATGACGTAATTTATTCCTTGAGAACGAATGAAAGTTGAATCAATCAATCAATCAACGAACGAACGAACGAAAAGACGGACGGACGGACGGGCGAATTAATGAATGTTTAACTACACCCCAGCACAAAACATATACGGGCCACTGGGTGTCGAAAAAGAGTTTTAAAAATACTATTAAACGTTTCTTTGATGGGTTTTTTGTTTTGTTTTGTTTTGTTTTGTTTGTTTGTTTGGGGTTGTAGTTTTTTGGTCTTTACCTTAGGTTTTTGTTTTGTTGTATTTGTTCTTTTTGGTTGTTGTTTTGTTGTATTTGTTCTTTTTGGTTGTTGTTGTTGTTTTGTTTGTTTTGGGGTTATTGTAGGGTTGTTGGGGTTTTTTTTGGGGGGTGTTGGGTTGTTGTTTTTTCGGGGGTGGAGGAGGATTGTTGTGGGGGTTTTTTAAGGTATTACTAGTCTAAAATAAAATAAACCTTATATTCCCATCCATTTTTTATTTCAAAATTGGCCGGGGGTGAAATTTAGATTTGTATATTGTATTTTCGGGATATATACATAACAAGCACTCTGAGAGCACTGTCAAAGCTAGACATGTCCCCTACCGGGCCCACACATTTTTGTATCTCCTAAGTTCACGGTCATAAGATGGGTAAATCGCCATGAAAGCCAAACTTGAGCTGTTACAGTGCATGATAAATATATACACAAAATGTCAGCTCAGTATTTTGAGGTATTGTAAAAAAAATCAGGAAAACACAGTTTCGCATCTTCTAAGTTCAAGAGCCATAACTCTGTCAAAGAAGGGTAAATCGCCATGAGAGTCAAACTTGTTGTGTAGAAGAACATGATAAAGCGATATTTTAGCTCGTTGTCTTGTGGCATTGCAAAAAAAGGTCCTAAAAACTAATTTTCGTATCTCCAAAGTTTAAGGGCCATAACTTTGTTAAAAATGACAGTCAAACTTGATCAGTAGCAGTAGGCGATAAAGCTATACACAAGATTTCAGCTCAATATCTCAAGGCATTGTGAAACAAAAAAAAAAGAGTAAAGTTTGTTTTATTTAACGACACCGCTAGAGCACATTGATGTTTTTATCTTATCATCGGCTATTGGACATCAAACGTATGGTCATTCTGACACTGTTTTTAAGAGGAAACACGCTGTCGCCACATAGGCTACTCTTTTACGACAGGCAGCAAGGGATCTTTTATTTGCGCTTTCCACAGGCAGGATAGCACAACTCATAGCCTTTGTTGAACCAGTTATGGATCACTGGTCGGTGCAAGTGGTTTACACCTACCCATTGAGCCTTGCGCAGCACTCACTCAGGGTTTGGAGTCGGTATCTGGATTAAAAATCCCATGCCTCGACTGGGATCCGAACCCAGTACCTACCAGCCTGTAGACCGATGGCCTAACCACGACGCCACAGAGGCCGGTTTTGTGAAACAAAACACACCAGGAAAACTATATGTGGGAAAGACGGATGAATGGACTGGCAGACAGAAATACAGAAGGACGGAGACGAAACCTATAGTCCCTTCTGGCTGGACCGGTTGGGGACTAATAATAGCAGATTCTAAAGGGAGCTATTGTTTTTCAGGGGGTGAGACATACGGGGCTGAATCATTCCCCCCCCCCCCCCCCCCCCATCATTTGAAAATTAAATTAATATATAAGTTGAGTGTATAACTACCATCCCCATCTCATACACACACTGGTGGCTGACCAGGGGCGTAAGCTAGGGGGTAGGACACACACCCCCACCACCACCACCACCACCACCACCACCACCACCTCCTCGGGCAGCCCAATACATTTTTACAGTGCAATATCAGACTATTTATAATGGTAAATATTCAGATAAAAATTTAAACAAAAAAGATCGGCTAGCAGTGGGAAATGTGTACCTTTTCGCTTAATAATAACATTAAAAAGGTTCCTGTGTCATATCCGACTACTCATATCCTGCCTACGCCACAGTCCGCTAGGCTCATACCCGAACCCCTCCCTTGATCCGGACCAACCTACGTAGCCCATGTTGATCAAATAATACCGACCTCGGTGGTGTCGTGGTTAAGCTATTGGACATAAGGCCGGTAGGTACAGGGTTCGCAGCCCGGTACCAGCTCCCACCCAGAGCGAGTTTTATCGACCACTACACACTCTTTTCTCTCACTAACCACTAACATCTAACCCACTGTCCTGGACAGACAGCCCATATAGCTGATATGTGTGCCCAGGACAACGTGATTGAACCTTAATTGGATATAAGCACGAAAATAAGTTGAAATGAAATTAACAAAATGATTAAATAATTTTGCCGATGAGTCATTAAACTAACTCTTTTTTCCTTCAAGATTACGATTTAGTTATCTACACGGTAACACGTCCATCCGCCTAAACACTGCGCATCCTTTTCGCGTGGCAATGTCATTCCATTAGCGGACATTTCCGCCTACACTCGATTACAAACTTCAAAACGATATACAACTCACTTTAAAAAAAGAAAAAAAAAAAAAAAAAGAATAACAGTGTACGCCCAAACGTCGGCGCATCAAAACAGAATCGTGACGCAATACAATATCCGTTAGGGCGCGTGCATGACGTATCACGAACATGATTGATGTGTCATAGACTACAGTGACATTTGGTAATTTTTACAATTGGTCTTAAAGAGGAAACCCGCTAAAAAAAATTCGATTAGTAGCAGGGGATCTTTTATAATGCAAATCCGACAGACAGGATGGCACATACAACGGCCTTTGATATACCAGTCGTAAAACACTGGCTGGAACGAGAAACGGCCCGTGGGCCCACAGACGGGGATAGGTACTTAAGTTGATAATATTATGATCATGAAAATGATATAAAATATAAATAATAATAATAGTAAGCAGAAGAAGAAGAAGAGAAGAAGAAAGAAGAAGAGAAGAAGGAGAGAAAAAGAAGAGGAAAAGAGAGAAGTGAGAGGAAGGAAGAAAAAGAAAGAAGAAGGAGGAGAAGAAGAAGAAAGAAAAGAAGAAGAAGAAGAAGAGAGAAGAAGGGAGAAGGAGAAAGAGAGAGGAAAAGAGAAGAGAAAGAAAAGAACAGAAGAGAAGTGAAAAAGAGAAGAAGAGGAAGAAGTAGAGGGAAAGGAGAAGAAGGAAGAAGAGAAAGAAGGAGAAGGTTGAGAAGAAGGAGGGAGAAGAAGAAGAAGAAGAAGAGGAAGAAGAAAGAGAAGAGGAAGAGAAGGAGAAGAAAGAAGAAGAAGAAGTAAGAGAAAGAAGAAGAAGAAAGAAGGGAGAAAAAGAAGAAGAAGAAGTGAAAGAAAAGAAAGAAGAGAAAAAGAAGAAAAGAAAAAGAAGAAGAGAAGAAGAAGAAGAAGAGAAGAAGAAAGAAGGAAGAGTGAGAGAAGAAGAGAAGAAGAAGAAGAAGAGAAGAAAGAAGAAGAAAGGAAGAAGAAGAGAAGAAAGAAGAAGGAGAGAAAGAGGGAGGAAGAAGAAGAGGGAAAAGAAGAAGTAAGAGAAGAAGAAGAAAGCAGCAAGAAGAAAGAAAAATAAGGTTGAAAGAAGAAGAAGAAGAAGGAAAAGAAGAGAGAAGAAAAGAAGAAAAGCAGAAGAAAGGAAGAGAAGAAGAAGAAGAGAAGAGAAGAAGAAAAAGGGAATAGGGAAGAGAGAAGAGAAGAAGAAGAAAGAGTGGAGAAGAGAAGAAGAAGAAGAAGAGAAGAGAAGAAGAAGAAGCAGAAGAGAAAGAGATAAGAAGAGAGAAGAAGAAAGAAGAAGAAAGAGAAGAAGAGAAGAAGAAGAGAATAAAGAAGAAGAGGAATAGAGAGAAGAAGAAGAAGAAGAAGAAAGAAAGATAATCAGAATGATAAGAAGGGGAAGAGGAGAAGAAAGAAGAAGAATAAGAAGAAGAAGGAGAAGAAAGAAGAAGAAGAGTAAGAAGAAGAAGAAAGAAGAATAAGAATAAAAGAAGAAGAACAAGAGATAAGAAGAAGAAAGAGAAGAAGGAAGGAAGAAGGGGAAAAAGAAGAAGAAGGAGAAGAAAGAAGGAGGGAAAGTAAGAAGAAAAAGAAAGAAGAAGAAGGGAAAGAAAGCAGCAGGAAGAAGGAAAGGAGGAAGAAGGGGGTGGGGGGAGAAGAAGAAGAGAAGAAATAAGAAGAAAGTGGAAGGAAAGAGAAGGAAGAAGAGGAGAAGGGGGAGAAGAGAAGAAAAATGAAGGAAGGAAAAGAAGAAAGAAAGAAGAAGAAGAAGGGGGAAGAAGAGAAGAAGAAGACGAAGAATAAGAATAATTGAAGAAGCAGAAGGTGAGAAGAGGAAAGAAGAAGAAAAGAAAGAAGAAGAAGAGAATGCAAGACGACGATAAGAATAATATCAGCAGAATCAAGAAGAAGAAGAAGAAGAAGAAGAAGAATGAAGAAAGAGAAGAAGAAGATAAGAAGAAATGAAGAATCATGAAGAAGAATATTAATTTTGAAGAAAGAAGAAGAAAGAAAGAAGAATAGGAAGAAGAAGAAAAGAAAAGATAAGAAGAAGAAGAAGAAGAAAAGAAGGGGAAGAGACTAGAAGAAGGAACTAAGAATAGATAAGAAAAGAAGAAGAGAAGAGAAAAGGAAGAAGAAGCAGAAGAAGAAGGGGAGAAGAACTCATTGAAAAGCAGAAGAAGAATAAGTGAAATGAAGAAGAAGCAGAACATAAGGGGAAGAATAAGAAGAAGAGAAGAATTGAAGAAAAGACAGAAGAAATAAGAATAAGAATAAGAAGAGAAACAAGTAGAGAATTGTAAGAAGAATTAATAAGCAGATGAATAAGAAGAATAAGAAGAAGAAGAAGAAGGAGAAGAAGAAGAAGGTGAAGAAGAAGAAGAAGAAGAAAGTAGTTTAAAGTTAATAATGCGCCTCATTTCATAGATTTCGAAACATGTCAGAAATAAGGGTGTGAAATAGTTTTATATTAATTTGCCTTTTAAAGGGTCGAATTTACTAAGCCTGTTTTCCTTAAACGTAGGTGTTTAAGCATTGTAAATGTATGAAGATACACGCATGTATGACATAAACAGGTGTTTAAGCATTGTAAATGTATGTAGATACACGCGTGTATGACATAAACAGCTGTTTAAGCATTGTAAATGTATGTAGATAAACGCGTGTATGACATAAACAGCTGTTTAAGCATTGTAAATGTATGTAGATACACGCGTGTATAACACAAACAGGTGTTTAAGCATTGTAAATGTATGTAGATACACGCGTGTATGACATAAAGAGAAAGGAAATGTTTTAAGCATTGTAAATGTATGTAGATACACGCGTGTATGACATAAAGAGGTGTTTAAGCATTATAAATGTATGTAGATACACGCGAGGTTTTGAAAATTCGGCCCAAAATGTTTTACAGTAATATGTCGAAGAATAATTTAGGTTCCAAAAATGAATTATGACAGTACATGTAAATCACATCAAATGTACATAGATTTATAATCAAACAAAGAATTCGTTAAATGTCATCATTCATCAAGTCCCACGAAATATAGAACAGGCGCGTGTACAGGAAAACGTGCAGGGGGGTGGGGGGTGTAGTCTTGGCCTAGATTGTGGCAAGCGAAGTTTCTAGGGTGGGTTTTTTCAGTTCATCATCCCACAAAAATACATTATAAAAAATTCGCTTGGAGTGGGGGTCGGGGGGTCGTTACCCACTCCACTCCATCCCCACCCCACCCTTGCACACGCCACTGTCGCTGCAACACGATCCGCCCTGAACGTCGAGTATTGAGCCGGTGTCTACGAGTTTGTCAACACCCATCGCTGTGACGTGTAGCCCTTATACTCTTTTTCTCCGCTCTCTGGTGTTTATTTTCGTGCGCTTAAGAAGCAAACACCACGTTTACACCAACGTGTTGGGCTTTAACACGGATTCAGGGGAAGTAAATATGCTCGCGTTAGATCAATTATATCGACCTTTTCAGTTTAAGGAACCAGTATGTCAGTTAAAGGTAAGTGTAAATGTTAGTGTCTGTCTCTCTCTCTCTCTCTCTCTCTCTCTCTCTCTCTCTCTCTCTCTCTCTCTCTCTCTCTCTCTCTCTCTCTCTCTCTCTCTCTCTATCTCTCTCTCTCTCTCTGATTCTGTCTCCCTGTCTATCTCCTTGTCTCTATGTCCTTGTCTGTGTCTGTATCTATGTGTGTGTGTCTCTCTCTCTCTCTCTCTCTCTCTCTCTCTCTCTCTCTCTCTCTCTCTCTCTCTCTCTCTCTCTCTCTCTCTCTCTCTCTCTGTGTGTGTCTGTCTCTAACTCTATCTCTCACTCCGTTACTCCCCCTGCCTAGCTCCTCTCTCTCTCTATCCTTGTCTCTCTCTCTCTCTCTCTCTCTCTCTCTCTCTCTCTCTCTCTCTGTCTCTCTCTCTCTCTCTCTCTCTCTCTCTCTCCACTCTCTCTCTCTCCTCTCTCTCTCTCCTCATCTCTCTCTCTCTCTCTCTCTCTCTCTCTTCTCTCTCTCTATATTCTCTCTCCCTTCTTCTCTCTCCTTTCTCTCCTCTCCTCTCTCTCTCTCTCTCTCTCCCTCTCTTCCTCTCTCTCCCTCTCTCTATCTCTCTCCCTCTCTCTCACCTATCTCTCTCTCTCCTCTCTCTCTCTCTCTCTCTCTCTCTCTCTCTCTCTCTCTCTCTCTCTCTCTCTCTCTCTCTCTCTCTCTTGTGCCCTCTTGTGCTTGTGCCCTCTGAAATGTAAGTAAAAAAATTAGATGGAAGATAGGAAATGGTTTATTTAACGAAGCACTCAACACATTTTATTTACGGTAATATGGCGTTAGTCTTATGGTTAAGGATCACACAGATATTGAGGGAAGAAATCCGCTGTCGCCACTTCATGGACTACTCTTTTCGATTAGCAGCAAGGGATCTTTTATATGCATCATCTTACAGACAGGATAGCACATACCACGGCCTTTGATATATCAGTCGTGGTGCACTGGCTAGAACGAGAAATTGAAAGAAAAGAATAATAATGGAAGAAGAAGAAGAAAATTTGTTTCTAAAGTGTTAATCATTTATTAACGCCATTTTCATTTTGTGTGTTGGTCGGTCTGGGATCGATTCCCGTCGGTGGGCCCATTTGGCTATTTCTCCTTCCAGCCATTGCTCCACAACTGGTGTAACAAAGACCGTAGTATGTACTATCCTGTCTGTGGGATGACACAGAGACTGCAACCGTGGAGGAAGTTGAGACAGGTAGTATTATTTTTTTTTTTTTTGCGGACATGTCAGCAAACAGCCATTAGATGCTGAAGGTGTAGTGTTGTGCTGAAATACAGATCTGGAGAAGCCGGATCCGTTTGAACGAGAGAGTATCAGACAAGGGTATAATCCAGTCGTCATGGTTGGTATACAGAGGATACGAGATGATATCAATATAAAACAAATTAAAGTCTAAAAGAGAAAGGAAATGTTTTATTTAACGATGCACTCAACACATTTTATTTACGGTTAAATGGCGTCAGACATATGGTTAAGGACCACACAGATATTGAGAGAGGAAACCCGCTGTCGCCACTTCGTGGGCTATTCTTTTCGATTAGCAGCAAGAGATTTTTTTATATGCACCATCCCACAGATAGGGTAGCACATACCACGGCCTTTGATATACCAGTCGTGGTGCACTGGCTGGAACGAGAAATAGCCCAATGGGCCCATCGACAGGGATCGATCCCACACCGACCGCGCATCGAGCGAGCGCTGTACCACTGGGCTACGTCTCGCCCGTGTCAAGAAGAGAAGAGTAGCCCATGAAGTGGCGACAGCGGGTTTCCTCTCAAAATCTGTGTGGTCCTTAACCATATGTCTGACGCCATATAACCGTAAATAAAATGTGTTGAGTGCGTCGTTAAATAAAACATTTCTTTCTTTCTGTCAAGAAGAGAGTAGTAGGGGCCGACTCCGCTTCCTAATTCTTCTTAGAGTGGTCCAGCCAGTGCACCGCGACTGGTACATCAAAGGCCGTGGTATGTGCTATCCTGTCTATGGGATGGTGCATATAAAAGATCCTTTGCTGCTAATCGAAAAGAGTAGCCCATGAAGACCACTGAAAGAATTTACTAATGACCAAACGAACGAATTCGAATGACTAAACAACACCCCCCAACACGCACAAAAAGAGTGTTATTGAATGAATGACTCAATCAATCCATCAATCCATCAATCCATCAATCAATGGATGAAAGTGTGTTTTGTTTAAAGACACCACTGGAGCACTTTGGTCAATTAATCATTGGCTATGGGATGTCAAACATTTGGTAATTTTTGACATATCTTAGAGAGCAAACTGACTACGTTGAAATTACAGTTATCAAATTCTGATTGCGTGAAAATTCCATATGTTGATAGATTTGACATGGAGAAAGTGGTTTCAATGTTTCCGGAAATGGATGAAACAGATGTGTCGCGAGTTTCTGTGTTTACTGGCCTTGTAATTGTGGAAGTGGCGACAACACAGGATCGTTTTGGCGTGTATGTGACTTCAAGTGGTGCGACCAAGTATTCGTGAGATTTAACGTGTTTAAATTAAAATCTTCAAAAAATTGTATAGGAACATCTGACATGTTACGATGTCTAACGCTGACACTTGGAAGTTTGACAGCAGAGATTACTGTTTGATGTCTAAAAATAGAATCTCAAAGAAATTTCTCGGGGAATCCTTTGTTGACATAATTCATAAAGTAGTTCCGGCTATAAGCCAAAAATAGCGCTAAATGAATTTGACCAATCCAAGGGTTTATAACAAAGGCATTTTTAGAGATTGGAATTATTTGTAAATATGATGCAATATGTCTGTATGAATGCTGGATAGATTCCAGTGATATATCAATTCCTAACTATAGTACATGCACTGTACACGGCACGGCAACGGAGAAGGGATAGTTATATATATTAGAGATTGCCTTAAAGATTACTGTATTTGTATTGAGAAAGTTTGTGACAGTATTGCTATAGTAATGGATAAATGCAATACTACAAGTTCTGGTGGAAATACATAATTATTGTTAATTATATACCTCCCATTAACAGTATATATTATGGCAAAAGAAAATGATACAGATTTATTTTTAACTCTTGAGGATAGTATATGTAAATATTCAGAGTTGGGTAACATTATCGTCATTGGTGATCTTAATAGTCGCACTGATACCGACTGTGATTTTATCGTACATGATAGACTACCAGAATTTGCAGACAATGTACTATCAAACGTTATTGAATACTTACCTGATAATAATTTCACAACGAATAACAGTGAAGACAAAATCGTGAATCAGTTTGGTAGGAAACTTGTATGTCTATATATTACTGACCTAGTTAATGGTCTAACAAAGTGTTAACTGAACAAAAATAATTTGATTTGTCCCTAAATGTACTTTATCCAATCATCTTCATAACCACAATACTCCATTTGTTAACGACATTTTGTAAAATACTTGAATTATGGCAATGGTCCATAATTCAAAAACTAAAATTGCCGAGAGGGTTGACATGGATTTAACCCCACCGTGGTTCAGTTAAGGTGATGCAATAGCTAGATTTGGTTTCCAACAATTAATGTAATGTTTAGTTATTATCCATTTTTAGGGAAATAAGGTTCTTAAATCCGTGACAGTATGCCTTTAACTGGTAGACATCCTGGAGACCCAAATGGTAATATCACGTTTTTTAACGCGAATGGTACTAGCCTCATAGTTTATGTAATTGTTAAAGAATCATGCTTTGATTTAATCTAACATTTCGAGTCTGGCAAGTTTAATTGTTTCTCGGATCATTTGCCCATTTCTTACACGATTAAGGATCCCGTTGACGAGATTTCAGACGAACAGACAAACACCCATTCTAAAATGGAATGATGAGAATAACAAACATATCACTGTCAACATTTTTGAAAGTATTGATAGTTTATTCAATATGTGTCGTATAAATGAAAACAGTCAGGAAAGTATAAATACAAGCATAGATACATTTACGCAACAACTTAATACCTTTATTATACCATATTGTTCTGTTACCACTTATAGAACTAGAAGAAAAAAACAGAATAAGTCTATATGTGATGATAAACCTTGGTTTACAGAATTATGTAAACAATGGTATAAAGAATACAAACAAGCAATACACATTATTAATGCTAACAAAACCAATGAGCATCGCACTGAACTAGTCGGTTTAAAAAAAATATATAAATGCTTACATTACAAATTAAAAACGGAATAAAAGGGCCAACAAGGTAACATGTTAAACTATTTCCGAAAATATAATCCGCAAACGTTTTACAAACAATTTTAGAAACGAAAACAATCTACGAACTCGGAATTAAAAAACAATGACTTTTTAAATAATTTTCGTAACCTTGCTATGGACGATCCAAATAATAAACTATGACTGACGTAGAATTTTTTTTTTTGTAAAACTATGACCAACATAGCAGCGATCCGAATGTTAAACAAACTAAACAAAGATATAACCGCTAAGGAAATATCCGAAGCAATACACAAGTTAAAGAAAAATAAGGCATGTGGTTACGATAAAGTTTTACATGAATATTTTATCAACTGTGGTGATGTCTTGGTACCATGTTTATTGCTATTATTTAGTAATGTTTTTAAGTCGGGTCATTTCCCACATAGTTAATCAGTTGGTTGCATTATTCCTATTTTTGAAAAAGGAAATTCTAACGATGTAGATAACTATAAGGGGATCACTCTGGTCAGGTCCCTGGTGAAACGATTTACCTCGGTTTTAAAAGAACTATTATTAAAGTTCGATCAAGAAAATGGCATCATCACTGACGCACAGTTTGATTTTAGAAAAAAAAAAGAAGTTTACTATTGATGTTGCTTTCATTCTGTAATCTTTGATAAATAGGACATTGAATAATAGAAAACGCTTATATTGTCGTTGGGGGTAACATGCTGACCATTATACATTCCTTATATAAAAGTGTTAAATGTTGCATCAAATATAACGATGGAATGTCCGATTTTTTTCTCTTGTAAGAACGGATTATTTCAGGGTGAAGTTTTGTTACCAATCTTGTTCGCTATGTATGTTAACGATTGTGAAATGTATTTGTCATCAGAAAATTGTCTTTGTATTGAAATACAGACTTTAAATTTATTTTTAATAATGTATGCTAATGATATGGTACTATCAGCTGAAAGCGCCGAAGGATTACAAAAATGATTAATGCTTTTTCAAAGTATACTAACAAATCGAATTTAACTGTAAATACCAATAAGTCTAAAAGTGCTGTTTTAAGAGATGGAGGAAGAATTCGATATAATGAAAAGTGGTTTTATAATTATTACGAATTAGAGGTAGTTAATGAATTTGTTTATTCATAATTATTGTTTTTTGTATAATGGTAAATTTAGTCGTACACACAAACGTGCTGAGCAAAGACGCAAAGCCCTGTTTTCAATGTTAAATGTGTGTAATAATTTTTCTTTAATATTGAAACAAAATTATCCATTTTCGACATATATCTTAATAGTGTTCTTAGCCATGGAGATGAAACCTGGGGTTTTCATTCTGGCTAAGATATCGAACAAATTCATATTCAATTTTCTAAAAAAAATACTTGGGGTACATAAAGGAACTTGTAATGAGTTTGTATATAGCGAATTAGGACGGTTTCCTTTACAGATTACAAGAAAATTAAAATTCTTCAAATATTGGATTAAAATGCGAAATTCGAATAATTGTATTTTAAGATTTCTATATGAGATAATGAATATATATTAATGAATATATATGAAGATAATTGGTTAATGAATATTAAACAGGAACTAAATGAACTGGGATTAAATTATATATGGGATTTAACACATGTTAAATATAATATAATAATATAATTAAGGAAAGGATATGCGACACATTTAAACAGCTTTGTTACAGTCGAATAATAGTCATAGCAAAAGGGAAGCTCCACCAGTATATGTTAAATGAATTTATATTATAAATGTACCTTCAAAAACCCATAAACAATTAGCATTTAAAGGAAATAGTATAGGTTAGAATATCTTCTCACAATCTAAATATAGAATCTGGCCGATATAGAGGTATTGATAGACAAGAAAGAGTATGTACATTTTGCAATAATAATGAGACAGAAGACGAGTAGCATTTTATTATTTATTGTTCAATATACAATGTTTTAAGAAAAAAGTTCATAAACGTTTACTATTATAGACATTCTAGTGTTTTAAACAATTTTCAGCTTCTATCCACAGAAAATAACAAAGAATGCAATAACCTTAGAAATTTTTTTAATCTCTAAAAGCCAAAAATGCATTAGACATATGGTTAAGGACCACACAGATTTTGAGAGGAAACCCGCTGTCACGACAGGCAGCAAGGGATCTTTTATTTGCGCTTCCCACAGGCAGGATAGCACAAACCATGGCCTTTGTTGAACCAGTTATGGATCACTGGTCGGTGCAAGTGGTTTACACCTACCCATTGAGCCTTGCGGAGCACTCACTCAGGGTTTGGAGTCGGTATCTGGATTTAAAACCCCATGCCTCGAATGGGATCCGAACGCAGTACCTACCAGCCAGTAGACCGATGGCCTAACCACGACGCCACCGAGGCCGGTATGAAATAGTAAAGTCAGTAATATTTGGTTATGGATAATACCAAACAAAACCTGGATTTTATAAATAAAATAATTATGTAAATACACAGTATGTAAACATATATACTGTCAAAAAAGTAAAAAAGGTGTATTATTTAGTTTAAAATGTTCATGATACAGTTAGAAAATAAATGGTATTTTTGTTAGCACCAAGTAAAACCCAACGGTAATTATAAATTTGAACAAAATCATTCAACTTTGAATATAATAATAAAGGTTTGAAACAAAACAAATAACATTTCCCATATTTAAAAAATAAAGTTTTTAAATGTTTGAGATTATTATTAATGGTTTCCATTTCTTCAGCTGCAAATCTACTGTTCATGGCCGGATGTGGCATTGATAGTGTTCGTAAGTTACCAATCAACTGAACATATTTATTTTCAAAAATTGAAATGGGTAGACACTAAACAAGGATTTTGTATGTGGCCTTGTGTCGGAACGTCATTTATCCCGCAATCACTAGATACACTGGCAAGATATGATGACTACATAAGGCTACATATTAGATATATAGCAATGAAATATATAGATCTACAGAAACCATAAAAGTTATATCCGGTGAAAAGTCAAATTTCCACTGTATTTGAGCTACAGTGAAAATATAGGAAACGTATTTACTTTTTTGTATAAGTTCATGATTAAATTATCTCCCTTTGTGTCGTTTCTTCGTATTTAAGTTTTGATGATTACCAATGCATCTGATAGTATTTGAAAAAAAAAAAAAACGAGTAATTTAAACAACTGTACCTATAAAAAAAAAAGGATATGAAGTGCAATTATCATACAATATCTAAAAGGAATCGAATATGAAGCTAAATAATGATGACACAATGTCCTGTCACTGCGTGTAAGTTATAATTTAACGGTGTTCGATTCGTGGGTTTTTTGCCTACGTGAACACATTAAAACGGGTAAACTATGAAGTAGGGATTTGGGAAGAGAGCTCATACACCCAAACCCGATATTCCTGAACCCATAAACAATAATGGGTGGCGATTGCCGCTGGTGGACATGGAGAAAGACTGGAACCAAAGTGGTGTGATGGGGAAATCCTGCCACGTACATTGGGCTGATACCCTACAAGAGGTCCAATACAACACAGACAACGAAGAGGAAGGCAGTGATGATGACAGTTACGATGACAGCTGTAGTGGCAGTAAAGAAGTATCAAGTATAGCAACAGTGATTAAATATTAACCTCTGGTGAACCAAGATATTTTACATGTGTGTCTGTGCTGTGCTCTATTGCTCCCCCCCCCCCCCCCCCCCCTCTCTCTCTCTCTTCTCTCTCTCTCTCTCTCTCTCTCTCTCTCTCTCCTCTCTCTCTCTCTCTCTCTCTCTCTCTCTCTCTCTCTCTCTCTCTCTCACCTCTCTCACTCTCTCTCTCTCTCTCTCTCTCTCTCTCTCTCTCTCTCTCTCTCTCTCTCTCTGTGTGTCTTTCTCTAACTCTATCTCTCACTCCGTTACTCTCCCTGCCTAGCTCCTCTCTTTCTGTCCTTGTCTATCTCCCTCTCTCTCTCTCTCTCTCTCTCTCTCTCTCTCTCTCTCTCTCTCTCTCTCTCTCTCTCTCTATCTCTCCCTCTCCCTCTCCTCTCTCCTTCTCTCTCTCCCTCTCTCTCTCCTTCTCTCTTCCTCTTTTTTCTCTATCTCTCTCTCTCCCTCTCCCTCTCCTCTCTCCTTCTCTCTCTCCCTCTCTCTCTCTCTCTCCTTCTCTCTTCCTCTTTTTTCTCTATCTCTCTCCCTCTCTCACTCTCTCCCTCTCTCTCTCTCTTTCTTTCTCTCTCTCTCTCTCTCTCTCTCTCTCTCTTCTTGTCTCTCCTCTCTATCTCTTTCCCTCTCTCCCTCTCCCTGTCTCTCTCTCCTTCTCTCTCCTTCTCTCTCTCTCCCTCTCTCTCTCTCCTTCTCTCTTCCTCTTTTTTCTCTATCTCTCTCCCTCTCTCCCTCTCTCTCTCTCTCTCTCTCTCTCTCTCTCTTCTCTCTCTCTCTCTCTCTCTCTCTCTCTCTCTCTGACCCAACGCTAACAATCTGTTGTAGGACAACTCCTTGTGCCCTCTGAAATGTAAGTAAAAAATTAGATGGAAGGAAGGAAATGGTTTATTTAACGAAGCACTCATCACATTTTATTTACGGTAATATGGCGTTAGTCTTATGGTTAAGGATCACACAGATATTGAGGGAAGAAATCCGCTGTCGACACTTCATGGACTACTCTTTTCGATTAGCAGCAAGGGATCTTTTATATGCATCATCCCACAGACAGGATAGCACATACCACGGCATTTGATATATCAGTCGTGGTGCACTGGCTAGAACGAGAAATTGAAAGAAAAGAATAATAATGGAAGAAGAAGAAGAAATTTGTTTCTAAAGTGTTAATCATTTATTAATGCCATTTTCATTTTGTGTGTTGGTCGGTCTGGGATCGATTCCCGTCGGTGGGCCCATTTGGCTATTTCTCCTTCCAGCCATTGCTCCACAACTGGTATAACAAAGGCCGTGCTATGTACTATCCTGTCTGTGGGATGACACAGAGACTGCAACCGTGGAGGAAGTTGAGACAGGTAGTATTATATTTTTTTTTTTGCGGACATGTCAGCAAACAGCCATTAGATGCTGAAGGTGTAGTGTTGTGCTGAAATACAGATCTGGAGAACGAGAGAGTATCAGACTAGGGTATAATCCTGTCGTCATGGTTGGTATACAGAGGATACGAGATGATATCAATATAAAACAAACTAAAGTCTAAAAGAGAAAGGAAATGTTTTATTTAACGATGCACTCAACACATTTTATTTACGGTTAAATGGCGTCAGACATATGGTTAAGGACCACACAGATATTGAGAGAGGAAACCCGCTGCCGCCACTTCATGGGCTACTCTTTTCGATTAGCAGCAAGGGATCTTTTATATGCACCATCCCACAGATAGGGTAGCACATACCACGGCCTTTGATATACCAGTCGTGGTGCACTGGCTGGAACAAGAAATAGCCCAATGGGCCCACCGACAGGGATTGATACCACACCGACCGCGCATCGAGCGAGCGCTGTACCACTGGGCTACGTCTCGCCCGTGTCATGAAGAGAAGAGTAGTTCATGAAGTGGCGACAGCGGGTTTCCTGTAAAAATCTGTGTGTTCCTTAACCATATGTCTGACGCCATATAACCGTAAATAAAATGTGTTGAGTGCGTCGTTAAATAAAACATTTCTTTCTTTCTGTCAAGAAGAGAGTAGTAGGGGCCGACTCCGCTCCCTAATTCTTCTTAGAGTGGTCCAGCCAGTGCACCGCGACTGGTACATCAAAGGCCGTGGTATGTGCTATCCTGTCTATGGGATGGTGCATATAAAAGATCCTTTGCTGCTAATCGAAAAGAGTAGCCCATGAAGACCACTGAAAGAATTTACTAATGACCAAACGAACGAATTCGAATGACTAAACAACACCCCCAACACGCACAAAGAGAGTGTTATTGAATGAATGACTCAATCAATCCATCAATCAATGGATGAAAGTGTGTTTTGTTTAAAGACAAAACATTTGGTAATTTTTGACATAATCTTAGAGAGCTAACTGACTAAATTTTTTCATTAGTAACAAGGGATCTTTTATATGCACTATCTCACATACAGGGCATCACTTACCACGGTCTTTGATATACCAGTCGTGGAGCACTGGCTCGCAAGCCGATCCTCGCTCCTATCGGGGCGTGGCACAGGCTAGAAGTTACTCACAAAACCCGCGACAGACCCAAGCCCACGAACGCAGCACTAGACCAGCCCCAAAACAACGACGCGCGACTTCGTCACCATCTGTCTGTCTGTCTGTCAATCGATACCAACCACTCGAATCTCTCGATATCACTAACAGTCGTGTCCCATAGAAAAACGCGGAGACCGGTGTATCCATTCTATCGTGGACCAAGCCAAGACAATATGTATTTATATGTTCGTATACCAGTTGCTAGCATGTCTGTCCCGGGTCCGGTCTCTGGATAGCCAGTTTTCTATCGTGGAACGTGTTGTGCAGGTCACTACCAAATAAACTAAAAGAAACTGATTTTTTAGAATTTATTTAAGAATTGAACGTGAAATTTTTTGTATGAATGGCTTCGCGCTAACGCGCTACACCATTCATACAGTGTGTAAAGAGGTTTTGCGTTTCATACTAGCATGAAACTCAAACATGTTCACGTTCAATTCTTATAATTCCAAACACATAACCATGTCATTAATGTAAAGCTCTTTGAAATAAAAAGTGAACTCTATTTTCCAACTATTTTATTAACACGAAATTCATACTCAACATTAGCGGAATCCCTATGGTGGTTCGGCTTTTTCCGTCAATAGCCGAATAAGAGAATGACAATGTTACAATCATTAATACAATTCATATTAAATTTTTTGCATTAAATGTTAATACCAACTAGAAACATTTTGAATTCACTATAAACATATAACGTAAGTAATTTCAATAACTTTTAACCTGTAATAAAAATGTCTGAAGCGACCTATTTTGTATGGTAAAGTTTATATGTGAAGCTGTTGGTGTATGAATATTTAACTACGAACTGCATGGGCGCCATTTTTTTTTATTACTGTCCAGATTTACCAATTACGACGTTGAAATTACAGTTATCAAATTTTGATTGCGTGAAAATTCCATATGTTGATAGATTTGACATGGAGAAAGTGGTTTCAATGTTTCCGGAAATGGATGAAACAGATGTGTCGCGAGTTTCTGTGTTTACTGGCCTTGTAATTGTGGAAGTGGCGACAACACAGGATCGTTTTGGCGTGTATGTGACTTCAAGTGGTGCGACACAAGTATTCGTGAGATTTAACATGTTTAAATTAAAATCTTCAAAAAATTGTATAGGAACATCTGACATGTTACGATGTCTAACGCTGACACTTGGAAGTTTGACAGCAGACGATTACTGTTTGATGTCTAAAAATAGAATCTCAAAGAAATTCCTCGGGGATTCCTTTGTTGACATAATTCATAAAGTAGTTCCGGCTATAAGCCAAAAATAGCGCTAAACGGAGATTCATGGTGCTATGAATGTCAGTTTTTATCATCACGTGATACGAATTTGACCAATCCAAGGGTTTATAACAAAGGCATTTTTAGAGATTGGAATTATTTGTAAATATGATGTAATATGTCTGTATGAATGCTGGATAGATTCCAGTGATATATCAATTCCTAACTATAGCACATGCATTGTACACGGCACGGCAACGGAGAAGGGATAGTTATATATATTAGAGATTGCCTTTAAGATTACTGTATTTGTATTGAGAAAGTTTGTGACAGTATTGCTATAGTAATGGATAAATGCAATACTACAATTTCTGGTGGAAATACATAAATTATTGTTAATTATATCCCTCCCATTAACAGTATATATTATGACAAAACAAAATGATACAGATTATTTTTAACTCTTGAGGATAGTATATGTAAATATTCAGAGTTGGGTAACATTATCGTCATTGGTGACTCTGATTTTATCGTACATGATAGACTACCAGAATTTGCAGACAATGTACTATCAAACGTTATTGAATACTTACCTGATAATAATTTTACAACGAATAACAATGAAGACAAAATCGTGAATCAGTTTAGTAGGAAACTTGTATGTCTATATATTACTGACCTAGTTAATGGTCTAACAAAGTATTACCTGAACAAAAATAATTTGATTTGTCCCTAAATGTACTTTATCCAGCCATCTTCATAACCACCATACTCCATTTGTTAATGACATTTTGTAAAAATACTTGAATTATGGCAATGGTCCATAATTCAAAAACTAAAATTGCCGAGAGGGTTGACATGGATTTAACCCCACCATGGTTCAGTTAAGGTGATGCAATAGCTAGATTTGGTTTCCAACAATTAATGTAATTTTTAGGTATTATCCATTTTTAGGGAAATAAGGTTCTTAAATCCGTGACAGTATGCCTTTAACTGGTAGACATCCTGGAGACCCAAATGGTAATATCACGTTTTTTAACGCGAATGGTACTAGCCTCATAGTTTATGTAATTGTTAAAGAATCATGCTTTGATTTAATCTAACATTTCGAGTCTGGCAAGTTTAATTGTTTCTCGGATCATTTGCCCATTTCTTACACGATTAAGGATCCCGTTGACGAGATTTCAGACGAACAGACAAACACCCATGTAAAATGGAATGATGAGAATAACAAACATATCACTGTCAAATTTTTTGAAAGTATTGATAGTTTATTCAATATGTGTCGTATAAATGAAAACAGTCAGCAAAGTATAAATACAAGCATAGATGCATTCATGCAACAACTTAATACCTTCATTATACCATATTGTTCTGTTACCACTTATAGAACTAGAAGAAAAAACCAGAATAAGTCTATATGTGATGATAAACCTTGGTTTACAGAATTATGTAAACAATGGTATAAAGAATACAAACAAGCAATACACATTATTAATGCTAACAAAACCAATGAGCATCGCTCTGATCTAGTCGGTTTAAAAAATATATATAAATGCTTACATTACAAATTAAAAACGGAATAAAAGGGCCAACAAGGTAACATGTTAAACTATTTCCGAAAATATAATCCGCAAACGTTTTACAAACATTTTTAGAAACGAAAACAATCTACGAACTCGGAATTAAAAAACAATGACTTTTTAAATAATTTTCGTAACCTTGCTATGGACGATCCAAATAATAACTATGACTGACGTAGAAGATTTTTTTTGTAAACTATGACCAACATAGCAGCGATCCGAATGTTAACGAACTAAACAAAGATATAACCGCTAAGGAAATATCCAAAGCAATACACAAGTTAAAGAAAAATAAGGCATGTGGTTACGATAAAGTTTTACATGAATATTTTATCAACTGTGGTGATGTCTTGGTACCATGTTTATTGCTATTATTTAGTAATGTTTTTAAGTCGGGTCATTTCCCACATAGTTAATCAGTTGGTTGCATTATTCCTATTTTTGAAAAAGGAAATTCTAACAATGTAGATAACTATAAGGGGATCACTCTGGTCAGGTCCCTGGTGAAACGATTTACCTCGGTTTTAAAAGAACTATTATTAAAGTTCGATCAAGAAAATGGCATCATCACTGACGCACAGTTTGATTTTAGAAAAAAAAGAAGTTTACTATTGATGTTGCTTTCATTCTGTAATCTTTGATAAATAGGACATTGAATAATAGAAAACGCTTATATTGTCGTTGGGGGTAACATGCTGACCATTATACATTCCTTATATAAAAGTGTTAAATGTTGCATCAAATATAACGATGGAATGTCCGATTTTTTTCTCTTGTAAGAACGGATTATTTCAGGGTGAAGTTTTGTTACCAATCTTGTTCGCTATGTATGTTAACGATTGTGAAATGTATTTGTCATCAGAAAATTGTCTTTGTATTGAAATACAGACTTTAAATTTATTTTTAATAATGTATGCTAATGATATGGTACTATCAGCTGAAAGCGCCGAAGGATTACAAAAATGATTAATGCTTTTCAAAGTATACTAACAAATCGAATTTAACTGTAAATACCAATAAGTCTAAAAGTGCTGTTTTAAGAGATGGAGGAAGAATTCGATATAATGAAAAGTGGTTTTATAATTATTACGAATTAGAGGTAGTTAATGAATTTGTTTATTCATAATTATTGTTTTTTGTATAATGGTAAATTTAGTCGTACACACAAACGTGCTGAGCAAAGACGCAAAGCCCTGTTTTCAATGTTAAATGTGTGTAATAATTTTTCTTTAATATTGAAACAAAATTATCCATTTTCGACACATATCTTAATAGTGTTCTTAGCCATGGAGATGAAACCTGGGGTTTTCATTCTGGCTAAGATATCGAACAAATTCATATTCAATTTTCTAAAAAAAATACTTGGGGTACATAAAGGAACTTGTAATGAGTTTATATAGCGAATTAGGACGGTTTCCCTTACAGATTACAAGAAAATTAAAATTCTTCAAATATTGGATTAAAATGCGAAATTCGAATAATTGTATTTTAAGATTTCTATATGAGATAATGAATATATATTAATGAATATATATGAAGATAATTGGTTAATGAATATTAAACAGGAACTAAATGAACTGGGATTAAATTATATATGGGATTTAACACATGTTAAATATAATATAATAATATAATTAAGGAAAGGATATGCGACACATTTAAACAGCTTTGTTACAGTCGAATAATAGTCATAGCAAAAGGGAAGCTCCACCAGTATATGTTAAATGAATTTAAATTATAAATGTACCTTCAAAAACCCATAAACAATTAGCATTTAAAGGAAATAGTAAAGGTTAGAATATCTTCTCACAATCTAAATATAGAATCTGGCCAATATAGAGGTATTGATAGACAAGAAAGAGTATGTACATTTTGCAATAATAATGAGATAGAAGACGAGTAGCATTTTATTATTTATTGTTCAATATACAATGTTTTAAGGAAAAAGTTCATAAAAGTTTACTATTATAGACATTCTAGTGTTTTAAACAATTTTCATCTTCTATCCATAACAAAGAACGCAATAACCTTGGACATTTTTTAAATCTCTAAAAGCCTAAAATGCATTTCCAGGCATTTGGAATTTAAAAATTTGTATTTTAAAATGTAATTTAGCACACAACAGGAGTTAAGATTATCGACCCGAGGAATATGTTAAATATGTTCAGTACAGAGTGACAGAGGATATATACTTCTTATATGCAAAGCGGAATTCCACATGGTCCCCATCTGACATCGGGATCAATTGTGAAGCACCATGCAATTTTAGACCCATCCGGATCTCGACAGAAATTTTCCACCTCCGAGAGTGACGTCACATAGAAGTCAGCTGGATTTGTTTGGCTATGTCCATGAGGCGTCTGCTGGTCAAACCTCTGACACGTGATCCCCGAAGTTGTCGTCATTCTTCTTCCGGTGTACGCCGCTTTTCCTTTTACTACGCGGTAACATTCTAGTTCCGGTGCCGTGGCGCAGAAACCTACAAGAGAAAAACATCGAGAATACTACACAATTGGCTGCTAGTAGAAGGCCGTTTAGGTCGGGGCTCAAAGAGCCAGAGAGTCCCCAACCCACCCCCATACCGACCCCATTTTTTAATTAATTGTTTTGGTCAAATAATAGATTTTGACTTTTTATAACTGTTTATAATTAAATTTCCATTACATTCCTTACAATTTAACGTCATCCCATTGGTCCAGCCGTAGCAACGGGAGGATGTTTCATTTGTTGATGTAGTATACGGGCATATGCAATTCCGTGGGATTTGAATGTTAATTTTTGGAACCATCCATGATTGTGATTGTTATAGCATTTAGACGGCATTTCCTCGGTTTCTCTCCAATTCAACCAATCGGATATCAACATTTTGATAGTCTTAATCGCGAAGACACGCCAAAAAGCCGTCTTAATAAAGAGTCATGTGACCAAAATTACTTCGACGCAATTGGCCAGACATGACCGCCAAGAGCTGTACGAATGACGTCAAAACAACTGGCGCGAACACGCAATGACGCTTTCCCCGCCCATATCAAGTAATGGAACTATGCAGTGCCGTTTAAATCGGTTAAAAGGCTTCACTCCACCCTTCTTATTTCTGAAGAAATGTCTTAATGCCTTCTAATATATATGTATGAATATGGTATGCAGGGTCATAAAACATGTTAACCCAACAAAACAACACACACAAAAACACAAACAAAAAAATGTAGTTTATATTATAAAATTTATATATGCCTAAATTATCTCTGTTTCTCACGTAAAATAAGGGAGTATATGACATTTTTTATTATGGTGAAAATTCTATATTACCTGCTCTTAAATATTATGTCTGCATTTCAACCAAAATGTTTCACTCAGTATTAACATCAGCATCCAACTCATCACCATCAAGGACAAATGTGTGCTTTTGATGATGAAACATGTCATTTTGCATTTTAGGACATATCTTAGGAAACAGTTTTGAAATAGAGATTTATTTGGTGATTGTTGTGGCAGCCATTTTTCAAAATGGCCACTTTGGATGCCATTAAAGCCAGTGTAAGTGTCAGAAATGTTTGGGGTTTTTTAATTTTAAAATACCTAAAATTAAAGATTTACATAGTTTATATCATAATTAATTTCAAACACGGTTCTTTGGAGACTGGTTATGTCCACCCTGTCTCTTGAGATAAAGTCACTTACATATTTAATTATTTTGCAAACATTCGCAGGATTCATAGTACACTGGTTAGTACATACACCAAATGCACATATTGCAGGCATGAACCTTGTAGGGCACATAAGTCACATGCACCTGGAATAATTTTTGAATGATGTAGTGGAGACGGAGGCGAGATTATTTGCTGGGCTGCATTCCATGATAACCATCAGCCAGGAAGTACAACCTTGAGAGGAATGTGATCATCATTTCTCTTGTATACATTTACTTTTTGCCGCTGCCTATTCATAACTCAATGTGTGTGGTGAAAACAGAAGTTGGCATTCTCAATCCCAACCAAATCTTTATAATCATCCTGGATCACCCTTTGTATGCCAAGGACAAACGGATCGAATGTATATTATATCCATTAAGTCATAGTGAATATGACTTAATTGTGCTTCTCAGGTGACTTCATAGGAATGTGGCAGCTCTCAATATGGTAGCAAATCTTCTTGAAGCTAGTAAATTAGTGGATGTCCTAGGTTGAAGTTGCCTCTTCGGGATTCCTTTCCCAAAAGCCGCTAATGTGACACATCTGCGCCATCCTACAGTAGGAGGCATGTATGATTTATATTTCACATCGGTCAAAGACTGATGCAATCACAGAGCTGAATCATGAACCCCGTTCTTGGTTTGTTTTTCAGTTCTGAAGTTGGCAATACAAGTAATCTCTTTCTCTGAACATTTGTATATGTCACCAGAGGCTCGATATGGGACAAAGACTTCAGTTGGGTTCAGAGGTCTTTATTCTGGGATCACCTGGGGGCTGTGCAGATCCCGATGCATATAAAATATACATTCGCACATATACAACGACCCTGGAATAACAAAAGGACATAAAAAAAAGTTTCCAGGTTACAACATATATTATTTTACCATGCATAACACTATTTGACAAGTACAAATTACTACAATATTATATATACAGGCATTTCAATTCAAACAGACTCAAATCAAATATAATTATAATTCAAAGGTCAATTTAATTATCACACATCATTGCTATAAGCATGTGCTAAGCATGTCATAAACCTATATAAATACTTTTCTGTAGTCAATAACACACAGAATCACAAACATCACAGGAATAAATATTTCACATACCGGCTGTGGGTCAGGTCGTTCGAATAATGATGCTGGCTGTGTTACATCATTAATAACTTGTCAACAAAATACCATTTATAAATAGGTGTGCATAGAATATATTCATATATATCTTTAATAATAAAGTAGATTAATAACCGATTTAGTTATTTACTTAATTTTATTATCGTCAAACCTAATCAAATATTCGTCTTAGAAAACAAATATCCCAATACAATTATAAACATTATCAAACACTACTTCAACCCATTCGCTATAGAATAAGTTTAATCAACTGCTTACACATGCTAAGTTCTAATTTAAGGTTTATCATAAAATATACATACACTAATCTATTTTTCTACTTAAAACATATGGTTATTGTTTAAAATATACCGTTTTTATTTACCTCTGTTTGTTAATAAGTGTGCTGTGCAGAACTTGATCAAATATAAAACTTGCAATGCAGAAACGCATTTCTGTCTGGCTTGAATGTTTAAAAGTCTCTGACTCCAGAGAACACAAGGTAACAAAAGAAACAATAGATGAGCTTCCTACTGAACGACTGTCTGTCCTGAACACCGAGTTGACTGTGAACACAGCCCAAGCTGACAATACCAGAAACACAGGAAAACAATTGAAACAAAATAAGAGACAGATTTGTTCTATTAGAGTTAGAAAGAATAAAATATATGTAAACTTTTTTAACATTGTAGTGTATGTGAAATGCAATTTAAAACATCCGGTTATAAACTCCCCTCCCAAATAAAATGATGTCCTCATCATTCATTATGGTTCTGTTGCAATAGATGAGCATAACTTTACACACCTTCCTAGGTTCTGTTCCAATAGATGAGCATACCTCTACACACCTTCCTAGGTGCTCTTGAGAAAAACACCACTCTCTACCAAAGCCTGCAGAAAAGTAGCTTTCTCTCTCCAAATACATTCTGGAGTACATGCTGTTTGGAGCATACTATTTTTTCCACTTCAGAATCTAGCTGGTGGGAGTCTGCCTCTATTGGATCTTCTGGGTATCGGCAATGTGTCCTCTGCATCTGGAGTGTCACGGTCTGATTCTGGTGAAGAATCATGAGAGCTGACACCATCTTTCCCACCATTGGATCCTACGGAGTGGTATAGAGTTCGGTTCATGATCTTGTTCCAACTGTTGATCCACTGGTAAAGTGTTTGTTTCCAACGGTTCTTCATCTGGTTCTTTATCCTGTTTAACACCGTTGCTGATCTTAATATCAGGTTGCGTGGTATCTCCTGAACCAGTTCCTTCTCCAGCATCTGTGACAGCTTTGTTTGGGCCGCCGACCACTGGAGGTTCTTGAACTGTAGGACCAACCACAAACCCATCAGAATCCTCCTCCAACAAACTGTCATCTCCCAGATGGGGTTGCTCCATCGTTGGATTCTGATGACTGGTTTTCTCATTGGTGTCTCTGCTATGTGCCGTCGTGGTCTTGTCGTCGTTTCGGGGGGGGGGGGGGGGGTGTCATGCAGCATTCGTATTGGCTGTTTGTGTTTTCCCTCGAAAGCCAATTGCCTGACAAGTACTCGATCTCCTATATGGATGATTGTGCCTCGCACTTTTGCATCAAAATATTTCTTCTGCTTGTGTTGGCTTTGGTCAGTATGGTCAGATGGCAGCTTGTAAGAATCCTGTAGTCGTTTCCTGAGTCCTGGAACATAACTGGACAGGTCCTTCGTGCCTTGCTGCAAAACCACGCCAAGTGCTACATCCACAGATAATCTGGGATGACGGCCAAACATCAAAAAGAAAGGTGAATGTCCTGTTGGCTCATGTCTCGTGCTGTTGTAAGCATGAACAAGGCGTGAGACCTAAAACATCCAGTCTGTCATCTTGATAGGATCCAATGTTCCCAACATACTAAGAAGAGTCGTGTTGATCCTCTCAGTTATACCATTTCCCATCGGGTGGTATGGGGCTGTTCTCGATTTCGTTATCCCTGTAATTGAACAAATCTGCTTGATGAGCTGGCTTTCAAAGTTGGTTCCCTGATCAGAATGGATTCGAAGAGGAAATTCATAGTGAACAACGAGAAGTTATTGAAGAGAGTTTCTGCTGCTGGCGTTCTTGCTGTCTGGTTTCTTGTAGGAATAGCCTGGAGATAACAGGTGAAGTGATCTGTGATCACCAAGATGTTTTGGAAACCTCCTTTGGATGTCGCAAGTGTCAGATAGTCCATGCAGACTAACTACATTGGCTAGCTGGTGGAGATGTTGACTAATGGAGCACGAATATTGGTGTTCAAGTTCCGTCTAACGCATCTACCACACTCTTTAATCCAGTTGTCAACAGCCTTGAACATCCCTGGGAAATATAATATTTCTTGCAAAAGTGACACGATCCTGTCACGTCCTTAGTGTCCTGCATCATTATGGAGTCCCTGGAGAGCACGCTTCCTGTATTCAGTTGGTAAAGCCAGCTGTTTTCTCTCCTCCCCATTGATCTGTGTCCTTCGATAAAGTACTCCTTTATCAAGTGACAAATGATCAAGTTCCCTAAACAACGTTGTTGACTCTGGTGAAACAGGAACTCGATCTCAGGAACATAGAGCTACAAAGTTAAAGTTTGTTTTGTTTAACGATACCATTAGAGCACATTGATTTATTAATCATCGGTCACTGGATGTCAAACATTTGGTTTTATAAACTAAGAGCAAACCACTATAAATTTCCTTTGAACTTACTTGCGCTTTAGTCAATGTCCACATTGTACACACCAGCAGAAAGGTGTGTGCACACCCTACTTTTGAACAGACCCTTTATGACAGACACAAAATACCCCTTTTTCTACAGAAACTGTCTAAACTTTGTGGTGAATTTGGCCAAATATGACATAACATCTTGCATCGGTAGTTAGAATATTTCACACAAACCTTTTCAAATTTCTATATCCGCCCCTAACAACATAAAAACAAATATTTATTCATCTTTTAGTGTAGTTTACATGGTTTCCTTTCTTTTAACATGTCAATATTTTAAAGACAGCATATGGTGTCACCTTATTTCATAATGACCTTCATATTCATCATAAAAAAAATCCAACCATATCTGCATACAATAATCATTATAAATATCATTGGTTTCAAACATTAACATGAAATTCCCACGGGACCTATTTTAGCTGCATATGCCTACACACTTAGGCCACACTAAAATATGACTTGTTTAGCGTCCCCGCCCGACCAGATAAATGCCCCTGACCTCCAAATATTTTTTAATTTTATTAAAAAAAAAGCACTTCAAATAAAGTGTAAACACTCTCAATACAACGTTTTCCTGCCTATTATTGTTATTGCGCAATCAACGACGACGTCAATTTTCTATCGGACAAAGGATGTACCACTTGCGCCTGCGCATTAACATCGACGCCATTTGTTTTGTTTTCTGTTCAGTCATTATCATGTAAATACAACAATCATGCAATGGAGTAAGTAAATAGGTTAAAATATGCCTTTGTCTGTGTCACGGGGATTCTATAATTCCCGTAACTGAGTAAAACACGATTATCAAAATGTCTCTCCTACTTGTATATCTATTAGATCACTCTGTAACAGGCTGTTAAACCTAGTATGGCTCGTCTCTAGGTATGATCAGAGATACGATCTTATATAAAGTATATATTATTATAGCACGTTAGTTCTCTAGAAAACACAACAAAAACACAATACACTTTGGAATCTGTATTAATCTACGCTGACAAATGTACAGCCGTAGTAGTAATTAATAACAACAATAATAACAACCCAGAACTGATCACTTAATTAGTTAATCTCTAGGTGTCTAGTTACACAATATGCGAATCACTTCACCGTTACACCACACCTACACGTGTGATAATTGAGAAACGCTTACAGGAGAAGTTAATTAATAAAGGAATTACAACACCATTCCTAACTGGTTAATTTTTAATTAACCCTTACTACTCGTTCAGTAACGTGTGATAATTTAGGAACGCTTCTTGGGGAACTTAATTAATAAAGGAATTACAGCTCTATTCCTAACGCGTTAATTTTTAATTAACCCTTAACTACTCTTCCAGTAATCTGTAACACAAAATTAATACTGGTACCTATCACAATAAAGACAATAACCTACAGTTTACCTAGGGTCTTCTAGGATGACTGGCTAAGCTTTATATTAACAAATACTCATATAATGTTAGAACAAAAAGTCTACGATTTACTTCGTCAGATGACCGAAGACACTGTCTAAAGAATATTGGTATAATACAGTATTAAAATATTTAAAGTCACATCAATCACATCAAGGTTATACACAGAGCAGAAATGATATTTACCAAAGTCCAAACAGACTAACGTTCCCAGGAAGCTTCCTAATTCGTTCTCCTCGATATCTCTAAATCCTAGCTATTTATTATAAATTCAGAATTGGCCTGGGGGTACACGGCGGTACCTCCCCCTATCATCTCATACTAGCGTCGGTATATTTCTCTCTGATCGTCAGACTTACTGACGCCAGTCGTCGCCATCACGGTTGTAACTACTCGCCACATGGCCTCCGCAGCTGGACTGAGGGTGTGTATTAGGCGTACCGATCGAGGACGGTCGCGCAGAAGTCTTACGTAACAAGTTGCCCATCTGGGCTACGGGCAATTAAACTGCACACGGCCCTCTAACACAATTAAAATCGCCACAGGTGAAACAAATTTAAGAGCATGTACCGTGACACACCCCCACCTCAAAAAGGATATTTCCTCTACTCTAGGAATAGGGAAATATACTACATTAAAACAAAAAGGTGCGTTAACCGACGCATACGGGCATTTATAACACATGTAATAATAAGGTGACTACCAGTAATCACACTGAGTCTCTGAGTCCCTGGTATACAAATAAAATATATATAAACAAAACAGAAATCAAGAATGTCAACACATTATCATAACGTTCAACTTCGGGACAGGGCATCAGCGATTACATTGGATGTGCCCTTGATATGTCCAATGGTAATTGGGTATTCTTGCAGAGGAAGACCCCATCTCAAAACTCTCTGGTTGGAGGCTTTCATTAGGATGGTCCAGTCCGTCTTCGTCTTCTGGGAACAGCACAGCTCCAGCACCCACGTCACTGGCACCCACAGCTAGCTTGAAAGGCACTCGGTAGTCTGGTGCTGCCATCACGGGAGACGAGTAGCGCCTCTGCTTGAGACGGTTGAATGACTTCTCGCATTCACCTGACCAATGGAACTTCGTTTCCTTCTTTCTCAGCGTCGCACGTTTTCCAGGTCTTCTCCGACAGGCACGCTGCCGAATCGGTGTAGCGTTAGGTTCCAAGCGCACATCCTGGCTTAAGGTGTTGGTAATCGTTGGAAGGTTATGACAAATGGAAACATTGTCTTGTTTCAACGTAGTCAACCTTGCTCGCTGGGGGTTCAAGTCTGCTAGAATCTGGCCGTTGGCCAACTTGACCTCTGCAGTCTTGACGTCATCACAGGAAATTGAGTGTCTCTCAATTTGGACCGGTCTCTCTGGAACTATCGGCAGTCTGTCAAAATAACCTTTTAGCAAATTGATGTGACAATACCTACTTTTCCTAACCCTATCAGGAGTGTTTATCACATACCCTGTCTCATTAACCCGTTTGAGCACAACATAGGGCCCGAAATACCTGTTCTGCACAGAACCCCGTTTAATGGGAAGGTACAGCAGCACCTTGTCCCCTGGTTTAAATTCCCGACTCCTAGCCTTCCTATCAAACACTGATTTTATTTTGCTCTGAGCATGGCTCAGCTGCTTCCTAGCTAGTTCGGTCGCCGGCAACCTCCTATCCCTAACTCTTTTATTCATCAATACTCTCTCAGTTAACAATGTAGTGCGAACTGCCAACAATTTTGGATCAGCCCCCTGCTCTAGTACTAACTCTTGTCTATTACAAGGTAAATCCCCTCTATCAAACACAACGGGTTCAATTCCCCTCTGCGGGAGATCAATGGGTTCCACCACATTTAATTCCTCAGTTGACTTATCTACAATTTTACTGATAACCTCATCCACTCCAATTTCATGGCTCACACACGTATCAGACAAATCACAAATATCCTCTAGGTCTCGTGTTACCCTACTGGCCATAGCCCTAGTCATTACACACGCAGGATATTTAATCTCATCAACCTCACACTCTTCTATTGGTAACGTGCTGTCTTTAATTAACAGTTGGTCACATTTCGGCTGACAACACTGACTAGTCAAATCATTTCCCAACAAAACTCCTATGTTTTCAACAGGCAAGTCCTTCACAACACCCATAATGACTGGTCCCGTCACAAACTTCGAACACAAGAAAACCTTATGTAACCGGACAACCATATTTTCTCCAGTAACCGAGGTTAAAACCAAACTACGTCCTATGTCTGAATTTTCAATACCAGCTAAACACTCTTGCGTTATCAGACCCTGACTACACCCGGTATCTCTATAGATTGATATTGCCTTAGGACACAACTCTTGTTTCACATCACAAACCATACCAGTGGACACATACGGGTTTACTTTCTCTGCCATGGGACTAACCATTAACTCTCTCGCTAACGGAGCTGACCTCACTAAACCGACCACTTGCGCATTATCGCGTTTCCTTTTAAAACAGTCCCCGATAAGATGGTTATCCTTTTTACAGTAACTGCAGTGTGGACGAAAAGTTCGTGCATTGGCTGATAATGCAGGCCTATCCTTACTTTGCCCACCAGGTACATTCCTTGCCTGACTAGCTGACCAGCTAGATGACTCTCCCCGATAGTTACTTTCCCGGGAAAAGCCTGGCTGAAATTTCTTCTTATCACCCTGTTGTAAGGAGCTACCCTGTACTGCCTGAGCTTTGTGTATTAACACGTAATCATCTGCCACTATGCCTGCCTCCTCTATCTTTTTGACATCACGATCCTCTAAATGAATACGTAAGCTAACTGGTAATCCATTTTTAATGTCCTGTAAGATCAACAACTCCCGTAACTCGGTATATGACTCTACCTGATGAGACACCACCCATTTATCAAACATCCCTGCCTTCTTAGCCACAAACTCACTATAAGACTGACCCTGCGTTTTTCGCAACTCGCTATACCGTAAACGATAATCCTCAGGTCGTAATTCATAAGCCCTCAACACTGCAGCCTTAACTAAGTCGTACTGACTTGCTCGCTCATCACTCATTGAATTATAAGCTATACTAGCCTTCCCCTTAAACTTAGACACGGCTAACAATGTCCACTTAGACTCCGGCCAATTTAGCTGCTTAGCGGCCCGTTCAAAAAGTTGAAAGAACATATCTATTTCCTCGTCATCAAATACCGGCACTGATCTATAAGCCTCCGACATGTTAAACCCATTTCCGGCTTCTCGTCTGACTTCTTCAGTATTCAACTTTAACTCATGTTCCACTTTTAATTTTGCTAACTGGAATTCTCTATCCCTATCTCTCTCTTCTCTCTCTCTCTCTCTATCTCTCTCTCTCTCTTCTCTATCCCTCTCTCTATCTTCTCTATCCCTCTCTCTATCTTCTCTATCTCTACCTTCTTTTTCTCTCTCTCTCTCTCTCTATCCCTCTCTCTATCTCTCTCTTCTCTCTCTCTATCTAATGCACGTTCCTCTCTTTCGTACTCAAGCTTTTTAAAAGCTAATTGTTGTTCCACACTTAAATCATTTATCTCTATCTCTGGAACAATCTCACTGTCTTCCATAACAGGACTATCACCACAAACTTCCTGGATAATAATTGTCCTTATATCTCCTAAGGTTTTAGCTGATGTTAAATCAATTTCTCGCTCACCCGCGATTTCAACTAACTCGGCCTTACGTGCTCGCTTAATCTCCACTACACTGAGCGTAGGCCTATCCAGCAAATTCTTATCCATGTTTAGATATGACGCACTTATTATTAATTAATTTTCTAGTGAACAACGTGCTACTTCTGGTTAATTTGTAAAATTAATTTATAAAGCCCCCATTTACAAACAATACTTTTTTAAATATGCATGTCCCGTTTCAGATCCGGGACGAGCGCCCCAATTTTCTACTCCTGTCACGGGGATTCTATAATTCCCGTAACTGAGTAAAACACGATTATCAAAATGTCTCTCCTACTTGTATATCTATTAGATCTCTCTGTAACAGGCTGTTAAACCTAGTATGGCTCGTCTCTAGGTATGATCAGAGATACGATCTTATATAAAGTATATATTATTATAGCACGTTAGTTCTCTAGAAAACACAACAAAAACACAATACACTTTGGAATCTGTATAAATCTACGCTGACAAATGTACAGCCGTAGTAGTAATTAATAACAACAATAATAACAACCCAGAACTGATCACTTAATTAGTTAATCTCTAGGTGTCTAGTTACACAATATGCGAATCACTTCACCGTTACACCACACCTACACGTGTGATAATTGAGAAACGCTTACAGGAGAAGTTAATTAATAAAGGAATTACAACACCATTCCTAACTGGTTAATTTTTAATTAACCCTTACTACTCGTTCAGTAAACGTGTGATAATTTAGGAACGCTTCTTGGGGAACTTAATTAATAAAGGAATTACAGCTCTATTCCTAACGCGTTAATTTTTAATTAACCCTTAACTACTCTTCCAGTAATCTGTAACACAAAATTAATACTGGTACCTATCACAATAAAGACAATAACCTACAGTTTACCTAGGGTCTTCTAGGATGACTGGCTAAGCTTTATATTACCAAATACTCATATAATGTTAGAACAAAAAGTCTACGATTTACTTCGTCAGATGACCGAAGACACTGTCTAAAGAATATTGGTATAATACAGTATTAAAATATTTAAAGTCACATCAATCACATCAAGGTTATACACAGAGCAGAAATGATATTTACCAAAGTCCAAACGGACTAACGTTCCCAGGAAGCTTCCTAATTCGTTCTCCTCGATATCTCTAAATCCTAGCTATTTATTATAAATTCAGAATTGGCCTGGGGGTACACGGCGGTACCTCCCCCTATCATCTCATACTAGCGTCGGTATATTTCTCTCTGATCGTCAGACTTACTGACGCCAGTCGTCGCCATCACGGTTGTAAAAACCGCACTCGCAGAGGTATTACGTAACTACTCGCCACATGGCCTCCGCAGCTGGACTGAGGGTGTGTATTAGGCGCACCGATCGAGGACGGTCGCGCAGAAGTCTTACGTAACAAGTTGCCCATCTGGGCTACGGGCAATTAAACTGCACACGGCCCTCTAACACAATTAAAATCGCCACAGGTGAAACAAATTTAAGAGCATGTACCGTGACAGTCTGTCTATAAATAACAGTAACAATTCGTTAGATGTCTTCTTCCTGCACTCCGCCATTCTACATGCAAAATAAAAAATAAAAATAAAAACCTCCCTCCCTATCTGGAGAAATTGAAATGGGTAGACGCTAAAATGTTTTTTTTTTTTGTTTTTTTTAATGTTGCCTTGTGTCGGAACGTCATTTATCCCGCAATCACTGTGTACACTGGCAAGATATGATGACTAGATAAGGCTCCATATTATATATATAGCAATGAAATATGTAGATCTACAGTCACCATAAAAGTGATATCCGGTGTATTTGAGCTACAGTGAAAATATAGAAATCGTATTTACTTTTTTGTAAAAGTTCATGATTAAATTATCTCCCTTTGTGTCCTTTCTTCGCATTTAAGTTCGATGATTACCAGTGAATCTGATCGTATTTTAAAACAAAAAATGCAAGCTAAACAACTGTACCTGTAAAAAGGGGATATGAAGTGCAATTATGATAAAATATCTGAAAGGAATTAAATACGAAGCTAAATATTGATAACACAATATCCTGTCATTGCGTTAAAATTTAACGGTGTTCGATTCGTTTAGTGTTTGTGGGTTCTGTAGGGTCGTTTTCCCCAGGTACATTTGCGCAGCAGTATTATTTAATAAATGTTAATTTAATAATTAAATAAAGCTATTGTTTATTCAAATTTCTTTTAAATTTTCTGGAAAAGTTCCATCCGAAGAAATATATCATGGCGTTACGTGTTTAAGATAGTATAAGCGAAAGTTATTAACAAAAAGCGAATAAAAAAATTAGGAAAGATGTATATAATAAATAAACCATTTCATAATGTTTTTTTCGAATACGATTTTTATGTCATCTTGTAATGTGCGAAAAACATATTTTCACTCATTACTTCGCACTTTGTGAAAATATGATTTTCACACATCACTTATTGACATACAAATCGTATTTTAAAAAAAACAACCATGAAATAGCCTCTATATATTTTCGGTCACAGACAAAATATATAGGTCACGTGATATAAGCCCGACTCGTCTCGAGAATTGCAGACTAGATTTTCTTTAAATCATTTGTTTAAATACAGGAAATACAAATAACATTTAGTTTTACAAAACTTGTATAATATATATCAATTAGAGTTTAGAAATGCTTTTTGAATGTGACAGAATGTAGCTAGTGTCTTACAAAGAATGACGTCATACGGCAAAAGCCTTGTTATAGTCCCTGCCACTCTCCTCTAAAAATTATTTTTGTAAATAATTTCGGTTTGGTTTCACGTAAGAAGAAAAGTAAAAGTGTTTAGGAAATAACTAAAAACGACAATTTGTGTGTGCAATTAGAAATATTATTCGGTTTAGAAATAAATAAAACTAATACACACCATAGTAAGACAACAACGTCGCCGCCATTTTTATTTGATGCACTGATATAATCTTGCTATAATGAGATAACTCTCATTATTTTCTTGTTGCTCCCTCTTTAGTGAAATTAAGGTAGTAGTAGACCGTTAGCTCCCTTGTGTATGGGGGGTGGGGGGTGGGGAGGGGGGTGCACAGAGTTCGCAAATTTTGGTTTTGCACAGATCCATGTTTGAAGGCTAAAAGGCTAATTACTTGGAATAGGAAGTAAATTCTTACGCTTACTGATAGCCAAGGAGTTATTTTTTAAAATGACAATTGGTTTGTCACCAGCAGTGCAAACGGTTTTGCTGTGACAAAAGTGAGGCGTGATCATTTTGAATAATTTTCAAACAAGCTGATTTTGTGAAAAATTGAATAGCTAAACCTTTATTTAAAAGAGTGTTTTTGTAAAGTTTGATGAGCAAAGTTTCCATAAATATATGTGTGATATCCGCCAAATTCCGCTTGGGTGTGGTTCGTATGGGTGAACACTCTCAAAAATGCACCCAAAAGCATGCAGTTTGGACATATTATAATGAAAGTAACACAAACATTTAACTACAAATATTTAAAATACGTCTTCTTTATAACTATGTCCCTTTTTGTAATTTCCTTGAGGCAAAACAAACCTGTATCTTTCTTTATTTTTGAACCATAGGTGGGCTGGTATGTTTAAATCGTAGCTGAAGATTCACAAATAACTGTGGTCTTCTACCTAATCAAATGAAGTTATCTGTATCAAGACTTCACCAGTCCATAAACTAAAATGGCGGCCATAACGTTTTGTTACTATAGTATGTATGACAGTTTTATTTATTTTTGAAGCGAACATTTTCTTTAAATTGCATACAAACATTATCGTTTTTTGTTATTTCCAAAACACTTTTACTTTCCTTCTTTCGTGAAACCAAACCGAAATTATTTACAAAAAAGAAAAATCCAACATATTTACAGGATGGGACGGACTATAGGTTGATGATACTCGATTTGCGTACACAAAAAATAGAATAAATAATGATTTTCCGACTATTCCTGTAGAATTGCAGGATAAAAGAAATAACTCGCTGCATTCGCCATTCTAAACTTCGCAGGATAAAGTGAATATGATATCTTAAGACAGTATCCAGTTATTCCCTATATCTGATGTCGCACTGATCTAGTCCATTTAAATATATATATATTTACTTTGTCATACTAAGCGTTATTGTTTAAAAAGAAAAAATATATATAATCTAAAATAAAATATTAACTTTTAGTGTTATTATTAGGAAGTATGATTCAAATTTAATTATTGTCTGTTATTCCTTTTACCAATATGAAAAAAAAAAAACATTCGCAAACTTATGTCAGAACGGTGAACATGAAAAAAAACCCAGTCAATCCTTAATTATACTGCTAGGGCCAGTTTTACGAAGTGGTCTTAGCGATAAGATCATCTTAAGTGCATTGTTATAAGGAAGTTGGCCAACTTGACGGTTGCGTTATAAATTTCCTAACTCCCGACTTACGACGTGTGCCTTCAGATTAACAACTTGTATACGACGAAAAAAAATAGTAAGGTTTGTTTTATTTAACGACGCCACTATAGCACATTGATTTTTTATCTTATTATCGGCTATTGAACGTCAAACATATGGTCATTCTGACACTGTTTTTTTTTAGAGAAAACCCGCTGTCGCCACATAGGCTACTCTTTTACGACAGGCAGCAAGGGATCTTTTTATTTGCACTTTATGGATCACTGGTCGGTGCAAGTGGTTTACACGTACCCATTGAGCCTTGCGGAGCACTCACTCGGGGTTTGGAGTCGGTATCTGGATTAAAAATCCCATGCCTCGATTGGGATCCGAACCCAGTACCGATCAGCCTGTAGACCGATGGTATAACCATGACGCCACCGAGGCCGGTGTGTATACGACGAGAATCGAGTTGTATAGTGCTCAGACTAGCAACCGGTCAGTATCGTATTTCTAAAACAAGGCAATCAAAAATATGTTTAGACAATTTATATCGGTCTCGGCGGTGTCGTGGTTAGGCCATCGGAAATAAGGCTGGTAGGTACAGGGTTCGCAGCCCGGCACCGGCTCCCACCCAGAGCTTGTTTTAACGACTCAATGGGTAGGTGTAAGACCACTACACTCACTTCTCTCTGACTAAACACTAACAACTAACAACTAACCCACTGGTAGGTACATGGTTCGCTCAAACCACTAACAACTAACCCTCTTTCCTGGATAGACAGCCCAGGTAGCCGAGGTGTGTGCCCAGGATAATGTGATTGAACCTTAAAGGCATACTGTCACGGATTTAAGGACCTTATTTCTCTAAAACTGGATAATAAATAAAAAAATGCATTATTTGTTGGAAACCAAATCTAGCTATCGCATCACCTTAACTGAACTATGATGGGGTGAAATCCATGCCAACCCTCTTGGCAATTTTAGTTTTTGAATTATGGACCACAAAGTTTCTATATTACTTGTTTGGTTACGGACACTACAGAGAATCCTTACTGAATATAAAACACCCATAGTAATATGTTATTGGTAGGATTCTATTTTCAATGTTATTGCTGATTGTGAACTTAGTTGTATATATGAGAGACCTGAAATATTCGACATAGTTAGGTGTGACCCATATGCATCAACACAAATCAAACAGTTGGACCACAATATTTCATTGCAGGATAGCATAACATACTGAATCATGATTTGGTCCCTTTATTGTAAATAAAAAAGCCGTCTATGTATAGCTGGTATTCAAAACTTGTGGCACCATGTTCCAACCGTTTCTCAACCGAAATAGTCCAACAATAACCTACCGCACTCACTAAATCCTGATTGAAGTACTTGCATCATTATTAACAAAATAAATCTTCCAACAACAACACAAAACATTTGCCCGCCATTTTACATTTGCTAAACAGACAGAAGCAACTCGTCCTGCACATTAAGAAAAGTTCTGATTTAATCTGCGCCGTGCACTAGCAGCCTACGTACTCTGCGGTTATGATCGTTCTCTCATAATCTCGAATGACAGAGTACTCGGCCTACAAACGAAGATTTTGACAATATCATGACCGACCTCAGTGGTGTCGTGGTTACGCCATCGGAAATAAGGCTGGTAGTTACAAGGTACTTAGCCCGGTGCCGGCTCCCACCCAGAGTTAGTTTAACGAGTCAATGGCTAGGTAGGTGTAAGACCATTACACTGTTTTCTGTCTCTCTCTCACTAACAACTAACCCACTGTCCCGGACAGACAGTCCAGATAGCTGAGGTGTGTACCCACGACAGCGTGCATAAACCGTAATTGGATATATGCACGAACATATGATGAAATGAAATGAAACCACAATATTATGACTGCTGACAAACAGTAAAAATGTTCGATCCAATGCCATAACAACGAACTTACCTTGAGTTTCGTACTCCATAAAGTCTATCTGCCTTATGACGTCATCGCTGTTGGAACTGCTTGAGGATTTATCACGAAACCATGCACACGTTCCTTGGCGGTTGTCGGCTATGAAAGCCCTGCAAGTGAGGTCCTCTGCGCAGACAGAGCGACATTCGTCGAACGCTACCTTGCTGGCATTGTACAAGTCCATCTCAGTGACGTGTAGGTCCTCATAGTAGAGAACTCTCTCCAAGTGTGTCGCACGACTAGAACACGTCTGTTCACTGCTCAAAACTTTAAAAAAAAAAATTAAAAAAAAAAGAGGTAATTTAATGTCACAGACCCTAGATTCAACCTGAGAAAACTGAGACTGTTTGGATAATTTCAAACATTTAAAACCTTTGGTGAAAATTACAGTCGAGTGAAACAAGGGAAATATATCCACCTGTTACCTCCACCTATTACCTCCCCCCCCCCCCCCCCCAATTATACTGATGCATGTATAAAAAGAAAGAAAGAAATGTTTTATTTAACGACGCACTCAACACATTTTATTTATATGGCGTCAGTCATATGGTTAAAGACCACACAGATATTGAGAGAGGAAACCCGCTGTCGCCACGTCATGGGCTACTCTTTTCGATTAGCAGCAAGGGATCTTTTATATGCACCATCCCACAGACAGGGTAGTACATACCACGGCCATTCATATACCAATCGTGGTGCACTGGCTGGAACGAGAAATAGCCCAATGGGCCCACCGAGGGGGATCGATTCCAGACCAACTGCGCATCGAGCGAGCGTTTTACCACTAGCCTACGTCCCACCCCATATCCATGTATAAAGAGGAAACCTCGCCTTAACCCGAAAATCTAAACCTAACACTAACTTTAACGCTAACCCTAAAACTGTAGCCCAGTGGTAAAGTGCTCGCTTGATGCACGGTCGGTTTGGGATCGAATGTTTTTAAGTCCGTTTTTTGAAAATATGAAAAATACATATTGTGTTATTAAAAACACTTCAGATGTTTCATTTCAACTTATTTTCGTGTTTATATCCAAATAAGGTTCAAGCACGCTGTCCTGGGCACACACCTCAGCTATCTGGGCTGTATATCCAGGACAGTGGGTTTCTTTGTTAGTTGGCTAGTGGTTAGTGAGAGAGAAGAGGGTGTAGTGGCCTTACACCTACCCACTGAGCCTTAAGAACTCGCTCTGGGTTGGAGCCTGTACCGGGCTGCGAACTCTGTACCTACCACCCTGTAGTCCGATGGCCCTTTTATCTTTTTATTTTCAATATCAACATAATACATAAATAAATACAGCATGTATATAATAAAAAATAATAATAAACACACACACAAACAACCACTCACTGACTCACACCAAGCACACTTGTATAATTATTTAAAACTTTATAAAATTCTTATAAAGTCTTGAGGAATATTGACTGCTAATACTAATTATTAAGAGGATATTTAAAGATTAATACATCAACATTCAAGTCAAGGAACTTATTATCCTTAATATATTTATTAGTAAAAACAAAAAGTTTATTTTGAAAACAATATTGATTAAGAAGTAAACCAAAGAACTGACGCACGTATTGCTTAAAAAAACACCTAACAAGATTGATATTTGACCCTCTTGATTCAGCTACTACACGTCTTTTAAAAACTGATATTTTATAAACTGACAATATAATGTTTAAGAAATCATATGGACAATTTTGTTTTCTAACGTAACAACCAAATGGTAATAATATCTTTAGCCGATTTCTGAAACATTACAATACACATTTCATGAAAGATTGCTATTAAGTCATACAATTCATCAGAATATAAAACCCAATTACACCAATCTTCATCATCTTTCATGCAAACTGGACACTGACTGGACAAAATTTCACCATATTTATACAATTTACAATATGTAAAAATAATATTATGCACTATTTTAAAATCCCAATCAGTGTATTCAGGAGATTTATCACAATAATGAATGGATTTCCAAATTGGCTTCCATGATACATTAAAACTTAAATCCTTCCATTTTTCTAAACATGTAGGTAATTTGAAGTTTTGGGCAATTAAAAAAGAATATATGAATTTAACAGTGAATTTACTTGAATTTATTATGTCATTAATGAAATTAGACATTAATTGCATTTTATTTTTTAGATTATCCATTTCCGCACATCCAAAAGTGCTTTTGAACATCTTGGTGTTCGTGATACCACGAAATTCATTATTATAAAATTATAATTTTAAAAACAACAAAATCACATACGTCTGAGAAGTAACAGTTATGCAGACGAGCGCTAATTTATTTTAAGGGGTATTTGCCCGTCTCGGCTTCACAGATTCTCGTTTCATTGTATTGTGACTTTATCCAGATGTGTTACAGGTTTGTAGATTAAACAAACTTAGAGTCCATTTTCACCGGTTTAAACTAGGGTCTGTGACTTTTAAAGTACTTATAAAAACTGCTATATTCTGGAGCTCGCAAATACTATTTTGAATTTCTGTAGGTGCCACGTGACGACCAGAAATTAGCATTCTAAGCAAGAAACTGTAACATGTTTCTAACAATAAAGTGACCCCTTTTTTTTACAGTTTTCAAGAAGTTGGCCTATGTGCCCTTTTGTTTTTGGTCCCCTTCCAATCATATTTCTAATGTCCAGCCTAAATACACAATTAGATACCAGAAATTACTGGATGTCCAGAAATTAACATTCTAAGCACGAAACTGTAATATGTTTCAACGAAAAGTATCATATAAAGTTTTTAGAAAAAAATGTACCTTTAACGCAGCAGAAAACGAAAAGTTCCATGACAACGATATGTCGTAAAGCGGTATTGTATGAGATAAGTTCCATTACGTCTGACACTGTGTCCAAGAATTTGATATGTTTCTTCTTCTTCCTAGAAGAAGTTTCTCTTGTTGAGTCTTGACAATAAGACAACATAACAAAAACATATTCATGACGTCATTAACAGTAAGTTCGAGGGTGGTGATCGGGGAAGGCGAACTGGAAGGGAGGTATCCCCACTGCTTTATCAAAACCAAATGATTTTTTTTTTTTTTGTCTCATGGTATATAAAAAAAACACAAACAAACAAAAAAACCCACAAAAAAACAAAACAAAAAACAAACAAACAAAAAACACTTTAAAATAGAGACAAATTGATATTTAAAACACAATTATTTTGATTTTCGGAATCTATGAAATTCAATTTTAAGCCTTCCAAATACCACCCCCTAAATAGCTTGGATTCCTCGCCTTACTAAAGACATGTTCTTTGAGCTAGGCTTCCATATTTTTGTAAATTATTTCCTTTTGACTTTCTGTTCTTTTTCTGTTTTACAGTCTGCTTCTTCAGCGAAACGAGGCTTTTATTGTATGTTCTCTACATGAACGCACACGCCATGTCAAGCTTCATTTGCAATAAACAGGGTTTTTTAACACTACGCGGAGTCATACAGTGTGCACATTGTTTTTGTCGGTTCATAGTTGCATGAATCATATATATATTATATGATTTATATTTATATTTATATTTATCCTGATTTTTTGATTGATTGATTGATTTTTGTGTATCAAACAGAATGATCATCAGGCGTGTAGGCTGGTGGGTTGGGGCTTCGGACGAACCTCTCACCGTGCCCCCACCCCCACCACACACTACACACGGCCATTGGGTGTCGAAAAGAGTTTTTAAAATACTACTAAACGTTTCTGTGATGCCTTTTTGTTTTTGTTTTGTTTTGTCTTCTTATTTTTTGTCTATTTGTTTTTGGTGTTTTTGTTGTTGTTGTTGTTGTTTGTTTGTTTGTTGTTGGGGTTTTTAGTTTTTTGGGGGTGTTGTTTGTTTGGGGGGTTTTGCTGTGTTTTTTAAGGTATTACATGTCTAAAATAAAGTAAATTTTATATTCCCATCCATTTTTATTTTAAAATTGGGCGGGGGTGAAATTTAGTTTTGTATTTTGTATCTTCTAAGTTCAAGGGCCATAACTCTGTCAAAAATGGTTAAATCGCCATGAAAGTCAAGCTTGATATGTAACAGTACATGATAAAGCTAAACACAACATGTCAGCTGAGTATTTCGAGGTATTGCAAAAAACAAACTTGATATGTAGCAGAACGTGATAAAGCGATAGATTAGCTCGGTGTCTTGTGGCATTGCAGAAAAAAGTCCGCAAAATCTTTTTCGTATCTCTAAAGTTAAAGGGAAATAACTCTGTCAAAAATGGGTATATCGCCATGACAGTCACACCTGATCAGTAGCTGTAGGTGATAAATCTATACACAGCTCAATATCTCAAGGCATTGTGAAACAAAACACATCAGGAAAACAATATGTGGGAAAGACGGATGGACAGACAGACAGACAGACAGACAGACATATAGAAGGACGGAGACGAAACCAATAGTCCCCTCCGGCTGGACCAGTTGGAGACTAATACTTGCAGATTTTAAGGGGAGCTATTGTTTTCAGGGGGTGGGACCTACGGGGCTGAATCATCCCCTGCCCCCCCCCCCCCCCCCCCCCCCCCCATCATTTGAAAATTAAATTAATATATAAGTGTATAACTACCATCCCCAATTCATACACACACCGGTGGCGTAAGCTACAGACTGGAATGATAGTAAATATTCAGTTGGAAATTTAGACAAAAAGGATCCGCTAGGTTCATACCCGAACCCCTCCCCTGGTCCAGACCAACCTACTCAGCCCATGTTGATCAAATAATACCGGTCTCGGTGGTGTTGTGGTTACGCTATCGGACATAAGGCCGGTAGGTACAGGGTTCGCATCCCGGTACCAGCTCCCACCCAGAGCGAGTTTGAACGACCACTACACACACAGACAGCCCATATAGCTGATATGTGTGCCCAGGACAGCGTGCTTGAACCTGAATTGTATATAAGCACGAATATTTATTTATGGGATATTAGTATATTACGATCGCTAAATGTGTTAATTTAATGTTTGACGTCCGTGTTTTGGTCTTGCGGTCTTCGACTTTATTTAATTCCCAAATTCCTGTTCATATAAAAACTATGACACAACGTTGACATTAATATTATTCATGTAAATATTTCCATAACTACAAAGTGTGTGTACTTACACACTGAAAACATCCCATGGGCTCATAAATAAACCTGGGATAAATTTCCGTTTGATCGACTGTTGTGACATGGCTGCCGGGATTGACCTTGCCCTTCACTAAGGTTTATTTTCCTCCAAAACTTGTACGATCGATTAGCTATTTTCTTAGTTAAATGTATCCTAATATTGTTTGTACATTATGGCAAATCATTTTATTAATTAAGTGAGGTAATAACTGTAAAACTGATTACTGTAATATTAGTGCTTTTAGGAACTATATCCTTGTACGCTGAGAACCTGTTTACACATACTGGTTGCTAAGGTCTGATATATCGGTACACAATGTTTGTAAACAACAGTATAAACATGCTGTTTTTATAATATTCCCAAAGGCTTTTTCATTAAAACTATTTTATATTGAAATTAGACCAAAAAAGCATTTGTGTAGTTATAGTCTCGTTTTTATGCACATTAGAATTTGTTTGTATTATTAACCCGAATTCCCAATGTATTTGCAATGCACTTTAGCGTGTCTTTGTGCCTAGTGAATAATGTCGTTTTCACAATAATCCCAAAGGCTTTTTCATTAAAACTATTTTATAGTGAAATTAGACCAAAAAAGCAATTGTGTAATAATAGTCTCATATTTATGCACATTAGAATTTGTTTGTATTATTAGCTTGAATTCCCAATGTATTTGCTATGCAAAATGAGCGTGTTTTGTGCCTGGTTAATAATGTCGTTTTTATAAATATTCTAAAGGCTGGCTTTTTCTGTAAAATTGTTTTACGCAAATTTTAGACTAAAAAAGCAATTAAGAAATGTTAGTTTTATCTTTATGCACTTTAGAAATTCGCAGAATTAATTATTTCAAGTTGGTAATGCTTTTGCTATGGGTTAAACTGACGTATTTACAAAAGTTGAAGTTTCTTAGGATTTAGAGTGTGCATTTACAAACTGTAAACTGCAAATGGAAGCAGGACCAAAAAGCAATTACTTTATTTATTGAGCAATTGTGTGCATAACGTAATTATTAAATGAAATGATATTTATTTTGTAAAGGTAGATCTCTTCCTAGCGTGACGTAATTTCTGATTGGCTGTTATGACGTCACGTGGTACTTAAGAAAAAGTATAAAAGGCTGACGTCAATGGACGTCAACGGTTGTTCCCCGGAGTCGGTCACTGGTGAAGTCAGAGGCTGAATCTGGGGTGGGCGTGCCTGAACCCTAGTGGATAGGGGCACGTAAAATGAGTTGCCCGTCCCGTTGTTCTCACTTGTTCAACTTTCCAACTTTATTACATTGCATACATTTAAATTGACACTGGAATAGCTTTTACTTATATTTTTAAAGTCAAATTTTATTAACTTTACCATCTTTATTTAATTAACTTGTTTTATGAAAACAATATTTATAAGCAACTGCAAGCTGTTTACATTTATTGGAGATGCAGACCTCACTGGTTTAATATAACTAGAGCTGAAAGGAAGAGATCTATCTATCTATATGTTGGAAACTTACCTGCGAACATTAACTTTATTTCCATTTACTCATCACCTTTAAATAAATTTATAATTCTGAAAACTGGAACACTTCGTCTTTGTCATCTGTGGATGTTATTTGTATTCTCTGGACTTTGTTGATATCCTTGGGACGCGGCCACAACAATATATATATATATATATATATATATATATATATAAATGATAAAAGAAAACAAGTGTACAGTATATATGTATTTTAAAAAAACAATTTAAAGAAATAATTATCCTTTTACATGTTTCAGTCTTTAGTTATCTTCAGAAAGGAACTAAATAACTGCTAAATATGACGTCATGCATATTATGACGTTACTGTAGTAGAAGGGGATTGATTTAATTACGTCATTGTTGCTTTTATCTAACGAAGAGCATTAAGAAGTGGACAAAACTTTCTAATAAAATACATTTCCTTTGTCTTTCTTTTCATTTCATCATTGGTATCTATGTGATAAAATGGGAAAATGGTGAATTTAATATCTTTTTGTGCCGCACATGTATTTAAATGTGAACTCAAGGGTATGCATCTTGTTTCAGGTTGTTTTATTTGCTGTTTGTGTACGCGTACTCTGGCTCTCAGCTGAGTGGTATGACCAATGTATTGTTCTTTGCAACCTTGGCATGTAATTACATAAATAACATTTTTAACCGAACAATCCATATCCCTGTGTACCCATAATAAATCATATATATATGAGCGCTTACATTACAAATTAAAAAGGGAATACAACGGCCAACAAGGTAACATGTTAAACTATTTCCGAAAATATAATCCGAAAACGTTTTACAAACATTTTCAGAAACGGAACCAATCTACGAACTCGGAATTGAAAAACAATGACTTTTTAAATCATTTTCATAACCTTGCTATGGACGATCCAAATAATAACCATGACGTAGAAGATTTTTTTTTTTTTGTAAACTATGACCAACATAGCATCGATCCAAATGTTAACGAACTAAACAAAGATATAACCGCTAAGGAAATATCCGAAGCAATACACAAGTTAAAGAAAAATAAGGCATGTAGTTACGATAAAGTTTTACATGAATATTTTATCAACTGTGGTGGTGTCTTGATACCATGTTTATTGCTATTATTTAGTAATGTTTTTAAGTCGGGTCATTTCCCACATAGTTAATCAGTTGGTTGCATTATTCCTATTTTTGAAAAAGGAAATTCTAACGATGTAGATAACTATAAGGGGATCACTCTGCTCAGCTGCCTGGGGAAACGTTTTACCTCGGTTTTAAAAGAACAATTATTAAAGTCCGATCAAGAAAATGGCATCACCACTGACGCAGAGTTTGATTTTAGAAAAATAAATCTACTATTGATGCTGCTTTCATTCTGCAAACTTTGATAAATAGGACATTGAAGAATAGAAAACGCTTATATTGTTTTATAGATTACAAAAAAAGCTCTCGATTTCATTAATAGACAGAACTTATGGCATAAAATGTTCCAACAGGGCGTTGAGGGTAACATGCTGATCATTATACAGTCCTTATATGAAAGTGTTAAATGTTGCATCAAATATAACGATGAAATGTCCGATTTTTTTGCTTGTAAGAACGCATTATTTCAGGGTGAAGTTTTGTCACCAATCTTGTTCGCTGTGTATGTTAACGATTGTGAAATGTATTTGTCATCAGAAAATTGTCTGATGTATACAAAAAGTACAGACTTTACATTTATTTTTAATAATGTATGCTAATGATATGGTACTATAAGCTGAAAACGCCGAAGGATTACAAACATGATTAATGCTCTTTCAAAATATACTAACAAATGGGATTTAACTGTAAATACTAATAAGACTAAAATTGCTGGTTTTAGAGATGGAGAACGAATTCGAAATAATCAAAAGCGGTTTTATAATAATTACGAATTAGATGTAGTAAATGAATTTGTTTATTTAGAATTATTGTTTTTCTATAATGGTAAAGTTAGCCGTACACAGAAACGTGCTGAACAAAGACGCAAAGCTCAGTTTTCAATGTTAAATGTGTGTAATAATTGTTCTTTAATATTGAAACAAAGTTATCCATTTTCGACACATATGTTAATAGTGTTCTTAGCCATGGAGATGAAACCTGGGGTTTTCATTCTGGTTAAGATATCGAAAAAATTCATATTCAATTTTCTAAAAAAAAATACTTTGGGTACATAAAGGAGCTTGTAATGAGTTTGTATATTGCGAATTAGGACGGCTCCCTTTACAGATTACAAGAAATTTTTTAAATCTTGAAATATTTTATTAAAATGCGAAATTCGAATAATGATATTTTAAGAGTCCTGTATGAGGTAATGAATATATATGAAGATAACTGGTTTATGAATATTAAACAGGAACTAAATGAGATTGGTTTAAATTATATATGGGATTTAACACATGTTAAATATAATATTAATAATATAATTAAGGAAAGGATATGTGACACATTTAAACAGCTTTGTTACAGCCGAATAATAGCCACAGCAAAGGGGAATCTTTACCAATATCTGTTAAATGAATTTAAATTATAAATGTACCTTCGAAATCCGATAGACAATTAGCATTTAAAGGAAATAGTAAAGATTAGTGTGAAGGAACATGCTCTTATCTTTTCGCCTGTGGCGATGTTAATTGTTTTAGAGGGCCGTGTGCAGCTTGGTTACGTAATACCCCCGCGCGACGGTGGTAGAGCTGCGTCCCAATATGCACTTAGACTAGGTGTGGAGGTCATGTGGCCAGTAGTTACGTAATACCTTCGGTAGTGCGGTTTACGACCGAGGTATTTCTAGCGAACTGGCGACAGTAAGTCTGGCCATCTAAGAAAATATACCGTCTCAGGCGATATTCGCTGTCTCTGAGATTTTTGAATAAATAGATAGGATTTTAGAGATATCGAGGAGAAACATTGGAAGGCTCCCGGGGAACGTAGTCCGACTGGACTGGTAAATATATTTTTCTGCTCTGTTGTATAACCTTGATGTGATTGATGTGACTTTAAATATTTTAATACTGTATTATACCAATATTATTTAGACAGTGTCTCCGGTAATCTGACGAAGTAACTTGTAGGCTTCACTGTTCTAAAATATTAAAGCTTAGCCAGTCATCCTAGAGGACCTAGGTACACTGTATGTTATTGTCTTTATTGGGATATGTACCAGTATTAATTCTGTATGAACCGGCCTCGGTGGCGTCGTGGCAGGCCATCGGTCTACAGGCTGGTAGGTACTGGGTTCGGATCCCAGTCGAGGCATGGGATTTTTAATCCAGATACCGACTCCAAACCCTCAGTTAGTGCTCCGCAAGGCTCAATGGGTAGGTGTAAACCACTTGCATCGACCAGTGATCCATAACTGGTTCAACAAAGGCCATGGTTTGTGCTATCCTGCCTGTGGGAAGCGCAAATAAAAGATCCCTTGCTGCCTGTCGTAAAAGAGTAGCCTATGTGGCGACAGTGGGTTTCCTCAAAAAAAACAGTGTCAGAATGACCATATCTTTGACGTTCAATAGCCGATGAAAAAAATCAAAAATCAATGTGCTCTAGTGGCGTCGTTAAATAAAACAATTTTTTTTAATTCTGTATGACAAGGTTACTGAATGAGTAGTTAAGGGTAAATTAAAAATTAACCAGTTAGGAATAGAGTTGTAATTCCTTTATTAATTAAGTTCCCCTGGCAGCGTTTCTCAATTATCACTCGCGTGTGGGTGTTGTATCACGGTGAAGTGATTAGAATATTGTGTAAACTAGACACCTGGTGATTAACTAATTAAGTGATTAGCTCTAGGTTGTTATTATATTGTTGTTGTTAATTAACTACTGTGGCAAGTACATTTGTCAGCGTTAAAGTTAATACAGATTCCAAAGTGTATTGTGTTTTGTTGTGTTTCCTAGTGAACTAAACGTGCTACATATATATATTTATATAAGATCTTATCTCTGATTATACCTAGAGCCGAGCCACTCGGGTATTAGACTGCCCGATACAGAGAGATTTAATAGATATACAGTTAGAAGAGATATTTGGATAATCGTGTTTTTTTTTCAGTTACGGGTATTATAGGATCCCCGTGACAATTAGAATATCTGCTCACAAACTAAATATAGAATCCGGCCGATATAGCGCTATTGATAGACAAGAAAGAGTATGTACATTTTGCAATAATAATGAGATAGAAGATGAGTAGCATTTTATTATTTAGTGTCCAATATACAATGCTTTAAGAAAAAAGTTCATAAAAGTTTACTATTATAGACATCATAGGGTTTTAAAAATTATTCAGCTTCTATCCACAGAAAATAACAAAGAACTCCAGAACACTGGAAAATGTTTAAATTATTTTTATTGCCTAAAATGCATTTCCTGGCATTTGGAACTTAATTTGATATTATAAAACGTAATTTACCACGCAACAGGAGTTACGGGTATTGACCCGATGTATATGTTAAATATGTCCAGTACACAGTGACGGAGGATATATACTTCTTATATGCAAAGCGGAATCCCACAACTTACAAATCTGATACTGCGATCAACTGTGTAGCACCAGGGAAATCCAGTCCTATCCGGATCTCGACAGAAATTTTCCACCTCAGAGAGTGACGTCACAGAGAAGGCAGCTGGATTTGTTTGGATATGTCCATGAGGCGTCTGCTGGTCAAACCTCTGACACGTGATCCCCGAAGTTGTCGTTATTTTTCTTCCGGTGTACGCCACTTTTCCGTTTACTAAGCGGTAGCATTCTAGTTCCGGTGCCGTGGCGCAGAAATCTACAAGAGAACAACATTGAGAATACTAAACAAGTGGGTGCTAGTAGAAGGCCGTTTAGGTGGGAGCCCAAGGAGCCAGAGAGATGCCCCACCCCCATCCCGACCCCATTTTTTTTTTTTTTTTTGTCAAATAATAGATTTTGACTTTTTATAACTGTTTATAATTAAATTTCCATTACATTCCTTACAATTTAACGTCATCCCATTGGTCCAGCCGTAGCAACGGGAGGATGTTTCATTTGTTGACGTAGTATACGGGCATATGCAATTCCGTGGGACTTGAATGTTAATTTTTCGAACCATCCATGATTGTAATTGTTATAGTATTTACACGGCATTTCCACGGTTTCTCTCCAATTCAGCCAATCGGATATCAGCATTTCGGTCGTCTTAATCGTGAAGACACACCAAAAAGCCGTCTTAATAACAAGCCACGTGACCAAAATTACTTCGACGCAATTGGCCAGACATGACTGCCAAAAGCTGTACGAATGACGTCAAAACAACTGGCGCGAACACGCAATGACGCTTGCCCCGCCCATATCAAGTAATGAACCTATGAAATGCCGTCTAAATCGGTTACAAGGCTTCGCTCCGTCCCTTCTTATTTCTGAAGAAATGTCTTAATGCCTTCTAACATATACATAGATTACAAAAAATATGGTTCCATTTTTTCTAACGTGTCACATGCCAATATTTTAAAGACAACATATGGTGTCACCTTATTTCACTTAGCGCCTTGAACAGATTTATAGTGGTGACCTTTGGTGACCTTATAATGACCTTCATCATATTCATCATAAAAACATGGAACCATATCTGCATACAATAATCATTATAAATATCATTGTTCCAAATATTAACATAAAATTTCCACGGGACCTATTTTAGCTGCATATGCCTATACACTTAGGCCACACTAAAAAAAACCCCACTTGTTTAGCGTCCCCGCCCGACCTGAGAAATGCCTCCGACCTCCAAGTATTTTTTATTTTTTATTTAAAAAAAACACTTCAAATAAAGTGAGTGTAAAAACTCTTAAAACAACGTGTTCCTGCCTATTATTCTTATTGCGCAATCAACGACGACGTCAATTTTCTATCGGACAAAGGATGTACCACGTGCGCCTACGCATTAACATCGACGCCATTTGTTTTGTTTTCTGTTCAGTCATTATCATGTAAATACAACAATCATGCAATGGAGTGAGTAAATAGGTTAAAATATGCCTTTGTCCGTCTATAAATAGCAGTAACAATTCGTTAGATGTTTTCTTCCTACACTCCGCCATTCTACATGCAAAATAAAAAATAAAAATAAAAACATCCCTCCCTACCTGGAGAAATTGAAATGGGTAGACACTAAACAAGGATTTTTTATGTGGCCTTGTGTCGGAACGTCATTTATCCCGCAATCACTAGATACACTGGCAAGATATGATGACTACATAAGGCTACATATTAGATATATAGCAATGAAATATGTAGATCTACAGAAACCATAAAAGTTATATCCGGTGAAAAGTCAAATTTCCACTGTATTTGAGCTACAGTGAAAATATAGAAAACGTATTTACTTGTTTGTATAAGTTAATGATTAAATTATCTCCCTTTGTGTCGTTTCTTCGTATTTAAGTTTGATGATTACCAATGCATCTGATCGTATTTGAAAAAAAAGAGAGTAATTTAAACAACTGTACCTATAAAAAAAAGGATATGAAGTGCAATTATCATACAATATCTAAAAGGAATCGAATATGAAGCTAAATAATGATGACACAATGTCCTGTCACTGCGTGTAAGTTATAATTTAACGGTGTTCGATTCGTGGGTTTTTGCCTACGTGAACACATTAAACGGGTAAACTATGAAGTAGGGATTTGGAAGAGAGCTCATACACCCAAACCCGATATTCCTGAACCCATAAACAATAATGGGTGGATTGCCGCTGGTGGACATGGAGAAAGACTGGAACCAAAGTGGTGTGATGGGGAAATCCTGCCACGTACATTGGCTGATACCCTACAAGAGGTCCAATACAACACAGACAACGAAGAGGAAGGCAGTGATGATGACAATTACGATGACAGCTGTAGTGGCAGTAAAGAAGTATCAAGTATAGCAACAGTGATTAAATATTAACCTCTGGTGAACCAAGATATTTTACATGTGTGTCTGTGCTGTGCTCTATTGCCCCCCCCCCCCCCTCTCTCTCTCTCTCTCTCTCTCTCTCTCTCTCTCTCTCTCTCTCTCTCTCTCTCTCTCTCTCTCTCTCTCTCTCTCTCTCTCTCTCTCTCTCTCTCTCTCTCTCTCTATGGTTAACCCCAATATAAACAATTGGAATGTTCATTTTCTAGTATATACTGATATGGTGTATTGTTATAACCATTCGTAGTTCTCTCAAAGCATGACACTATTTTTTAATTTGATAATGTCATGCATACCAACTTTAAAAACATTAATGAACACTGATGTCTTGCACGTGCTGTAAGGTATCTATCTTACAGATTTTAAGTTACACTGGTACTATAACACCATGACAAAATATAAAACAAACTATAAAAACGCATATTAAATGAATGTTTATTTACTTCTTTGAAAGTATTCCAACAAATTAATGGTGTAATTATTGTTGTAAAATATTTTATCTTTGCCATATATTTACTATTATGGTATGCCATATCTATAAAATGTTTCACACATCATTTCTGTTTGTATTAACAGTTCATGGTAGATCTAACTACATTTATTTCAATAAAATAGTCCATTTGACTATTACAAAATGTACCAATGGGAATTATAATTCCAAGTTTATGCTTATGACAGTAGCTTATTTTGTTTTTCGCGTTAAGGATGCGGATACTACAGTTTTGTATATAACAAAGACATAAATGCACTTCATCAAACTAATATTGTGGTAGTTTATTATGCATCACTTGACTAATAAATATGAATGTAAGAGATACAATAAAACTGAGATATCTTAAAATTATAGTTCCATTTCCAACTATTTGTAATAGGGTTCTTTTAAGGCACAACATACTATTTACACTCAACTTAGAGCCACTTAGACATGCAAAGAATCTGAAATAGTAAAGTCAGTAATATATGGTTATGGATAAAACCAAACAAAACCTGGGTTTTACATATAAAATCATAATATAAATACACAGTGTGTAAACATATATACTGTCAAAAAAGTAATAAGGTGTATTATTTAGCTTAAAATGTTCATGATACAGTTAGAAAATAAATGGTATTTTTGTTAATACCAAGTAAACAGTAACCTTGTTAAAACCCAACGGTAATTATAAATTTGAACAAAATCATTCAACTTTGAATATAACAATAAAGGTTTGAAACAAAACAAATAACATTTCCCATATTTAAAAAATACAGTTTTAAAATGTTTGAGATGAGTATTAATGGTTTCCATTTCTTCAGCTTCAAATTTCACCTTAAACTCAAAAAAAGAGTAATAAAATGGTCAAATTTGCAAAAGATATATCATATTCATATAAAATCTATATCTTATTGGTATTACTGTTGATATTTAATCACTTAGTTGTGGTCAAGTTACATTTTACCACAAAGTTTCTATATTACTTGTTTGGTTACGGACACTACAGAGAATCCTTACTAAATATAAAGCACCCATAGTGGTATGTTATTGGTAGGAGTCTATCTTCAGTGTTATGGCTGATTGTGAACTTAATTAGTTATGCAAGTTAAACATTAGCTAAACATTCAACACAATTCAGAAATAGTTTCAGCATTAGGAACGTTTGCTACTTTAAGGGGTGAATTCAGCTATATTATTATGTTGGGTCTTTTCTTATTTTAGCATGTTGTAGCCTTTAAAAAAATACAAGAATATTGAAGTACATATTTTGGTATTTTGTATAAAGTATCTAAATTGACAATGATGCGTTTTGAAAGGTTACGGACACTACGGTTACAGACACTACAAATAGACGTTCAGTGTGTATTGTTTTCAAATCCTTCAGCTACTTCACATTTCTATTACTTTGCAGAGTTTCTCCATACATCTGACTTGTAAACCTCAAATGAATGCAGAATTTTTTTAATCAAGTCAAAAGTTATTAGATGGTTGCGGACACTGCAGATTTTGTGTATTAAACCTATAAGCTGCCTTAATATTGCAAACTGTATTCCTAAATCATAAATACTAATTATTTGTGAGAACATTCAGTGCAACATGATTTAATTTCACTTAATTTTTAAAGACTTAATGTCCATATAGCATGAGGTATAGACTGTCTTTGAAAAAAACACAACAAACTAGTACATTTACATAAATTGCAATGACTTTGGAATGTGATGACCAATTTTTATAAAATAACTCACATTTTAAAGAGAACTGAATTGTCTGAAACCACTGTCATTTTAACATAATACATGTTCAATAAATTTTTACAACAAAGGGATGATTTCAGTGAAAATTAAAATAGAAATCTATAACAAAAAAGGTACTCTAATTTGACCCATTAATTGACTCAGTGTGCATTTTGGTATTGCAATGAGAGACCTGAAATATTCCACATAGTTAGGTGTGACACATATGCATCAACACAAATTAAACAGTGATGTGTTAGACGAAAATATTTCATTGTAGGATAGCATAACATACTGAATCATGACTTTATTGTAAAAACAAAAAAAGCCGTCTATATATAACTGGTATTCAAAACTTGTGGTATCATGTTCCAACCGTTTCTCAACCGAAATAGTGCAACAAATGGACACACAAACAAAACATGTATAACCTGCCGTACTCATTAAATCCTGATTGAAGTACTTGTATCATTATTAACAAGATAAATCTTCCAACGACAACACCAAAACATTTCCCCGCCATTTTAAATTTGCTAAATAGACAGAAGCATCTCGCCCTGCACATTAACAAAAGTTCTGACTTAATCTGCGCCCTGCACTAGCAACCTACGTACTCTATGGTTATGATCGTTCTCTCATAATCATCCAAATGTCCGTCACGACCGGCCTCAGTGGTGTCGTGGTTACGCCATCGGAAATAAGGCTGGTAGTTACAAGGTACGCAGCCCGGTACCGGCTCCCACCCAGAGCGAGTTTAACGAGTCAATGGTTAGGTAGGTGTAATACCATTATACTCTCTCTCTCTCTCTCTCTCTCTCTCTCTCTCTCTCTCTCTCTCTCTCTCTCTCTCTCTCTCTCTCTCTCTCTCACTCTCACTCTCACTCTCACTCTCACTAACAACTAACAACTAACCCACTGTCCTGGACAGACAGCCCAGATAGCTGAGGTGTGTACCCACGACAGCGTGCATAAACATTAATTGGATATATGCACGAAAATATGATGAAATGAAATGAAATGGCAATATTATGACTGCTGACAAACAGTATAAAAATTTGATCCAATGCCATAACAACAAACTTACCTTGAGTTTCGTACTGCATAAAGTCTATTTGCCTTATGACGTCATCGCTGTTGGAACTGCTTGAGGATTTATTACGAAACCACGCACACGTTCCTTGGCGGTTGTCGGCTATGAAAGCCCTGCAGGTGAGGTCCTCTATGCAGACAGAGCGACATTTGTCGAACGCTACCTTGCTGGTATTGTACAAGTCCATCTCAGTGACGTGTAGATCCTTATAACAGATAACTCTCTTCAAGTGTGTTCTACGAATAGAACACGTCTGTTCACTGCTCATAACTTTAAAAAAATAAAAAAATAAAAATACCATTTAATGTCGCAGACCCTAGTTTCAACCTGAGAAATTTGACACTGTTTGGATAATTTCAAACCTTTAAAACCTTTGGACAAAATTACAGTCGAGTGAAACAAGGGAAATATATCCACCTGTTGCCTCCACCTGTTACCACCCCCCCCCCCCCCCCCCCCCCTTCCATTATACTGATGCATGTATAAAAAGAAAGAAAGAAATGTTTTATTTAACGACGCACTCAACACATTTTATTTACGGTTATATGGCGTCAGACATGTGGTTAAGGACAACACAGATATTGAGAGAGGAAACCCGCTGTCGTCACTTCATAGTCTACTCTTTTTCGATTAGCAGGAAGGGGTCTTTTATATGCACCATCCCATAGACAGGGTAGTACATACCACGGCCTTTGATATACCAATCGTTGTGCATTGGTTGGATCGAGAAATAAGCCCAATGGGCCCACCGAGGGGGATCGATTCCAGACCGACCGCGCATCGAGCGAGCGTTTTACCGCTAGGCTACGTTCTGCCCCCTATCCATGTATAAAGAGGAAACCTCGCCTTAACCCAAAGGGCCCTATGGGCAACCCAGGGAGACACCCTACAGCACCAACACGGTCATAATAAAGAGCCACTTTCGGAATACTAAAAGCAAAACCTATTGGCTCTCCTCACTATTTCAATTAGAACGACCATCAAAATTGCGCCAAATTTCCTTCATGTAAACGCGCACCTCTTCCTCTTTGACATAATCCTACGGGACTTTCAAAATTCCATAGCACCAATTACACCCCGCCTGTCACCAACATTGGACTGCTGGTGCTGCCTTGTACTTGTCAGTGCAGGCGTCCCTTCTCTAACCCTCCCCCAACTCTTTCCTGTCCTGGACAGAGGGAACCGGCCTTGGCCAGGATAGGCGTGTGCTACAACAGCTTGCTCAGAATGTGCACGTAAATCTCTTTCTCGTTCTCGTTCTCGTTAACCCAAAAAGCTAAACTTAACACTAACTCTAACGCTAACCCTAAAACTATAGCCCAGTGGTAAAGCGCTCGCTTTATGCACGGTCGGTTTGGGATCCATTCCCGTCGAATATTTTTACGTCCGTTTTTTGAAAATATGAAAAATGCATATTGTGTTATTAGAAACGCTTATATCCAATTAAGGTTCAAGCACGCTGTCCTGGGCAAACACCTCAGCTATCTGGGCTGTATGTCCAGGACAGTGGGTTTGTTTGTTAGTTGGTTAGTGGTTAGTGAGAGAGAAGAGGGTGTAGTAGCCTTACACCTACCCATTGAGCCCGTAAGAACTCGCTCTGGGTTGGAGCCGGTACCGGGCTGCGAACTCTGTACCTACCAACCTGTAGTCCGATGTCTTTTTTATCTTTTTATTTACAATATCAACATAATACATAAATAAATACAACATGTATATAATAAAATAAAATTTAAAAAAACACAGACACAAACAACCACTCAGTGACTCACACCAAGCACACTTGCATAATTATTTAAAACTTTATAAATTTCTTATAAAGTCTTGAGGAATATTGACAGCTGATACTAATTATTTTATTAATTATTTTATTAATTATTATTTAAAGATTAATACATCATCATTCAAGTCAAGGAAACTATTATCCTTAATATATTTATTAGTAAAAACAGAAAGTTTATTTTGAAAACAATATTGATTAAGAAATAAACCAAAGAACTAATGCACGTATTGCTTAAAAAACCCTAACAAGATTGATATTTGACCCTCTTGATTCAGCTATTACACGTCTTTTAAAAACTGATATTCTATAAATTTATTTATATAATAATATACAAACTATATTGGAAATGTTATAAGATAAATTCATATTCATATATTTAATTTATAATCTTGATTGGTCAAATTTTAAGCACAAGACAATGTTTTGTTAAGTCACTGTGTTTGTTTCAGCGCTAAACCTACCATTAGTGACGTCACGCCACTGCCGTTCTGTTAGTTAACGAGTCTACCGCTGACATTCAACCCACATTACTGACATTGTTTACAACTGTGGCAAATGAAAAGAATGATAATGGATGACAAAAAAGTAACCCCCTCCTGTCTTGTGATATAATAATGTATCAGCACTCGTTGATAAAAGTATAAAATTCTCGGCAAGCCTCGGATTTCATACTTTTATCAACTCGTGCTGATACATTATCATATCACAAGATACTCGGGAGTATCCTCTATTAATCTTTATACTTAATATAAGGATTGTCAAAAAGTGGCTGAGATAATATTTCACCTAAATCCATAGCAAAATGACGTTCACCTTTAGTGACGGAGTCCAATGCTGACAACACCTCAGCATAAAAAGGGTTAATAGCTACTAGAGAATATTCATTACAAACTATATTAAAAATGTTATAAGATAAATTCATATTCATATATTTTGCAAGAAATTCAGACATTGTATGTTTCCAAACAGCTTTAAAATCATTATCAAAATATTTCTTTAGCATCTTAACATAGTCAGATGGCTTAACTACGACGCCACCGAGGCCGGTGACTTTGGATGTAAGGAAATAGATGATCTAAACAAACAATACAATTGTCACGGGGATTCTATAATTCCCGTAACTGAGTAAAACACGATTATCAAAATATCTCTCCTAACTGTATATCTATTAGATCTCTCTGTAACAGGTTGTTAAACCTAGTATGGCTCGTTTCTAGGTATGATCAGAGATACGATCTTATATAAAGTATATATTAATATAGCACGTTAGTTCTCTAGAAAACACAACAAAAACACAATACACTTTGGAATCTGTATTAATCTACGCTGACAAATGTACAGCCGTAGTAGTAAATTAATAACAACAACAATAACAACCCAGAACTGATCACTTAATTAGTTAATCTCTAGGTGTCTAGTTACACAATATGCGAATCACTTCACCGTTACCCCACACCCACACGTGTGATAATTGAGAAACGCTTCCAGGAGAAGTTAATTAATAAAGGAATTACAACACCATTCCTAACTGGTTAATTTATAATTAACCCTTACTACTCGTTCAGTAACGTGTGATAATTTAGGAACGCTTCTTGGGGAACTTAATTAATAAAGGAATTACAGCTCTATTCCTAACGGGTTAATTTTTAATTAACCCTAACTACTCTTCAGTAATCTTGTAACACAGAATTAATACTTATCACAATAAAGACAATAACCTACAGTTTACCCAGGTCGGCTGGGATGACTGGCTAAGCTTTATATTACCAAATACTCATATAATGTTAGAACAATAAGTCTACGATTTACTTCGTCAGATGACCGAAGACACTGTCTAAAGAATATCGGTATAATACAGTATTAAAATATTTAAAGTCACATCAATCACATCAAGGTTATACACAGAGCAGAAATGATATTTACCAAAGTCCAACCGGACTAACGTTCCTTCGGAGCCTTCCTATTCGTTCTCCTGGATATCTCTAAATCCTAGCTATTTATTCCAAAATCAGAATTGGCCTGGGGGAACAAGGCGGCACCTCACGTATCATCTCATATTTCATCTCTCCTAGCGTAGGTATTATTTCTCTCTGATCGTCAGACTACTGACGCCATCGTCGCCAAAATCACGGTCGTCGAAACCGCACTCGCAGAGGTATTACGTAACTACTCGCCACATTGCCTCCACACCTCGCTAAGTGCATATTGGAACGCCAGATCGAGGATGGTCGCGCAGAAGTCTTACGTAACAAGTTGTCCACCTGGGCTACGGGCAATAAACTGCACACGGCACCCTAACACAATTAAAATCGCCACAGGCGAAACAAATTAAGAGCATGTACCGTGACACACCCCCACCTCAAAAAGGATATTTCCTCTACTCTAGGAATAGGGAAATATACTACATTAAAACAAAAAGGTGCGTTAACCGACGCATACGGGCATTTATAACACATGTAATAATAAGGTGACTACCAGTAATCACACTGAGTCTCTGAGTCCCTGGTATACAAATAAAATTATATATAAACAAAACAGAAATAAAGAATGTCAACACATTATCATAACGTTCAACTTCGGGACAGGGCATCAGCGATTACACTGGATGTGCCCTTGATATGTCCAATGGTAATTGGGAATTCCTGCAGAAAAAGACTCCATCTCAAAACTCTCTGGTTGGAGGCTTTCATTAGGATGGTCCAGTCCGTCTTCATCTTCTGGGAACAGCACAGATCCAGCACCCACGTCACTGGCACCCATAGCTAGCTTGAAAGGCACTCGGTAGTCTGGTGCTGCCATCAAGGGAGACGAGTAGCGCCTCTGCTTGAGACGGTTGAATGACTTCTCGCATTCACCTGACCAATGGAACTTCGTGTTCTTCCTTTTCAGCGTCGCACGTTTTCCAGGTTTTCTCCGATAGGCATGCTGTCGAATCTGTGTAGCGTTGGGTTCCAAGCGCACATCTTGGCTTAAGGTGTCGGTAACCGTTGGAAGGTCCCGACAAATGGAAACATTGTCTTGTATCAATGTAGTCAGCTTTGCTCGCTGGGGGTTCAAGTCTGCTAGAATCTGGCCGTTGGCCAACTTGACCTCTGCAGTCTTGACGTCATCACAGGAAATTGAGTGTCTCTCAATTTGGACCGGTCTTTCTGGAACTATCGGCAGTCTGTCAAAATAACCTTTTAGCAAATTGATGTGACAATACCTACTTTTCCTAACCCTATCAGGAGTGTTTATCACATACCTGTCTCATTAACTCGTTTGTGCACAACATAGGGCCCGAAATACCTGTTCTGCACAGAACCCCGTTTAATGGGAAGGTACAGCAGCACCTTATCCCCTGGTTTAAATTCCCGACTCTTAGCCTTCCTATCAAACACTGATTTTATTTTGCTCTGAGCATGGCTCAGTTGCTTCCTAGCCTTCCTATCAAACTCTGATTTTATTTTGTTCTGAGCATGGCTCAGTTGCGTCCTAGCTAGTTCGGTCGCCGGCAACCTCCGATCTCTAACTCTCTTATTTATTAATACTCCCTTGTCCACAGTTAACAAGGTAGTGCGAACTGCCAACAAAATTGGATCAGCCCCCTGCTCTAGTACTAGCTCTTGTCTAATACAAGGTAAGTCCCCTCTATCAAACACAACTGGTTCAATTCCCCTCTGCGGGAGATCAACATGTTCTACCACATTTACTCTGTCAGTTGACTTATCTACCATTGTACTGACAACCTCATCCACTCCACTTTCGTGGCTCACACACGTATCAGACAAATCACAAATATCCTCTAGATCCCGTGATAACCTACTGGTCATATCCCTAGTCATTACACACGCAGGATATTTAATCTCAACAACCTCACACTCTTCGATTGTTAACGTGCTGTCTTTAATTAACAGTTGGTCACATTTCGGCTGACAACACTGACTAGTCAAATCATTTCCCAACAAAACTCCTATGTTTTCAACAGGCAAGTCCTTCACAACACCCATAACGACTGGTCCCGTCACAAACTTCGAACACAAGAAAACCTTATGTAACCGGACAACCATATTTTCTCCAGTAACCGAGGTTAAAACCAAACTACGTCCTATGTCTGAATTTTCAATACCAGCTAAACACTCTTGCGTTATCAGACTCTGACTACACCCGGTATCTCTATAGATTGATATTGCCTTAGGACACAACTCTTGTTTCACATCACAAACCATACCAGTGGACACATACGGGTTTACTTTCTCTGCCATGGGACTAACCATTAACTCTCTCGCTAACGGAGCTGACCTCACTAAACCGACCACTTGCGCATTATCGCGTTTCCTTTTAAAACACTCTCCGATAAGATGGTTATCCTTTTTACAGTAACTGCACTGTGGACGAAAAGTTCGGGCATTGGCTGATAATGCAGGCCTATCCTTACTTTGCCCACCAGGTACATTCCTTGACTGACTAGCTGACCAACTAGATGACTCTCCCCGATAGTTACTTTCCCGGGAAAAACCTGGCTGAAATTTCTTCTTATCACCCTGTTGTAAAGAGCTACCCGGTACTGCCTGAGCTTTGTGTATTAACACGTAATCATCTGCCACTATGCCTGCCTCCTCTATCTTTTTGACATCACGATCCTCTAAATGAATACGTAAGCTAACTGGTAATCCATTTTTAATGTCCTGTAAGATCAACAACTCCCGTAACTCGGTATATGACTCTACCTGATGAGACACCACCCATTTATCAAACATCCCTGCCTTCTTAGCCACAAACTCACTATAAGACTGACCCTGCGTTTTTCTCAACTCGCTATACCGTAAACGATAATCCTCAGGTCGTAATTCATAAGCCCTCAACACTGCAGCCTTAACTAAGTCGTACTGACTTGCTCGCTCATCACTCATTGAATTATAAGCTATACTAGCCTTCCCCTTAAACTTAGACACGGCTAACAATGTCCACTTAGACTCCGGCCAATTTAGCTGCTTAGCGGCCCGTTCAAAAAGTTGGAAGAACATATCTATCTCCTGATCGTCAAATACAGGCACTGATCTATAAGCCTCCGACATGTTAAAACCATTTCCTGCCTCACGTCTAACTTCTTCAGTATTCAACTTTAACTCATGTTCCACTTTTAATTTTTCTAACTGGAATTCTCTATTCCTTTCTTCTTTCTCTCTATCCCTATCTTCTCTTTCTCTCTCTCTCTCTCTCTCTCTCCCTCTCTCTCTCTCTCTCTCTCCCTTTCTCTATCCCTATCTCTATCTTCTCTATCTCTATGTCTATCTTCTCTATCTCTCTCTTCTCTTTCTCTCTCTCTCTCTCTATCCCTATCTTCTCTTTCTCTCTCTCTCTCTCTCTCTATCTAATGCACGTTCTTCTCTTTCGTACTCAAGCTTTTTAAAAGCTAATTGTTGTTCCACACTTAACTCATTTATCTCTATCTCTGGAACAATCTCACTGTCTTCCATAACAGGCCTATCACCAAAAACTTCCTGGATAATAATTGTCTTTATATCACCTAAGGTTTTAGCTGATGTTAAATCAATTTCTCGCTCACCCGCGATTTCAACTAACTCGGCCTTACGTGCTCGCTTAATCTCCACTACACTGAGCGTAGGCCTATCCAGCAAATTCTTATCCATGTTTAGATATGACGCACTTATTATTAATTAATTTTCTAGTGAACAACGTGCTACTTCTGTTTAATTTGTAAAAATTAATTTATAAAGCCCCCATTTACAAACAATACTTTTTTAAATATGCATGTCCCGTTTCAGATCCGGGACGAGCGCCCCAATTTTCTACTCCTGTCACGGGGATTCTATAATTCCCGTAACTGAGTAAAACACGATTATCAAAATATCTCTCCTAACTGTATATCTATTAGATCTCTCTGTAACAGGCTGTTAAACCTAGTATGGCTCGTCTCTAGGTATGATCAGAGATACGATCTTATATAAAGTATATATAATATAGCACGTTAGTTCTCTAGAAAACACAACAAAAACACAATACACTTTGGAATCTGTATTAATCTACGCTGACAAATGTACAGCCGTAGTAGTAAATTAATAACAACAATAATAACAACCCAGAACTGATCACTTAATTAGTTAATCTCTAGGTGTCTAGTTACACAATATGCGAATCACTTCACCGTTACACCACACCCACACGTGTGATAATTGAGAAACGCTTCCAGGAGAAGTTAATTAATAAAGGAATTACAACACCATTCCTAACTGGTTAATTTATAATTAACCCTTACTACTCGTTCAGTAACGTGTGATAATTTAGGAACGCTTCTTGGGGAACTTAATTAATAAAGGAATTACAGCTCTATTCCTAACGGGTTAATTTTTAATTAACCCTAACTACTCTTTCAGTAATCTTGTAACACAGAATTAATACTTATCACAATAAAGACAATAACCTACAGTTTACCCAGGTCGGCTAGGATGACTGGCTAAGCTTTATATTACCAAATACTCATATAATGTTAGAACAATAAGTCTACGATTTACTTCGTCAGATGACCGAAGACACTGTCTAAAGAATATCGGTATAATACAGTATTAAAATATTTAAAGTCACATCAGTCACATCAAGGTTATACACAGAGCAGAAATGATATTTACCAAAGTCCAACCGGACTAACGTTCCTTCGGAGCCTTCCTATTCGTTCTCCTGGATATCTCTAAATCCTAGCTATTTATTCCAAAATCAGAATTGGCCTGGGGGAACAAGGCGGCACCTCACGTATCATCTCATTTTTCATCTCTCCTAGCGTAGGTATTATTTCTCTCTGATCGTCAGACTACTGACGCCATCGTCGCCAAAATCACGGTCGTCGAAACCGCACTCGCAGAGGTATTACGTAACTACACGCCACATGGCCTCCACACCTCGCTAAGTGCATATTGGAACGCCAGATCGAGGATGGTCGCGCAGAAGTCTTACGTAACAAGTTGTCCACCTGGGCTACGGGCAATAAACTGCACACGGCACCCTAACACAATTAAAATCGCCACAGGCGAAACAAATTAAGAGCATGTACCGTGACAACAATCTAGTAATGTCTGATTTCAATCAGTAAAATGTCTCTATAAGTGAAAAGTACGCCGTCGTGTTTAAAAACTAAGGTGTTCATTTTAAAGGTATATGGTTCCCTAAAAATAGTGTATGGCAATTATATTCTATTCAACAAAGGGGCGGAACGTAGCCCAGTAGTAAAGCGCACGCCTGCTGACACCACTAGAGCACACTGATTTCACATTGATCAATCGTAGGCTATTGGATGTCAGACATTTCGTAATTTTGACTCGTAGTCATCAGAGGAAACCCGCTACATTTTTTTTCCATTCGTATTAAGGGATCTTTTATAATGCACCATCCTACAGACAGCATAGCACATACAACTGGCCATTGATATACCAGACGTGGTGCTCTGGCCAGAACGAGAAATAGCCCAATGGGCCCACTGCCGATGATCGATCCCAAACAGACGACGCATCAAGCGACTGCTTTACCACTGGACTACGCCCCCTCTCCCTCCCCCCACGTTAAAATGACAGACCCTATTTGTTAAGCACTTCGACTTATTTTCACAATTATAACTATTTTTCATAAGTGAAATTAGACATTGATTGCATTTTATTTCTTAGATTATCCATTTCCGTACATCCAAAAGTGCTTTTGGACATCTTGGTGTTCGTGATACCACGAAATTCATTATTATAAAATTATAATTTAAAAAACAACAAAAGGACATACCTCTCAGAAGTAACAGTTATTCAGACGAGCGCGAATTTATTTTAGGGGCTATTTGCCCGTCTCGGCTACACAGATTCTCGGTTCATTGTGTTGCGACTTTATCCAGATATATTACAGGTTTCTAAATTAACCAAACTTAGGGCCGATTTCTCGTCGCCGGTTTAAACCTGATTCGCGGTTTAAACTCGGTTCAAATTCGGCTCAACTAAAATTCTTATTTCTCGTTGCAAATCAAATTTGAATCTTGGATCAAAATCTTCTTGAACCAGGCTCAAGTTAAACCTCCAAATCGGGCGTTTAAGGCCTTGATCCATGGAAATATGGCGGACTCGGACGTTGACGATATGGACATAATGCTAGAAAATAGGCGTATATTCAACATACCGCGTGTTTTTAGATTGCAGTTTAACCCATTTGATGTATACAGTGACGAAGAATTTCTGCAGCGGTTCCGTTTTACCAAAGAAGGTGTGCATAACTTGGAAATTATCTTTCGTGATCAATTACAACGTATACAGAGGGGCCATAACATTACACTTATGCAACAACTATTGGTCACGTTGAGGTTTCTTGCAACAGGATAATTTCAAATAGTATGTGCGGATTTAACTTCTATGAGTATAGCAAATGCAAACCGTGCTATCTGTCGCACCATTTTAGTCATTGCAGCATGACACAGGGAATACATTATCTGGAGACGAGATAGATGTTACGAAACAAACATTTTTCAACAGCAGTGTGTGTGTGTGTGGTGGGGGGGGGGGATAAAATATTATTTTTGAAATTCAATAGGAAACCATTCCTGTCATGTTATGCTTTAGAATATCTTTCCAAAGATCTATAACACATGCGTTTAGCATCATTTTTTACCCCTCCCAAGGTCACATGTAGGTTTATAACAATTCATAATTAGAAAATTGGTCATAAATGTTTTAACATCTTGTTATAAAGTGTTTTTTATTACTTGAATATGCTTTAATGAGTTACTAAAATGTTAGGGTTTTTCTGTCCCACGACTGGTATAGACAAAGGCCATGGTATGTGCTGTCCTGTTTGTGGGAAAGTGCATATAAACATATCTTGCTACTAATGGAAACTGTACCGACTTTCGTCTGAAAACGTGTTAGAATTACCAAACTTTTGACATCCAACAGCCGATGATTAATTAATCAGTGTGTTCTAGTGGTGTTAAACAAAACATTTTTTTTTATATCTGGACAATATTGAATATACAGATTGTCTGCAAGTCTGAAAGTCGGTATGTTTTCTAGAGTATCCAACTATAACTGCAGAATATGAATCAGTTCTCTTTTCTAGCAAAGTCTTTAGAACAAAATTATACATCTTTGCTGTTTTGACGCAAGACTCGGCGACTTTTTTCCAGCATCCTTTTAATTGTTTAGTTGTACGATTTCGGGTGCCTTGAATTGCATTGAATTTAGTGGTTATTGCCGTCCACGCACGTTCTTTTTCCCTGTTGCTTCTGCTATCTTTTTTTGTTTGTCCTCGACAACATCTCTGTGTTCACTTATAATAGAAATAAGTATTTCTCGTTCATACGAGGTATAATTATTACTACGGGCTGTCATAACTGACAAAAACTAACAAAACATGAAAATGTGAAGGGGTGCATGAAATGTCCGCTTCGTGGAACAGCCTGGTTTAGCTGAGCGAGATAATGATTTCGCACGTGAAATAGGATCTGAAATGAATCATGGTTTATTATGATCTCGGTTTAGTTGATCTTGGTCGAAGGTTTAAACCTACCTGTTTTGAGCGGTCGACGAGAAATCGGGCCTTAGTGTCCATTTTCACGGCTTGAAACTAGGGTCTGTGACTTTTAAATACTTATAAAAACTGCTATATGCTGGCGCTCGCAAATACTATTTTCTATATTTACTATATACTGTGACGTACAGAAATTAGCATTCTAAGCAAGAAACTGTAATGGCCCGATCACACTGGCCCGAATGAGCTTCCGTTTGTTTTCCGTATACGAAAGTGGTGTGATTTTTTAAACTGGCCGAATGTTCCTCCGAATGTGTTTTCCCCAATGTATCACCGAATGCTTTCCGTTTGTTTTCCGAATGTTTTCAGTATGGTTTCAGAATGCTTTCAGAATAGACCGAATACTTCCCGCATGTTGACTTCGAAAGGTTTCCTTTCCGAACGCTTTCCGTATGCTTTCCGAATGCTTTCAGAACACGGCGAATCGACCTAGACTGGACCGAACTCTTTCCGCATGCTTTCCGCAAGGGTTCAAAAAGCGTTCGGAAAGGGTTCGTTATGTTCTATGTCCATTCGGGGTGTTCGGAAAGCATACGGAACCCAGCACCTCCAAATTGTCATTCCGAATGCACCAAGAACTAGACGCATGCTTCCCGAACGTTTTCCGTACATGCCGTATGCTCCTAGAATACTTCCCGAATACTTCCCGAATCACATGGATGCCACATTCGGATGGTCGATGAAAATTATTTTGAACATGCACAACAAATTTTTGGAGCTACCGAATGCCGTTCCGTATGCATCCGTACGGAGCCGAACAGCCAGTATGCTCCTAGAACACACCGAATGCTTCCCGAATATGATCCGTTCGCTCCCCGAACACCCAAATTGCTATTCGGAAAACAAACGGAATGGCATTCGGGCCAGTGTGATCGGGCCATAACATGTTTCTAACAATAAAGTGACCCCTTTTTTGTTTTTGTTCCCTTCAAAACATATTTCCAATGCCCAAGCTAAAGACACAATTAGATTCCAGAAATTACTGGATGTTCAGAAATTAACATTCTAAGCAAGAAATTGTAATATGTTTCAACGAAAAGTATCATAGAAAGTTTTTAGAAGAATATGTTCCTTTAACGCAGCAGAAAACGAAAAGTTCCATTACGACAAGATTATCAACGAAAAGTATTATAGAAAGTTTTTAGAAGAATATATACCTTTAACGCAGCAGAAAACGAACAGTTCCATTACGGCAAGATTATCAACGAAAAGTATTATAGAAAGTTTTTAGAAAAATATGTACCTTTAACGCAGCAGAAAATGAAAAGTTCCATTACGACAATATGTCGTAAAGCGGCAATGTATAACGTAAGATCCATCACGTCTGACACTGTGTCCTAGAAGAAGTATTTTCTGTTGAGTCGTGACAATAATATAACAAAACAAAAACAATCCATGACGTGAATTACAACAAGCCCAAGGGACATGGGAGGCTTGTGACCTGAGAAGGGGTTGCGGGAGGTATTCACATAGCTTTATCGAAACCAAATTATTGTTTGTTTTTTTTGGTCTCGTGGTGTAAAAACAAAACAATTTTTTTTAAAATAGAGACAAATTGATATTTAAAACACAATTATTTTCATTTTCGGATTCTATGAAATTCAATTAGAAGTCTTCCAAATACCATCCCCTAAATAGCTGATATAGTTTCCTCATTACTAAAAATGCTTTTTGTGAGCTAGGCTTCAACGGTTTTGTAAATTATTTACTCTTTAATTTTGCTGTTCTTATTCTGTTTTGGCTGTCTGCTTCTTCAGCGGAACGAAGGAAATGTTTTATTTAACGACACACTCAACACATTTAATTTACGATTATATGGCGTCAGTCAGCGGAATGATGCTTTTATTGTATCTTCTCTACATGAACGCACACGCCATGGCAAGCTGTTCTCTACTTTGTGAGTGCATATTTCATTTGCAATAAACAGGGTTTTTTTTAACTCTACTAGAGCTGAACGATAAAACCGTAATACATGATCGAGACCGTGTCTCTGTAGAATGCAGAAGTTCATTTTGTTTAACGACACCACTAGAGCACATTTGGTAATTTTGACATATAACGAGACCACTCGAGCACACTGATTTACGTAATACTGATACATTTGCCAGTCAGTTTTAATATTAGTGCAGCAACGATAAACCGTTATACCGCGATATTGCAACTCGATACGAACCACGGTACAGTTTGGCATATCGCGATGTTTATACCTGGTAATAAGTTTTAACAGAAATAAGATGATGTCTTTTGCTATGGCCAGCATCTTGGAGTATATATACTATTATCCTGTTCAATTATTTAGACCCAAAGTTTTTTGCAAATGTTACGTTTATTTCCTATTCGATATTTGTTTTCTTTGCATTTACATGAAAACAAACCCAAACCCCAACAGGTTTTATATACAAATCATCATATAAAATGCACGAAGTTGACTTAATTCCACTTTTTAAAAATCTCTGTGTCGTTTGAATGCACGTTATTTAGCCTATAAATAACTACGGTCATTTGCATATCAAAACATTGGGATCTGAGGCTACGTGAAGGCCATTATAGCTTGTTTCACTAAATCAAGGTTATTATTGTTTTGCAGTGTGTAACAGCATTGTCTAATCTTTCCGTTAAACATAGATGTAAACAAACAGAACATGTAACACTTTCTTGTAGGTGCATTATATTTAATAAATTTAGCTAATGTATTATGTATTTTTATTTTATTATATCAATTATATATTAGCATACCATACCTAACCTAACACAACTGAGGTGTAGCACAGTAATAAACACAAATCACCTCACACACCGCAGGAATGTGCTTTCCAAATTTATAAATAAATTTAATGCAGGGCCGGACCCAGAAGACCGGGGGGGGGGGATATAAAATGTCAAAGGCCACCAACATCAAATAATAATAAAAATGTTATTTAATTTGCCTCTAAATTGGGAACTCATACGTATATATATATATATAGTATTTAGGGTGGTGCTAGGGGCTGGGGTTTGGGGGTGGGGTGTTACATTTGTAATGCGAAAAACCAAAGGGCTATTGTTCGGACTTGTATGGGTTCAACCACTTTTTCATCCCGCAGACACAGCCCTGAATGTTCAAAATACGATAGCATTGCTTGGTCAATAACATCATTATTTCGATCTATGACTGCACGTACTATTGTAGCAATGTGTAAACCACGTAAAATACAAGTTAGGTAGGGTATATAAATTCATTGAAAATGTATTAGTCGACATTCTTTTTTTGTTATTTGAGGAAAAATATGGGTAAATCAAAAAACACTTCAGTTGATGTAAAATCGTGTATTAAGAACGTTTTCGATTAGTTTGAAGATGAATATCAGCGCGGTAGACCTAGGTATGCTTCTTATCGAATTGTCGATCGAGTTTCCGCTGCACTTAAAGTTTCGGTTTCAACAGTAAAAAGAACTGTGAAAAATCTAAGCTCTACGAATCCAAGCACAGAAATCACTGTTAAAAAACGCGACCGAAAACTCATCGATTTATTTGATAAAGATGTTATTAGACGACGAGTATACAGATTTTATAGAGAGGGCGAATTACCTACATTACATAAGATTAAAGTGGCTTTAAGGGAGGAATGTGGAATCAACATATCCATATCAACTTTACGAAGAACACTCCATGACCTCGATTTTAAATACCAACATATGTCTACAACCGGAAAAGTGATTTTTGAGGACGCCAATATATCAGACAGGAGACTGTCCTATTTCCATGAAATATCCAGTTTACGAGAACAGGGGTATTTAATAGTGTATCAAGATGAGACCTGGGTGAATGTCAACCACACAACATCCCACCACTGGACAGATATCCACCCGGGCACAAGTACCGCCAATCACCTGCCGAAATCAGACGCTGCTGATCGAGTTCCTAAACTCTGTTCGGTGACTGGGAAGGGAAAAAGACTTATTATTTGTCATGCTGGCTGTGATAAATATGGATTGATAGATGGCTGTGAATTGATCTTTGAGGCTAAAAAAACAGACGGAGACTATCATGGTGAGATGAATCATGAAAATTTCATCAAATGGTTTGAAGAACAACTTATGCCTTCTCTACCAGAACCTTCTGTTATCGTCATGGATAACGCAAGCTACCACAACAAATTAACTGTGATTACACGATGTCCTGCACTAAACGCTAAAAAGGAAGAAATTCAGTCGTGGCTACGAAACAAAAATATACCTTTTGAGAGTAACATGACAAAGCCAGTTCTTTATGAACTTGTGAAAAGTAACAAATGTGCAAAGCAATTTGTTACTGATGATATTGCTGAACGCCATGGGCACTTGTGTTTAAGACTGCCGCCAAGACATTCTGAACTCAATCCGATAGAACTGATCTGGAGTCAAGTCAAAGGGCACATAGCTCGTCATAATGATGGTAAAATTACCACGGTGCGGAGAGAACTTGCACATGCATTGAACTCTGTCACACCTACACACTTCTCTGACGCAGTTAAACATGTAATAAAGATCGAAGAAGATTTTAGAAAACAAAATAGTTTTATAAGAAATAAAATACCCCCTGTGATACCCCCGTTAACGAAGATAGTGATGAAGAAATGAGTTCGTCGACTGATTAAGTTATTTCTCCATACCCATCAGGAGTATTACTTTAATGTATGCATGAACTCTTTAACACCAAAAATAATTGATTTCCATATCATTCACTATCAAACAACCTAACAACCTATAAACTAATCGACTAGAAATGCATATAGACTACACATACATACGAGAGAAATGTTTATTTAACGACACACTCAACGCATTTGATATGCGTTTATGTGGCGTCAGACAAAACGGTTAAGGAGCATTATGACAGTGAGAAAGAAACTCGCTACCGCCACATGGGCCACTGTTTCCGATAAGCAATTTTGATAAGCAATAAGGGACGTTTTATATGCACCATCCCATAGACAGGATAGCACATACCACAGCCTTTATACATCAGTTGTGGTGCACAGGCTGGAACTAGACACAACCCAATGGGTCCACCATGTGGGATCGATCAGTCGACTACCATGAGCGAACGCTTTACCTCTGAGCTACGTCCCGCTCCATATACAAAAGAAGCCTTAAGTGGGGTTGGGGTTGTGCAGAGGGTCACACCTCCACCAATCGCATGCATACCATATTCTTCTCTCTCTCTCCCTATAACCATATAACCATAGATTAAAATATGTTGAGTGCGTCGTTACATAAATGACGTCTCTCTCTCTCTCTCTCTCTCTCTCTCTCTCTCTCTCTCTCTCTCTCTCTCTCTCTCTCTCTCCTCTCCCCCTTCAGCGCGCGCGCTTGTGTATTCCACAATATAATTATAATATTTGATACATATTTTTTTTTCAAACTGAGGTTTTGTCACTTGAACTCCCCACCTGAATCCGCGCCTGCTTCATGTTTACAGATATTTTCTTAAATATAGGTCATACTACGATTTGTGCGGATAGGACGATAGAACCGAACATTAGTTTGAAACGCACTATAGAATGATGCTTTTGATATGCAAATGACCGTAGTTATTTATAGGAGAAATAACGTGTATTCAAAAGACACGGAGATTTTTAAAAAGTGGAATTAAGTCAACTTCGTGCATTTTATATGATGATTTGTATATAAAACCTGTCGGGGTTTGGGTTTGTTTTCATGTAAATGCAAAGAAAACAAATATCGAATAGGAAATAAACGTAACATTTGCAAAAAACTTTGGGTCTAAATAATTGAACAGGATAATAGTATGTGAATCACCGTGGAGCTGGAGTTGGTGATGACTGAGCTGGCTTGGGGTAGGGGGAATCTAACACAATTGGCAGAACGCATGGTTGTGATGATGTGGTTGTATATTTGATGCCAGTCAGTATATGCTTGAGTTTTCCCTTACTAATCAGTGTCATACGACTGGTATATCAAACACCATGTTTAGTTCTGAGGAAAAGTGCATATTATGAAATATCCCTTGCTGCTAATGTAACATATAGCGGGTTTCCATTAAGATTAAAATCATGTCAGAATTATCAAATATTTGATATTCAATAGCCGATAATCAATAAATTCCAATGGTGTTGTTAAATAAAACAAATTATAAATGAACTGGCTGGCGGCTCAATGCGTAGACATGAGTACTAGCTTTAGTCGCTGGACGAGAGAGGGCTTGCATTGTAGAAAGGCCAGCCACCGACAATGGTGCAACTGGTTGTCGTCTCCTTGTATACTAGTCTCCTCTCCCTCCTAGGGTATCTCTTAAGCTGTGTACTGTCTCCATACACTAATAAATATACTGTGGCTGTGTATTCAGTTTGAATCACACAAAGCATCTTATCAAAGGCCTAAGGCCTACATTGTAGCTGAACTTTCTTCAAATATATAATCAAACTGGATGAATTACAAATACCAAGTTTAGTCTACTCGAAGTATGCAGTCCTCAGTTTGCATTTTCCTTTTGGCTTGTGGTTTGATGTCTGTACTCCTGGTGGCGGAAAATAATCTATTTGCAGGCAATGTTTTAATTGTGGCCACATAACTTACGTATACTGATTTGGGATTCAGTTTAGGCTGCTGCCGCTAGTTGACAGGTTAATATGGGTCACTTATCAATCAAAAATTCTGTGAAATTAAATGTCTACCATCATCTAATAAATTTATTGTATTTAACATGATGGACTTTCATAGACTAATAAAATACTTCTACGATTAAACTTACATATTAAATACATTTTCTTGTTTAGAATATCAGTGTCTGCATATTCAATGTGTTTCTGGTCGTCTTAATATTTCTAAGAAGCCCAAACTGGATTTTGTCTTCAAACAATTTCGTACGTACGAAAAAACAATATTTTAGGAAATAAAGTGAAATTTAACCTAGTACAAATATTAGACCGGTCAGAAACACATTTAATATACAGCCACTAATATTTTAATTAGTCCAGAAAAATGTATCTGATATGTAATTACAGTCGTTAAAAAGTCTCTGTTAGTCGATAACATCTTTAAAATTGCAGCAAACTCAGGAATGTCCCTTTAAAGGCGAGACAAATCATCCAGGGTACAAAACAATGGACTAAGACAGGAGGCTGTTGGCTATGGATGGCGACATATTTAGGTTTGACTATACTTCAATTTCTCATTGCATAGCCATTGTTTCTGCTGCTAGGTGTTTAAAGATTACTTTCTTCTTCGTAGATCCAAAGTAAAGGGGGACCCCAGAATATTAATGCTGGTCAAAATATCCACACACACACACATATACTCACACCGATACATTTTTGTATTTAGTTCGTCTAGGAAGTGAACATTCAGGCTTAGATAATTTCTCTTTGGTATGGGATTGGTCTGCATCATAAATAACAGTTTAGCAAATGAGCTGGCCAAGTGGTTCACAATATTCCTGGGGCACATGTATTTATAACATCTCTCTCGCTCGATGCGATGTCGGTCTGGGATCGATTCCCATCGGTGGGCCCATTGGGCTATTTCTCGTTCCAGCCAGTGCACCACGACTGGTATATCAAAAAGCCGTGGTATGTACTACCCTGTCTGTGGGATGGTGCATATAAAAGATCCCTTGCTGCTAATCGAAAAGGGTAGCCCATGAAGTGGCGACATCGGGTTTCTCTCTTAATATCTGTGTGGTCCTTAACCATATGTCTGACGCCATATAACCGTAAATAAAATGTGTTGAGTGCGTCGTTAAATAAAACATTTCTTTCTTTCTTTCTTTTTATAACATCTCTATGCATCCACGCATGACAGGTGATGAACTGAATTTATGTTTCTTTTTTTACTTTTTAACTTAACTTTTGTGCATATATGTCCAATTAATCTTCATGTACGCTATCCTGGGCACTTCAGTTATCTGGGCTGTCTGTACAGGTCAGTGTTTATCGTTATTGAGATGCATTTAATGAGCTGCAGTAACAAGTGATTATGTATGGAATATGTATGGGAGTGGGGGTTGTACAAAAATATTGTATAGTATGTATAAGTGTAGCCATAATTTTTGTTCGTAAAGTTTTTGGCAAAGCAGACCACCCAATTTTATCGCAAGAAGGCCTATTCAAACAAATAAAGCACAAAATAAAAGTGTGTTAGGTGAAGTTAGATTAAACCATTTTTGAGGGCTTTGATACCTGTGGATCCCGGACTACAGTGTATATATTATATATTTTTGTTACCCAGAAGTGGGTCAGCTAACAACAAATGACTATTTTTTATCCATTCAATATCTGGTATACACATGGTATATATATATATATATATGGTATAAACACGTAAGCCCCTTGCATGTGCTGTAACCTCACCGTGGTGCAGGGGTGTAACATTCTCTTTGAGAATGGCCAGTACAGCACAAAATTGAAGTTTTGAGTAAAATCCAGTATCCGTAAAATTCTGTGATATTTGTGTTTTTGTACAGTTCTTTACACTGTTTTTGTTTAAGTCTTGAATTTTTATATTGATGTTGATCATCACTTTATTTATTTGCATTACCATAGTTTGACACCCAATAGCCGATGTATTTTTCGTGCTGGGGTGTCGTTAAACATTCATTCATTCATTCATTCATTCATTCATTAAAACACGTAAGGTTTTACTTCTTTTATAAACAGTAAAGAAAGTATATGTTTTGGGGGTTTTGTTTTGTTGTTGTTTTTTTGTGTGTTTTTTGTGGGGGTTTTTGTGTTTTTTTCACAACCTTTTGTGAGACCACCATTCGATATTTTTTTATAACACACACTAATAACACATACAGTAACACGTATGATAATAATAATTAAAAGACATCCGACTGGCTGCTCCTATGATAACTAGGATGTCCTTACGAAGCGATCTTAGCGCTAAGATAACCTGGGCCCTGTTTTACAAAACGATCGTATCGCTAAGATCACCTTAAGTGTTCTTTTTTAGGCAGCTATGCACTTAATGAGATCTTAGCACTAAGATCACTTAGTGGAACTGGGTCCTGGCTATAGATTTTCGAAGCTCTCTTAGCGTTACGATGTCGTAAAACCGTCGTGAGCTATGACGTCACAACGTCGCATGCCATAGCCTGCAACGGTTTTACGATATCGTAGGACTAAGATAGCTTCGAAAATCTGGGCCCAGGTCGCCATACCATACAATGAAAAAACCCACGATCGAATCGATTACACTGTGACGTATTAGTTAACCTGAAATTGATTTCTCTGTGACGTGTAATGCTAGTCTCAGATTGTCAACTGGCACGACAAAGTTGACCAACTCCTCGGCTGCGTTGGAATGAATGAATGAATGAATGTTTAACGACACCCCAGCACGAAAAATACATCGGCTATTGGGTGTCAAACTATGGTAAATACAAACAAATAAAGTGATGAGCAACATCAATATAAAAATTCAGGAGTTAAATAAAAACACAGTGTAAAGAAATGCAAATATTTTTACAAATAATCACAGATAAATAAAATTAAAATTTACAATAAAAGTCAGTATCACGTAAAAATTGTAATATAATTTCTGGAATCCATCACACTTCGTTGTCCAAATATATTTGTTCGAGTTTCTTTCAAATGCTTACACTCCACCAAAATGTGGCGCACGGTCAGAGTACACTGACAGTGTAGACACTGAGGTGGAGGATCTTTCTTCAAGATAAATGAATGAGTCAAGTAGGTATGTCCGATGCGGGCACGACACAAGACTATTTCATCCTTCCTGCACTGCCTATAGGAGGACTGCCACTCTCTCAAGACTGGTTTGATATCATGAAGCTTATTCGCAATCGCACCGTTCCAATCATTTTGCCAAGTCGAAAAGATAAATTGGTTGATACTATGTTCAAAATCGGTATTAAGTACACCAACCCTTGCATGAGGCAAATCCAAAGCAGACTTGGCAGCAGAATCTGCCTTATCATTACCCCTGATACCAACATGGCTGGGCACTCAACAAAATACAATATCTTTATTGGCAATGGATGAAAAGACACACTTTCGTAGTACAATCCCAAAGGGTGTCTTGATTAAATCCAATGGCGGGTCCAAAAAATCCATTTATCTATTTATTTATATATTTTTTTATCTCTATAACCTTCAGAGATACAAGTACCCGTTCAGTCCCGACATCTCTACTGTGTATCAATTAATAAATTATGACTCTGCAATGCATTTAATTACCTCTGGGAACGCTACGCTTGGCATTTGTAGATTCACTTACTATGACAATACACATCCATCCATAATTCATTTCTTCCATTCTTCCTTCCTTCAGTCCATCCAAACAACCACTTAGCCATCCATTCATCCCCATCCACCCACCCTTCACCCACCCATTGTTCTTTCTATCCATCCATTCATTCACCCATACATTCACCCATACATTCAACCACTCATCCATCCATATCCATCCATCCACCCTTCAATCTCTCCATTGTTCTTTCCATCCATCCATCCATTCATTCACCCATACATTCAACCACTCATCCATCCACTCATCCATCCATATCCATCCATCCACCCTTCACTCTCTCCATTGTTCTTTCCATCCATCCATCCATTCATTCACCCATACATTTAACCACTCATCCATCCATATCCATCCATCCACCCTTCACTCTCTCCATTGTTCTTTCCATCCATCCATCCATTCAGACATATGATTAAGGACCACACAGATATTGAGAGAGAAAACCCGATGTCGCCACTTCATGGGCTACCCTTTTCGATTAGCAGCAAGGGATCTTTTATATGCACCATTCCACAGACAGGGTAGTACATACCACGGCCTTTGATATACCAGTCGTGCTGCACTGGCTGGAACGAGAAATAGCCCAGTGGGCCCACAGACGGGGATCGATTCCAGACCGACGGTGCATCGAGTGAGCGCTTTACCACCCCCACCCCCCACCCCGGAATTGCTGTTGTGGACGAAGGAGCCAGCGAAAGTCGGGTCAGAATTTAGGTCAAACAAACTATATATATATATATATTAAATAATTCCAGACTTCAGTAGTTCTTCATCGTTTTATTGCTACAGCTCTGTTTCGTATGGTCAAATAATGACCACACTCTTCAGGCAATATTAACGAATACTGTTAAAAACGTTTGCGACTGATGACGTCACAACATTAGTTGATGTATGACGTAATTCTCGACAACTATATCGCGTCACCAAGAAAGTTTTGAGAATTCAGGTCTTATACTGGCGCTTGGTACAGTTAGGTGGCATCGGTGTTACTGGTGTTTTTGAGAACGAATTTATTTCGGCGGTGGCATGGACTTGCTAATTCATTGCGTTTGTTCAGGCTGCACAGGTGTTTCTGACATATTATGATAAACTTTTCGTAAAGGCATAGGTCACATTTCTTATTTATGTTACTGTAGGGTTGGCATTTTTTGAGTACCTTCCACTTTATGCGGAAGGATTTGTTATTGTCCTTCAGGTTCCATATGTGTTTTGACAGCTCTGTTTCATTTCTTTTGTTTTCATGTTGGAAGGATGCCGTGTGGTTTCTGTATCGTTCTTTGAAATTGGTTGCTAGCCCTACGTATGATTCTGTGTTTGATTTTGTTGTCACTGTTGCTTGGTACACCACGTTGTATTGGAGGCATTTTTTGTCGAGTGGGCATTCGGGTGCCTTTCTACAGTTGCACTCTTTTTTTGGTTGCTGTGCTGGCGTCGTTGTTGCATCAGAGAGTATTTTCTTGTTGTGGGATGAGATGGTGTTTTTTATATTTGGCATGCATGAGTAGCTAAGTTTGAGTGTATGCCTGTTAAAGATCTTGTGTAATGGGTGGTTCTTGGTGAAGCATTTGTCGATTGTGTTTAAAAACTTTTTTCCGATGCTGCTTTTGACGTTAGAGTCCCATGGAGGATTGTACCATGTGATGTTTCTTTTTCGGTTCTTTCGTCTTGAAGGTTGATTTGGTTGCGGGTTGTATGTAAGTTTGTAATCGTATCCACTTTCTGTGATTGCAATCAACCTTCAAGACGAAAGAACCGAAAAAGAAACATCACATGGTACAATCCTCCATGGGACTCTAACGTCAAAAGCAGCATCGGAAAAAAGTTTTTAAACACAATCGACAAATGCTTCACCAAGAACCACCCATTACACAAGATCTTTAACAGGCATACACTCAAACTTAGCTACTCATGCATGCCAAATATAAAAAACACCATCTCATCCCACAACAAGAAAATACTCTCTGATGCAACAACGACGCCAGCACAGCAACCAAAAAAAGAGTGCAACTGTAGAAAGGCACCCGAATGCCCACTCGACAAAAAATGCCTCCAATACAACGTGGTGTACCAAGCAACAGTGACAACAAAATCAAACACAGAATCATACGTAGGGCTAGCAACCAATTTCAAAGAACGATACAGAAACCACACGGCATCCTTCCAACATGAAAACAAAAGAAATGAAACAGAGCTGTCAAAACACATATGGAACCTGAAGGACAATAACAAATCCTTCCGCATAAAGTGGAAGGTACTCAAAAAATGCCAACCCTACAGTAACATAAATAAGAAATGTGACCTATGCCTTTACGAAAAGTTTATCATAATATGTCAGAAACACCTGTGCAGCCTGAACAAACGCAATGAATTAGCAAGTCCATGCCACCACCGAAATAAATTCGTTCTCAAAAACACCAGTAACACCGATGCCACCTAACTGTACCAAGCGCCAGTATAAGACCTGAATTCTCAAAACTTTCTTGGTGACGCGATATAGTTGTCGAGAATTACGTCATACATCAACTAATGTTGTGACGTCATCAGTCGCAAACGTTTTTAACAGTATTCGTTAATATTGCCTGAAGAGTGTGGTCATTATTTGACCATACGAAACAGAGCTGTAGCAATAAAACGATGAAGAACTACTGAAGTCTGGAATTATTTAATATTACTGCTCCTGACAAGATGAGCGCTCTTTGTAAAACCATTCATCAAAGTTAAATTTATATATATATATATATATATATATATATATATATATATATATATATATATATATATATCGATCGATCAATCAATCAATCAATCAGCCAATCAATCGATCATTAAACACTGGTTGACCAAGAAATTTCTCAGTTAGCAACCCTCATACCTGATCACTGCCTCGTGTTGCTGTTATACAAGTGGCACTACACCACTTGCACTGTTGTTATCAGCTAGTGCTACATATACCAATCAATATTTCAATCAATCATTCATTCATCCAAATATGAATCCATTAATTCAGGGGGTATTTAACTCAGTCGGTTGAGTGCTCGCTTGAGGTGCTTGCGTCGCAGGATCGAACCATCTCGATGGATCCATTCAACTGACTGGGTTTTTTTCTCATTCCGACCAGTGCACCGCAACTGGTCAAAGGTCGTGTTATGTGTTTTCCTGTCTGTGGGAAAGTGCATATAAAAGATCCTTTGTTGCATTAAGGAAAATGTAGCGGGTTTCCTCTGATGAGTGTGAAATACCAAATGTTTGACATCCAATAGTCGATAATTGATTAATCAATGTGCTCTAGTGGTTTCGTTAAAAAAAAAACCACATTAAGTCATCCGAGTGTAACGTGACATTTCTCATTTACAGAAAGCATAGGAGATAACTCTGGGCGAGACGAAAGCATCACGAGTATGCTTGATGCGCGGTCGGTCCAGGATCTATTCCCGTCGATGGGCCCATTGGGTTATTTCTTGTTCCAGCCAGTGCATAGCGTCGGGTATATCAAATCATGTGGTATGTATTATCCTGTCTCCGACATGGTGCATATAAAACATCCTTTGCTACTAATGGAAAGATTTAGCAGGGTTTTTTTCTAAGATTGTATGTCAAAATTACCTAATGTTTCACATCCAATGGCCGATGATTAATAAATAAATGTGCTCTAGTGGTGTCGTTAAAAAAAAGAATCTTTAATTTTAAGTTTCTTGGAATATTTATTTATTTTCGTCCATTTCGACCTTGGTTGATCCAACGTCCACATAAGTTCATTTCATAATTTTGTACCATAGTCATTTCATGTCAAAGACATTACGAACCACGGTCATTTCGTACCATATTTCCACGGTCATTTCATGTCAAAGACATTACGAACCACGGTCATTTCGTACCATAGTTCCACAGTCATTTCGTACCATAGTTCCACAGTCATTTCGTTCCATAGTTCCACAATCATTTCGTACCATAGTTCCACGGTCATTTCGTACCATAGTTTCACAGTCATTTCATGTCAAAGACATTACGAACCACGGTCATTTCGTACCATAGTTCCACGGTCATTTCGTACCATAGCTCCACAATCATTTCATGCAATTGACATTACGAACCACGGTCATTTCGTACCATAGTTCCACAATCATTTCATGTCGAAGACATTACGAACCACGGTCATTTCGTACCATAGTTTCACAGTCATTTCGTACCATAGTTCCACAGTCATTTCGTACCATAGTTCCACAGTCATTTCATGTCAAAGACATTACGAACCACGGTCATTTCGTACCATAGTTCCACAATCATTTCATGCAATTGACATTACGAACCACGGTCATTTCGTACCATATTTCTACAGTCATTTCATGTCAAAGACATTACGAACCACGGTCATTTCGTACCATAGTTCCACAATCATTTCATGCAATTGACATTATGAACCACGGTCATTTCGTACCATATTTCTACAAGCATTTCATGTCAAAGACATTACGAACCACGGTCATTTCGTACTATAGTTCCACAAACATTTCATGCAATTGACATTACGAACCACGGTCATTTCGTACCATATTTCTACAAGCATTTCATGTCAAAGACATTACGAACCACGATCATTTCGTACCATAGTTCCACAATCTTTTCATGTCAAAGACATTACGAACCACGGTCATTTCGTACCATAGTTCCACAGTCATTTCGTACCATAGTTCCACAGTCATTTCGTACCATAGTTCCACGACCATTTCATGTCAAAGACATTACGAACCACGGTCATTTCGTACCATAGTTCCACAGTCATTTCATGTCAAAGACATTACGAACCACGGTCAGTTCGTACCATATTTCTACAGTCATTTCATGTCAAAGACATTACGAACCACGGTCATTTCGTACCATAGTTCCAGAATCATTTCATGCAATTGACATTACGAACCACGGTCATTTCGTACCATATTTCTACAAGCATTTCATGTCAAAGACATTACGAACCACGGTCATTTCGTACCAATGTTCCACAATCTTTTCATGTCAAAGACATTACGAACCACGGTCATTTCGTACCATAGTTCCACAGTCATTTCGTACCATAGTTCCACAGTCATTTCGTACCATAGTTCCACACTCATTTCATGCAATTGACATTACGAACCACGGTCATTTCGTACCATAGTTCCACAGTTATTTCATGTCAAAGACATTACGAACCACGGTCATTTCGTACGATAGTTCCACAATCATTTCATCTCAAAGACATTACGAACCACGGTCATTTCGCACCATAGTTCCACAGTCATTCCATGTCAAAGACATTACGAACCTCGGTGATTTCGTACCATAGTTCCACAGTCACTTCGTACCATAGTCCCACAGCCATTTCGTACCATAGTTTCACAGTCATTTCGTGTCAAAGACATTACGAACCACGGTCATTTCGTACCATAGTTCCACGGTAATTTCATGTCAAAGACATTACGAACCACGGTCATTTCGTACCATATTTCCACAATCATTTCATGCAATTGACATTACGAACCACGGTCATTTCGTACCATAGTTCCACAGTCATTTCGTACCATAGTTCCACAATCATTTCATGCAATTGACATTATGAACCACGGTCATTTCGTACCATAGTTCCACAGTTATTTCGTGTCAAAGACATTACGAACCACGGTCATTTCGTACGATAGTTCCACAATCATTTCATCTCAAAGACATTACGAACCACGGTCATTTCGCACCATAGTTCCACAGTCATTCCATGTCAAAGACATTACGAACCTCGGTGATTTCGTACCATAGTTCCACAGTCACTTCGTACCATAGTTCCACAGTCATTTCGTACCATAGTTTCACAGTCATTTCGTGTCAAAGATATTACGAACCACGGTCATTTCGTACCATAGTTCCACGGTAATTTCATGTCAAAGACATTACGAACCACGGTAATTTCGTACCATAGTTCCACGGTCATTTCATGTCAAAGACATTACGAACCACGGTCATTTCGTACCATAGTTCCACGGTCATTTCGTACCATAGTTCCACAATCATTTTATGCAATTGATATTATGAACCTTCGTCATTTTGTGCCATAAAAATTTCATACCATCAAAATGTCTTTAGGAGAGAACAGGGTCGCACCTGGGGCCATGTTCCCGAAGCTGTCGGTCGATATGCCCTAGCGACGTCGCAAAAGAACAATAACGACACCACAACGATGCTTTGAGCGACAGTTAGTCGAACGTGCAGTTACAGTATCGTTATACTGTCGTTGGAAGCATGTCGTAACATGGGAAATCCCTGTGTCGTTTGGTACAGAGGTGCGAAATAGATGACAAACTTATCTCAGAAATTAAATTTTATATGACCTATTATATTATATTCAGTTTTTATCGTACTTCTAGGCCGCTTTTAGTGGCTAGGTTAAACATGATAAGTCATATTGCATACTTATATATAAAGAAAGAAAGAAATGTTTTATTTATCGACGCACTCAACACATTTTATTTACGGTTATATGGCGTCAGACATATGGTTAAGGACAACACAGGTATTGAGAGAGGAAACCCGCTGTCACCACTTTATGGGCTACTCTTTTTGATTAGCAGCAGTGGATCTTTTATATGCACCATCCCACAGACAGGGTAGTGCATACCACATATACCAGTCGTGGTGCATTGGCTGGAACGAGAAATAGCCCAATAAGCCCACCGACGGAGATCGATCCCAGACCGACCACGCATCATTCGGGGGATCTGGGATCAACATATCTTTGCAAATGATCTCAAGAACAGCAGTTACAACAATGACAAGGACACATCGCTCTGGAATAAACATCATGCATTTTCATGACTTATGTAGGCAGCGCCATCTTGATTTACACACACCAAATGCCCTCTCGCAGGAGCTTCTAGTGGTTTTATGGGCTCTGATGTATGCTCTTTCTTGTCGTGATGCCGGCTAATGGGTGTCCCGAATCCCCTAATAACATACCGTCATCAACTTGACCATTCTCAAACAATTCTGCAATTCCACTATTTCTCCATATCAATGCATCATGTGTTGCACCAGGCCATTTTGCCACGATGTCCAAGAAAACGCCATTAGCTGACACTATGCACTGAACGTTGATAGCATGGTATCCTTTGTGGCTGAAATACAAGTGTTCGTCACGTGAAGGACCTTGCACTGGGATGAGAGTTCCATCTAAGGCCCCGAAAACGTTGGGGAAATTTGCTAATTTAAAGAAATCTTCTTTTGTGTTTCTCATTTCAGCATCCGTATAAGGGAATTTTACATGTACGTTCTGCAATTTGGTGACAATAGACTTTGAAACTGCGTGTATGCACCTAGAAACGGAGTACCGGCTAATACCATGTACCTCACACGTTACTGCCTGAAAATATCCTGTACATTAATAACGTAGGGCTGCTACAATTTGTAACGACACCGGTAACGCACCACTTCTGCGCGTCTCTCTCTCGAGATCCATTTGCAATGTATTGCATAGATACAGTATTCCTCTCCTATCCATTATGTATGTGTCATCCATGTAATCAAGACGATTATTTCTATCCCTGAAGACTCTTGGCACCGTCCGTCTTCTTCTATAAGCAAAGCATTACAACCATCGCAGTTGTCATTGTGCAGGATGTCGAATGGTGACACCGAATCGTACGATTAAAACAATATTCCGTGTTTTTCATGCTCAACTACGACAAACATTTTACTTTACGACACTCTAACAACAGGGTAGGAGCTGTTATTAAAATAACGATATCGTTATTAACTGACACCCGGAACGACACTTTCTGGCACATCAACTGTTCCTCCACGACGCCTTAACGATGTCGTTATGTACAACGGTAGCTACCTGACCTAATATAAGTGGGGTGATTACAAAATTAACCAGGACCATAGAACACACATTTTATTTTTTGCCAAAAAATATACATTTTGTAGGCATACATACGTATTTATATATAAAATAATATAATGTGCACACTGCGGGGAATGGTATGTAGCATCGGGTTACAATCGATAAAATTCTATAGTAAATGGGTAATGCATGCATAGCAATAATATACAATACTAACATATGTCATGTGTCAATGTTGTCTGTTCTATGCGTAGTAGCAGTTTTCAAATATTTGCACAATTTAACCAAGGAATGGGTGATCTTATCTATGTACACATCACCATTTATCTTGTCGTGACCTGTTGTAGCAGTTTAATAGTTCCTCATAAAAAAATACTACAAAATTCTGATATGCTTTTTGAAATCTGTCTTTGAAGATTACTCGTAGGTTTACTTCTGTAGTATTTAAATAACTCATTGGTTTGAAGTTACTGGTTATATGTAGTACTAACTTATAACAACTGTGCAACTGCTATAGTGCCACTGATACAACAGCAACATGAGGTGGTGATCAGGTACATGTATGCGGGCTGTTAATATGAAACATTTCGTAATCGACCAGAGTGTATACTGCCAAATCAAATCCCATAGACGACAATAGTAACACATGTGGCTAAAACTCCTACCTGCAGCGTATCAATCGACATAAACGCCACGGATATAAATACTACCACCCCTCACACTTAAAGTGAATCAGAAAAAAATGGGGGTCAAGCTGCTCGTTTCTGAAATAACGGGTAGCGTCTATGACTACCCTGGTTCCGCACAAAATTTGAGTACTTTTTTTTACAGGTACCCCATACATGTTTCAAGGACAAGGCTACTTGACACATTGGTACTAGATGAACTAAAATTACATATCTTTTTTACCCAGATGAAACTATTATTTTTCACAACCATCGCACTCACATGTATAACCAATCACAGGACTTGTGGTGTTCACTTCTCTATCAAAAGTTGGGTGCACTTCGAACTTTGACCCAGCCGGAAGTTATTTGGTTTAGTACTACCACCAATGTTGGGTGGGTTTTTTTTTACACGGTACTTGTCAGTTGAGAGCACTCCCTAAAATTAGTAATGACACGACCCTCTCGACAGTGTTGTATTGTTTGCAGAATATATTCTGACATACAAATTGTATTGAACTGAATGGAGTAATTAATGGTGGTGTGTATCCTTAAAGACAAAAAACCGACAAGCACATTGTATTTTTTTCAGAATATATTCCGACAAAAAATATTGTACTGAACTGAATAGAGTAATTCTTCTTTCCCTTCCACGTTCAAACACTGTTGGTTACGGCTCTTAATTTAGATCAGGATTTGTGTTGATCTGTTCACATTTGGTTCCCCAAAGCTTGTCTCTAAAGTAAATCGGTATTGGCCAAGAGCGTGTTCTCTCGGTGGTGTATGTAGGACACACTCTTGTAGTTATGTGCTCTGGATCCTGTGTTCCTTTGCCACGGGGATATTCCATGGATGGTGAAATTTTGAGGCGATGCATGTGGAACACTAGGTGACAATGACCGGCTCTGAGTCGAAAGATACTTCTTTGTTGCCATCTCTCCAGGTCCAAAAGGCTTGTGTCCTCCCCGGTGATGTTATGTTGGTGACACCATTCTTGTCGAACCTTGTGTTGGATGAGTGTTTTTGCTTCTGGGTAGGAGATGGGGTGCCGGAATTGCTGTTTTTTACTTCCAGCCTTGGACAGTCTGTTGGCCTCTTCATGTCCACGGATATATCACAGCGGGGTGGTATTCACTGGGGTGCTATGGTTCTTGTCTGCGAGAGCTCGGGGAGTGCTCCCTGTAGTGTGCCACTTGTGTTGGTTTTTGCTGGTGATATGACAGTTTCCAGTACAGTTAGGAAGACAAGATGTGTGTCGAGTCCTGCGAAGGTACTATAGATGTTGACACCTTCCAGTAGGGCGATCTGTTCAGCTCTGTACTTGGTGAAGAATTTTCCAGTAGGCAGGGATCTGGATATATTTTCCCCGGTTGGGAGTTGTGTGTATAGATAGATAGATATATATAGATAGATAGATAGATAGATAGATAGATAGATAGATAGATAGATAGATAGATAGATAGATAGATAGATAGATATATATATATATATATATATATATATATGTCACGGGGATTCTATAATTCCCGTAACTGAATAAAACACGATTATCAAAATATCTCTCCTAACTGTATATCTATTAGATCTCTCTGTAACAGGCTGTTAAACCCTAGTATGGCTCGTCTCTAGGTATGATCAGAGATACGATCTTATATAAAGTATATATATTTATAGCACGTTTAGCTCACTAGAAACACAACAAAAACACAATACACTTTGGAATCTGTATTAATCTACGCTGACAAATGTACAGCCGTAGTAGTTAATTAATAACAACAATAATAACAACCCAGAACTGATCACTTAATTAGTTAATTTCTAGGTGTCTAGTTACACAATATGCGAATCACTTCACCGTTATACCACACCCACACGTGTGATAATTGAGAAACGCTTCCAGGAGAAGTTAATTAATAAAGGAATTACAACACCATTCCTAACTGGTTAGTTTTTAATTAGCCCTTACTACTCGTTCAGTAACGTGTGATAATTTAAGAACGCTTCCAGGGGAACTTAATTAATAAAGGAATTACAGCTCTATTCCTAACGGGTTAATTTTTAATTACCCCTAACTACTCATTCAGTAACCTTGTAACACAGAATTAATACTGGTACCTATCACAATAAAGACAATAGCCTACAGTTTACCTAGGTCCGCTAGGATGACTGGCTAAGCTTTATATTACCAAATACTCGTATAATGTTAGAACAAAAAGTCTACGATTTACTTCGTCAGTTGACCGAAGACACTGTCTAAAGAATATTGGTATAATACAGTATTAAAATATTTAAAGTCACATCAATCACATCAAGGTTATACACAGAGCAGAAATGATATTTACCAAAGTCCAAACGGACTAACGTTCCCGGGAAGCTTCCTTTTCGTTTCTCCTCGATATCTCTAAAAACTAGCTATTTATTATAAAACAGAATTGGCCTGGGGGTACAAGGCGGTACCTCCCCCTATCATCTGATATTTCACCTCTACTAGCGTCGGTATATTTCTCTCTGATCGTCAGACTTACTGACGCCATCGTCGCCAAATCACGGTTGTAAAAACCGCACTCGCAGAGGTATTACGTAACTACTCGCCACATGGCCTCCACAGCTGGACTAAGTGCATATTGGAATGCCCGATCGCGCGAAGTATTACGTAACAAGTTGCCCAGCTAGCTAAGTGCAATTAACTGCACACGGCCCTCTAACACAATTAAAAATCGCCACAGGCGAAAACAAATTTAAGAGCATGTTCCGTCACAATATATATATATATATATATATATATATATAGAGAGAGAGAGAGAGAGAGAGAGAGAGAGAGAGAGAGAGAGAGAGAGAGAGAGAGAGAGAGAGAGAGAGAGAGAGAGAGAGATAGATATATATATATATAGAGAGAGAGAGAGAGAGAGAGAGAGAGAGAGAGAGAGAGAGAGAGATATATAGAGAGAGAGAGAGAGAGAGAGAGAGAGAGAGAGAGAGAGAGAGAGAGAGAGAGAGAGAGAGAGAGAGAGAGAGAGAGAGAGAGAGAGAGAGAGATTTTTATATATATATATATATATATATATATATATATATATATATATATATATATATATTCATTCCGCTGCCACCATTTTTTATTGCCTGTTCGGCAGAGCCGTCTGTGTAGACATGTGTCCACTGGATGGTGTTGTATTCCTTGTCAATCATCTCTTGCGTTATGGCCTTTTGTTGTTGGGGAGACAGGTTTTCTTTTCTCTCTATGAATGGAGTAAGTAATGGTGGTGTGTAACCGTAAGCGTACGACACGGGTGGAGTGGGGTGGGGTGGGGGTGGCAGAGGAGCACAATGTGCTAACCGCAAAATTAGTTGTAATCCATGTAAAAATGTGTAGTGATTCGTTTGCAACCTTATATAGCTGTTTGTCCGTAATATTAATTTGAAAGAAAAAATGTTATCCCAATTCAGACATTTTTGTTTATTTCAGGCAAAAACCAACTTCCCCACTCTCCAACTAAAATGGGAGTCCGTATGTCTATGTAGACAACAAAGCCACTTTTAAACAAAAAGGGACAGTTGTCTGGTGTGGGGGTTTTTCCGGAATGCAGTTAATACCTCACTTAGTCTACTGTTTGCAAAGAGGGATCTCACAAGATATAAATCTGAACTTAAGTCTACTGTATGCAAAGACGAATCCCACATGATGTCAGTCTGAACTTAGGTATACTCTATACAAAGAGGAATCCCTCATGATATAAATCTGAACTTAGGTCTAATCTATGCAAAGAGGAATCCCTCATGATATAAATCTGAACTTACGTCTGCTCTATACTAAGAGGAATTCCACATGATACCAATCTGACATAGCGGTCCATTGTGTAGCACCACGGATGTCCATCGCCATCCAGATCTCGACAGAAGTTTTTCACCTCGGAGATTGACGTCACAGAGTAGGTGGCTGGGATTGTCCGAGTATGGGCATGAGGCGTCTGCTGGTTAAATCTTTGACTCTTTGACACGTGATACCCGAATATGACGTCATTTTTCCTCCAGTGTACGCACCACTTACACCGTTTACTACGCTATAGCACTCTAGTTCCGATGCGGTTTCGCAGATACCTTCAAGACGGAGAAATGGAGAATTACCACACGAGTGGACGTCAGCTAAGCAGAAACGGATTTAGTCGGGGCCCAACAACCCCCCTCCCCCACTCCGCACCACACACAAGTAACTCATTTTACCTTTTATAACTGTTTTAATACTCCTGGTTTTAAATGCTGCCCTCCTCTTTTTGTTTAGTTTTATCCTGACGATGTCAACATTTGGTTGATAGTGTTGGTATGTAATTCCATGGGATTTTTGTGCTAAATTAGATTTTTTGTTATTTTTTGCTGATTTGGTAGCAATTTGGTTAGGGTAACAGGGTACAGATTTTAGGGGCCTGGAACACCCTTTTGAGAACTATTTTCAAAATGGTCGCTACAATATAGGCCTAGAGGGATATCTCAGGCACCAAGTCTTGTTATTAGGGTTCCTGCATGATTCGAGGCAGAGGGCAAGTTCATTTAGTACAAACTCAATACAAATTACTGCATGATTCGAGGCAGAGGGCAAGTTCATTTAGTACAAACTCAATACAAATTACTTTCCAGCGAAGTGAAGAATTTATTCATAGCCATAACACTATACTTGTGGCGGGAAGTAGCCCAGTGGTAAAGCGCTCACTTGATCCGCGGTCGGTCTAGGATCGATTCCCGTCGGTTGGGCTATTTCTCGTTCCAGCCAGTGCACCACGACTGGTATATCAAATGCCGTGGTATGTGATATCCTGCCTGTGGGATGGTTCATATAAAAGATCCCTTGTTACTAATGGAAAACATGTAGCGGGTTTCCTCTCTAAGACTGTATGTCAGAATTACCAAATGTTTGACATCCAGTAGCCGATGATTGGTAGATCAGTGTCTTCTAGTGGTGTCGTTAAAACAAGACAAACAAAAAAATTAAACTATAAAAACGCTAGAATACTAAATACTATTGTAAGTCGATAGTGTAAAACAAGTGGAAATAGATACCGATTGGCACAATTACTCCAGGAATACAGACTATCTATACTGTACAGGTAATACTAAACCAAATAACTTCCAGCAAGTTCAAAGTTCGAGTTGAACCCAACTTTTGATAGAGCAGTTCATATCACAAGTCTGTCATTAGTGACAAATGTGAGTGGTTTTGTGAGTGCAATTTTATTTCGTCTAGTACCACTGTGTCAAGTAGCCTCCAATTATTTCCTGCGATATCCCCCTAGGTCTGTCTGGTGGCGGTCATTTTGAAAAGGGCCTTTTCGGGATCCAAAACATTTGGACCCTAAAATTTGCTGTTACTATGGTCCTAAAGCATACGAAACCCTGAAAAGAAATCAATTTTAGCATACAACTCCTACGGTTCACTGTTTTAATACATGTCGTCCTACACTATGACGAAACTTTGATAGTTTTACATTGTCGTATTAGACTGACTTATTTTTGTTATATACATGTATAATTTAAGATGAAGAACTTTGTTTATTAACACGTACCTAACTTCATTATATCATAAGCGGCAGGGATGGGGTGGGAAGTGGCCAGTTGAAAGGCGATCTAGATATGGATTTGAATTTTTTTTTCTTTTTTACTCAGACAGTTGCAGCTCACAAATCTCCATACTATTAGAAAATGTTTTAAATTTGCTTCGATCAGGGTTAGGGTTAGGGTTAGGAAAGCGTAGTGGTACAGGAGCATGTTAAAATATCTCAGCTTGGATCAGGGCGGGGTGGGGTGGATAAAACCCACAAATCAACAAAAGCTTTGCCTTGAGTTTCGTATTTCAAAAAGTAGTTTTCAAAAAGGCAAGAGTTCCGAACGTTCCAGCATTCAGTTCATTCAGGCTTAGGGTTAGGCTCAGGGTTAGGCTTAGGGTTAGGGTTAGGGTTAGGGTTAGGGTTAGTGATAGTATTAGCATGCATGCCGGAACGTTCGGAACTCTTTCCGGATCCGCGGGGGCTGTAGCACAAATAACAGCGGGGCCGCCTTCCCAGGATATATATTTTGCAACCCCCTCGGGAAAAATGACCTGGGGAAAATAAATGTACACATCACCGGGGGACCCCCTGAAGCGCGGGAAACGTAGCACGTGCTACATGTACTACTGGGATAAAAACAGATCTGATGATGACCGCTCACAAACAGTATACAAATTCGATCCAATGCCATAACAACAAACTTACCTTGAGTTTCGTACTTCAGAAAATATACCCGTTTCATGACATCACCGCTGTTGGAACTTCTTGTTGATTTATCACGAAACAACGCGCACGTTTCTTAGAGGTTGTCGGCTTGGAAAGCCGTGCAAGTGAGGTCATCCGTGCAGAGAGACATTAATTTTGTCGAACACTATTCTGCTGTCTCGGTAAAAATACATTTCAGTGACGGGTAGGTCTTCATAGTGTAACGATAAAGTTTCTCAGCACGTGTCCACTTATAGACCGGTGCTAAAATCGAATTAAATACAGTTCTAAAAATGCCTTGCTGGGTTCGGCTACCCCTTTCGGTCGTAGACTTCAAAAATCACATTTTAATATGTAAACTCATGATTAACCTTTCTCACTAACAAATAAAATAATCACATAAGTCGTCCTTTTTCACAGTGTTTATTTAAGCGTTTCAGTAGATCATAAAAATCAATTACAGTTAACCAGCAAAATAATTAAGATTTTAATAGATTTCATAATTGACATTGAGAGATCATGGATTACCATTTGTTTATTCTAAGAGAATGAAAATCAATCGCAAATATCGAAAACGTACCTAAACATTCATTCCCACTCGTGAAACCACAAGATTCCCAAACGTGGAATACTTGGAAATTTACGAGACAGAAATAATATTTCCTTCACTCAATTCCTCTCTCCGAAATTCCAATAATCTCCTTTCAAAAATATTTTTGTAACCTCTCAAGTGTCAATACAAAATATGCCTAACAATAATTTTAAGGTTTACGGTAATGCAATGCGAGACGGTGACAACTAACAAAAATACACTACCATTCGGTTAATGAATTGCACAATAAATAAATAGCTTATCATTGTCGGTTCTCACATAATAAATCTAAAAACAATTTGGAATATTAACAATGTGAGAGAGAGCCATTCAAAATCTACACATAAAAAAAAACACAATCAACATACACACATGTTGTACCTGTGGTTGAACAATCAGAAGTGAGTAAACTGATGAACAAATCTAGCATTAATACACGGAATGGCTCTCATTGGTCCAAATTAATAACATGACATTAATCGGACATGACGATTGGTTAACCTATCCTAACAATTCTTCGTAGAAATAACGAAGATTATCGACAAACTTAATTACAGCCGAATATTGCCGAAAATTATACATCGCTACAACAAAAATTACGTAAATAAAATAAACAATTCTAACTTAATTATCTCCCCAAACGGTATCCCAAAATACAATATAACATTATTATTTTTTAACCCCTCCCTAAATATTACATAACGTGATATTAACTATAAAATCCAAGCCTAAATATTACAATATTATATGGTCTCATGCCACTGTTTGGAAAATCAATGGATCTGAATGATCGTTCCTGTAACTTTACCCATCAATAATCTGATTTATAGAATGGCTGATTAAAGTGCTAATAGTGTGCTAGAAGATGTTAGTATAAGAAGTTCAGAAACCAAGAATAAAATTAAGAAACCAAACATAAGTAGAAAAAGGACAGACAACGAATCAGATTATTCAGGAAAGTATTGGAAATATAGAGATTTCTTGCAATAGCATAGAACCCTTGCCAAGCGTGTTGCACGACAAAAACACGTCTGTTGACTGCTCAAAACGCTTTTCAAAACATAATAATAATAAGGTCGTTTAAAGGTGCATTGTCCTATAAAAACAGCCAGGCTTTGAAAGAAAGAAAGAAAGAAATGTTTTATTTAACGACGCATTCAACACATTTTATTTACGGTTATATGGCGTCAGACATATGGTTAAGGACCACACAGATTTTGAGAGGAAACCCGCTGTCGCCACTACATGGGCTACTCTTTCCGATTGGCAGCAAGGGATCTTTTATTTGTGCTTCCCACAGGCAGGATAGCACAAACCATGGCCTTTGTTGAACCAGTTATGGATCACTGGTCGGTGCAAGTGGTTTACATCTACCCACTGAGCCTTGCGGAGCACTCACTCCGTTTGGAGTCGGTATCTGGATTAAAAATCCCATGCCTCGACTGGGATCCGAACCCAGTACCTACCAGCCTGTAGACCGATGGCCTAACCACGACGCCACCGAGGCCGGTCAGTCAGGCTTTGCGACAGAAAATAATTTGAGGATACGTAATAAAAACAAAATATACTCTTTAAAAAAAGTAGGTGAACTCTAATAAGCATTTACAATTGCCAAAATTGTAAGTTATATTAGCTGTGGGGCATGTTATTATGATAATAGTGAATTCATTGGGCAAACAGTACAACCGGTAGTTAAGTATCACATTAGGTTTTATGACCACCAAAGATCTTGAAGGACGATTGGGGTCAGAAGTGAAATTTGAAAGTTGACGTTTTTTATCAGTAAATCGCGAATTCAAACAATAAAAATAATTAAAAACAAAACAGTAACAACTGTATGATCAACAGAATGAAAAAGATTGACAGAAATAATGTTCCACAGTGATTGATGGACCTTCCTGGAAATTGTCAAAATCGAGAATGACACCCCACGCACGAGTACGGGGCAACTGCGTGATGCATGTGCAAACTATGGAATGTGTTTCGATGTGTTGATAAACAGACCTGAGCGTTCTTTACTAGGACGTCTGTGGTCAAAACGTATGTTCGGTCTAATAGTTGATATTAAAATTAATATTTAAGGTTCCCCAACTGTTTTTGAAGAGTATAGATCATACATACCTTTACTAGGTGGTTTTGGGTTTGAAATCTTTTGAAATTGGACACTGCATTCTATAAACTTTCCTCCCTCAATATCTGTGTGGTCCGTAACCATATGTCTGACGCCATATAACCGTAAATAAAATGTGTTGAGTGCGTCGTTAAATAAAACATTTCCTTCCTTCTCTTACTATATTATGTCTAAACATTATACAAATATATCATCCATTAAAGTCTTTTGTAGGAGATATCGCTGGCACTATCATTTGCGATATCTCCTGCGATATTCTCCTAGAAAATATCGCTTCTTATAATATTGATTGGTCATATTTTAATCACAAGACAACCCTGGGATTTGATACTTTTATCAACTCGTGCTCATAAATTATGATATCACAAGACATTCTGGGAATATCCTCTATGTATCTATTAATTTTCAAGATTTTAGGATAAGTGTAATTTTACCCTCCGCAGAAAGTCAGACAGTTATAATTTTAGTTTACCGCCCAGAATATTATTCATTTCTTTCCCTGTTTTCGAAGAAGTTTGTTTTGTTTGACGACACCACTGGAGCACATTGATTTCTTAATCATCGGCTATTTGAGGTCAAACATTTGGTAATTTTTATATGCACCATCCCACAGACAGGATAGCACATACCACGGCTTTTGATATACCAGTCGTGGTTCACTGGCTGGAACGAGAAATTGCTCAATGGAACCACGATTATTAATATCTCGGCTATTGTTTGTCAAAATATTGGTAAGTTTAACATATAGTCTTATAGGTTGTACTATACCAAATAAAATCCCATAGGCGACCATGTTAACGGTTGTGTTTAAAAACACTATATGCAATATATCAACCAAACTATGACCCATAAATATCAGAACTACAACCCCTACCTCAAAGTAGAAGAAAATGGTATCTTGCATGACTAATTTTCGGTATAACCAGATGTTTTTACAACACCCCTAGTTTCGCACAAAATGTTTGTACTTTTTTTTTACAGGTACCCCATACATGTTTCAAGCACAATACAATACAATACAATACAATACAATACAGAAGTGTTTTATTCAACTTTATTTTACTCAGTTGCAAACATGCACATTTAAATTATATATATACACACACACATAGCATACATTCAAGTTTCAATACAGTATATAAATAATTACGTGTAGTACTTGTCCACTTCTTTTGCTCCGTTACAAGCATGGCATATATTCCAGTTTACTATTTGAAATCGGATTTAAAAAAAAAAAAAACCCAACATATCCTGTATATGCAAACATGTCATACATTATAATCTCCTTACTGTATATATGGAAATATTAATATTTCCCTTTATATACATTCATGTATAACTAGATACACAAATACATTTATCTTTTCATACACCCTATATTAATACAAATACTGCAGAATTTATTTCGTTACGTATGTCCATTGCTTTCTTAATGTATATAGCTAAATTTTTCATGGTTAAGTGGGGTTTTTTTTAGACTCAAGTAGAGGGTTTTTAACACAATAGTTTGCAACCAAATTTCTTCTTATGTCACATATAACAGGGCACGCAAAGATAATATAATATTCATCTTCTATAAAACAAGTATTGCAAATCCTACATATTCTGTCTTCTCTCAGAATGCCAAACCTACACCCTTTTTCTATTTCTAAGTTATGTGTAGAAGCACATTAAATGATGTTAATAATATAGAAATATTTACTGATGTTCAAATATATTTTTTTTTAAATTTAACGTGTTGATTAAGTATTATTTAAATTACCATAAGAATTATTTGTAAATGTGACAGCGAGTTTAACTGCATGTGATGTACTATTTGTGTAGTCTTTTGCATCATTTTTTTTCTTCACATTCTTTTGTATATAATTCATTTCGTTCCACTGGTTATCCTTGAATGTATACACGTAGTTTATATTTACAGCTATGTAATATAGGTCGCCAAGTATACTGACACACAATGAAATCGCAAAAACAACTATTCATTGCAAATACCGACAAACTATTAATGAATTGATGGATAGTGTAATGCCATTAATGACTGGTATTCATGAGATACATTTACATGGAAACATGGCCAGTTATCATCAGTAATCGAGTTGCATTCGTAATCGAAAACAGAGGAGATAACTCATGGTGATACGAAACCATCACGAGTTCATTCCCTTACATGTCTTGTCGACGTCCTGGTTTTCCCTATACTTTATGGTCCATTTATTGTGAAAGAAAAAAAAGAAAGAAGTGTTTTATTTAACGGCGCACTCAACACATTTTATTTACGGTTATATGGCGTCAGACATATGGTTCAGGACCACACAGATTTTGAGAGGAAACCCGCTGTCGCCACTACATGGGCTACTCTTCCGATTGGCAGCAAGGGATCTTTAATTTGCGCTTCCCACAGGCAAGATAGCACAAACCATGCCTTTGTTGAACCAGTTATGGATCACTGGTCGGTGCAAGTGGTTTACACCTACCCACTGAGCCTTGCGGAGCACTCACTCAGGGTTTGGAGTCGGTATCTGGATTAAAAATCCCATGCCTCGACTGGGATCCGAACCCAGTACCTACCAGCCTGTAGACCGATGGCCTGCCACGACGCCGGTCATTTATTGTGAACGAACGAAAGAACCGTGATGAAGGAAGGAAATGTTTTATTTAACGGCGCACTCAACACATTTTATTTACGGTTATATGGCGTCGGACATATGGATAAGGACCACACAGATATTGAGGAAGGAAACCCGCTGTAGACGCTTCATGGGCTACTATTATCGATTAGTAGCAAGGGATCTTCTTTATATGCACCATCCCAAAGACAGGATAGCACATACCACAGCCTTTGATGTACCAGTCGTGGTGCACTGGCTGGAACGAGAAATAGACGAACGAATCAATTAATGAAGAAACCCCCAAATCGAACCAAAAGAGAGTTAATGAATGAATGAATGAATGAATGACCGAACGAACGAACGAACGAATGAATGAATGAACAAAAGCCCCGACACGAACAAAAGGTGTTAATGAATGAAAGAATTAATTAATTAATTAATTAATTAACGAATGAACGAACGAAGAGCACACTCAACAGGAACCAAACGAGTATTAATGCATGAATGAATTAATGAATGAATGAATGAATGAATGAATGAATGAACGAACGAACGAACGAACAACTGAAATAATTTACGAATGACCGAACGAACGAATGAATTAACAACCCGCAACACGAACAAAACGAGTGTTAATGAACGAACGAACGAATGAATGAACGAATGAATGAATGAAAGTTTGTTTTCCTTAACGACACCACAGGAGCACGTTGATTACCTAATCATCGGCTGATGGACGTCAAATATTTGATAATTTTGACTCATAGTCATCAGTAAGGGGATTCAGCAGGGGATCTTTTATATGCACTTTCCCACAGACAGGACAGCACATGCCACGGTCTTTGACCAGTTGTAGCGCACTGGTTGAACGGATTAATTAACAAATGGATGAATGAACAAACGAACGAACTAATGACACACTCAATGCGATAGTTATTTCGCACCACAATCATTTCGTGCCATAATCATTCGATACCACAATCATTTCCTGCCATAGCCATTCGATATCACAATCATTTCCTGCCATAGTCATTCGATATCACAATCATTTCCTGCCATAGTCATTCGATATCACAATCATTTCATGTCATAGTCAGTTGGTATCACAATCATTTCATGTCATAGTCATTTGGTATCACAATCATTTCATGTCATAGTCAGTTGGTATCACAATCATTTCATGTCATAGTCATTCAGTATCACAATCATTTCATGTCATAGTCATGTGGTATCACAATCATTCCATGTCATAGTCATTTGGTATCACAATCATTCCATGTCATAGTCAGTTGGTATCACAATCATTTCATGCCATAGACATTGTGAACCTTGGTCGTTTTGTACCATAGTCATTTCATACCATAGTCATTTCGTATCGGAATCATTTCATACCCTAGTCATTCAGTATCACAATCATTTCATGCCAGTGTCATTCCGTATCACAACCGTTTCATACCATAGTCATAATTTTCGTATCGCAATCATTTCATGCCATAGTCACTGAGTATCACAATCTGTTCATGCAATAGTCATTCAGTATCACAATCATTTCCTGCTATAGTCATTTGGTATCACAATCATTTCCTGCCATAGTCCGTTGGTATCTAAATCATTCCATGTCATAGTAATTTGGTATCACAATCATTCCATGTCATAGTCAGTTGGTATCACAATTATTTCATGCCATAGTTATTCAGTATCACAATCATTTCATGTCATAGTCATTCAGTATCACAATCATTTCATGTCATAGTCATTCAGTATCACAATCATTTCATGTCATAGTCATGTGGTATCACAATCATTCCATGTCATAGTCATTTGGTATCACAATCATTCCATGTCATAGTCATTTCGTATCGCAACTATTTCATACCATAGTCATTTGGTATCGTGGTAAATTCGTACCATAATAATTACATGTTACAGACATTACGAACCGTGGTCATTTCATACCATAGTCAATTCATACTATACATAAGTCTTTAAAGGGGCATTCCTGAGTTTGCTCAAAAAATGTAAGATGTTATCGACTAACAGACACTTTTTAGCGATTGTAATTACATATCAAATATATTTTTCCGCATAAAATATTAGTGGTTTTATATTAAACGTGTTTCTGATCGTTCTGATATTTGTACAAGGTTAACTTTCATTTTATTTCCTAAATTTTATTTTTTTGAAATTCGAGTTTGGGCTTCTTACAAATATTAAGATGACCAAAAACACATTGAATATACAGACATTGATATTCTACACAAGAAAATATATTTAATATGTAAGTTTAATCGTAGAAATATTTTATTAGTTGGAAACATCTTACAATGCAGCAAACTCAGGAATGTCCCTTTAAGAGAAACATCTTACAATGCAGCAAACTCAGGAATGTCCCTTTTAGAGAAACATCTTACAATGCAGCAAACTCAGGAATGTCCCTTTAAGAGAAACATCTTACAATGCAGCAAACTCAGGAATGTCCCTTTAAGAGAAACATCTTACAATGCAGCAAACTCAGGAATGTCCCTTTTAGAGAAACATCTTACAATGCAGCAAACTCAGGAATGTCCCTTTAAGAGAAACATCTTACAATGCAGCAAACTCAGGAATGTCCCTTTAAGAGAAACATCTTACAATGCAGCAAACTCAGGAATGTCCCTTTAAGAGAGAACCGGATCGAACCTAACCTAATATAAATGGGTAGATTACAAAGGTAATCGTCTACCGGCCTCGGTGGTGTAGTGGTTAAGCCATCAGACATAAAGCTGGTAGATACTGAGTTCGTATCCTTGTACTGGCTTCCACCCAGGGCGCTTTTAACGAGTGAATGGACACGTGTAATGCCACTGCACCGACTTCTCTCTCACCAACCAAAACGATTAACCCTTAACCTTCTGTCCTGGACAGACAGCTCAGATCGATAGCTGACGTGTGTGCACAGGGCGCCGTGCTTGAACCTTAATTGGACTAAGTATAAATGAAATGAAATTAATCAGTACCCAGCAACGGAGGATATATGTAGACAAAGAAGCCACTTTTAAAAAAGAGAACGGGTTTTTTTGTTGGTTTTTTTGGGGGGTGGGGGTGGGGGCGGGGGATTGTGGCGCAATTAGGCCCGCTAGGTATGACCTTTTAGAGCTTAGGTCTCTAAAAGGAATCCCACATGACGTATATATGATCTTAGATCTCTAAGAGGAATCCCACATGACGTATATATGATCTTAGATCTCTAAGAGGAATCCCACATTATGTAACTCTCAGATCATGTCTCTAAGAGGAATCCCACATGATGTAAGTCTGATCTTAGGTCTATAAGAGGAATCCCACATGATGTAAATCTGATCTTAGGTCTCTAAAAGGAATCCCACATGATGTAAATCTGATCTTAAATCTCTAAGAGGAATCCCACATTATGTAAATCTGATCTTAGGTCTCTAAAAGGAATCCCACATGATGTAAATCTGATCTTAGGTCTATAAGAGGAATCCCACATGATGTAAATCTGATCTTAGGTCTATAAGAGGAATCCCACATGATGTAAATCTGATCTTAGGTCTATAAGAGGAATCCCACATGATGTAAATCTGATCTTAGGTCTCTAAAAGGAATCCCACATGATGTAAATCTGATCTTAGGTCTATAAGAGGAAACCCACATGATGCAAATCTGATCTTAGGTCTATAAGAGGAATCCCACATGACGTATATATGATCTTAGATCTCTAAGAGGAATCCCACATTATGTAACTCTCAGAGCATGTCTCTAAGAGGAATCCCACATGATGTAAGTCTGATCTTAGGTCTATAAGAGGAATCCCACATGATGTAACTCTGATTTTAGGTCTCTTATACTTAAGGGGCTGGACGTAGCCCAGTGGTAAAGCCCACACCTGGTGAGCGATCGGTCTAGGATCGATCCCCGTTGGTGGGCCCATTGGGCTATTTCTCGTTCCAGCCAGTGCACCACGACTAGTATATAAAAGCCCGTGGTAGGTGCTTTCCTGTCTGTGGGGTGGTGCATATAAAAGATCCCTTGCTACTAATGAAAAAAAAAATGTAGCGGCTTTCCTCTCTATGACTGCGTCAAAATGACCATATGTTTGACATCCAATAGCCGATGATTAATAAATCAATGTGCTCTAGTGGTATCATTAAACAAAACAAACGTTTTATATGCAAAGCGGAATCCCACATGATAAAAATCTGATACTGGGATCAACTGTGTAGCACCAGGGAGTGCCATTCCAATCCGGATCTCGACAGAAATTTTCCAACTCAGAGAGTGACGTCACAGAGAAGGCAGCTGGATTTGTTCGGCTATGTCCATGAGGCGTCTGCTGGTCAAACCTCTGACACGTGATCCCCGAAGTTGTCGTCATTCTTCTTCCGGTGTACGCCGCTTTTCCGTTTACTAAGCGGTAGCATTCTAGTTCCGGTGCCGTGACGCAGAAACCTATAAGAGAAAGAAAACAAAAGTTTTATTTTATGACGCACTCAACACATTTTATTTACGGTTATATAGCGTCAAACATATGGTTCAGGACCACACAGATATTGAGAGAGGAAACCCGCTGTCGGCACTTCATGGGCTACTCTTTTCGATTAGCAGCAAGGGATCTTTTATATGCACCATCCCACAGACAGGGTAGTACATACCACGGCCTTTGATGTACCAGTCGTGGTGCACTGGCTGGAACGAGAAATAACCCAAAGGGCCCACCGATGCCTACAAAAGAAAGAAAAACACGAGTGGCTGCTACTAGAAGGCCGTGTAGACGGGGTCCCAAGGAGCCAGAGAGTGCAAAACCCCATCCCGTCCCCATTTTTTGTCAAGTAATTAATTTTGACTTTTTATAACTGTTTATAATTAAATTTCCCTTACATTCATTTGAGGATTGTCTGTTATTTCTTTAACATTCATCGGGGTATGAACAAAAAAAAATCATCCGCAAAATGTGTGAATCGGCGAAGCCGTTCTCACATAAGTCTGCAGATTACTGTTTGTTGTTGTTGTTCATACTCAGATGAAAGTAAAAGAAATAACATACAATAATTAAATTTGAATCATATATAGAGGATAATAAACGAGTTACCAGTTATTATCAAATGTGTGTCTCCGAGATGATTTCTTACTCTGTCGGGTAGCTTTACGAGCTTTTGCCCGAGCAAAGCGGTAAATATTCAAGGTGTACACTACCAAATCAAATCCCATAGACGACAATAGTAACATGTGTGGCTAAACCTCCTACCTGCAGCGTATCAATCGACATAAACGCCATTGATATGAATACTACCACCACTCACTTTTAAAGTGAATCAGAAAAAAATGGGGGTAACGCTGCTCATTTCTGAGATAACGGGTAGCGTCTATGACTACCATAGTTCCACACAAAATTCGACTACTTTTTTTTACAGGTACCCCATACATGTTTCAAGCACAAGGTTACTTGACACAGTGGTACTAGATGAAATAAAATTGTATATATTTTTGCCCAGATAAAACTCTTTTTTTTACAACCAACACACTCACATTTATCACCAATCACAGGACTTGTGGTGTTTTCTTCTCTATCAAAAGCTGGCTGCACCTCGAACTTTGACCCAGCCGGAAGTTATTTGATTTAGTACTACCTTCAGGTAGTCCTCGGTAGGTTCGCGTTTGAACCTCTCGAGGATCCTGTTTCACTCATTAATTGCATCTTTGAATGTCTTATTGAACCATGGTTTACTGAAACGCTTCGGTACTGCCGAAGTCTTAGGAATAGTTTACTCTGCAATATATTTCAAGACAGATGTGAACAAAGACATGGGATCATCGGCACCAGTCATGGCCGTTTGTTGCAGTCGAGTGCAGCATAGATGCCGAAATGCATCCCAATTTGCCTCTATCAAACTCCATCTCTGAGCCCTTTCAAGTGATGGAGGTCCATTATTCTCCAAAAGAATAGGAACGTGGTCACTGCCACAAGGGTCTTGACAAACTTTCCAGGAGAAATCAAGACAAAGCGTTGGATTACAAAGGGTTAAAGGGACATTCCCGAGTTTGCTGCATTGTATGATGTTTCCGACTAATAAAATATTTCTACGATTAAACTTACATATTAAATATATTTTTTTGTTTAGAATATAAGTGTCTGTATATTCAATGTATTTCTGGTCATCTTAATATTTGTAAGAAACCCAAACTGGATTTTGTCTTCAAATAATTTCGTACGTACGAAAAAATAATATTTTAGGAAATAAAATGAAATTTAACCTAGTACAAATATTAGAACGATCAGAAACGCGTTTAATATACAGCCTCTAATATTTTATGCAAAAAAAGAGTATATTTGATATGTAATTACAATCGTTAAAAAGTGTGTTAGTCGATAACATCTTAAAAATTACAGTCCCTTTAAGTCAATGGATGAGAAAGAACCACTTGCAGGATGAAAGTATGTATCACTTTTATCATTAAATAATATTAAGTCATGTTTGAGAATTAAGTCTTCCAATTGTTTACCTCTATTATTTATTTCGTCGCATCACCACAAAGTGTGGTGAGCATTAAAATCTCCCATGGTAACAAAGGAGTATGGAGTTAAAATTATGATTGTTTCGAAGGGGTAAATAAACTGAACATAGAGTAAGTTTTATGAGCTGTGAAATTTACAGCCACAGTTTGTAAATTTGTTTGCAATGTAACGTTACCCAGACGCTCTATTTTCAGTTTCTTAAATCCTCTCATGTTAATATTGTTAGTATCCTTTAGGAAGGTTTCCTGAAACCACACTGCAAGAGGATTATACTTTTGAATTAAAAAACTTAATTCATCAAAATTGGACTTAAGCCCACAACAGTTCTACTGGATAACTTTATTTTCCACTGGGAGTAAGTATGGGTTTTATCTTTGGCTTTACTGGTGGTCTCTGTGATCGGCAATGATTTGGAGATGAAATATGCATGTCATAATCACCGATATCGGCCAAAGTTTCATAAATATTGCTGATCGGGACCGAACGTGATTCGATCTTTTTCAGCCGACCTGAAAGTACTTCGGTAGATTTCTTTGGGTCATTGCCTGTCTTAGGGAGACTAGTGTTCGACCTATTTGGTGGATTTCTTTGGGTCATTGCCTATCTTAGGAAGACTAGTGTTCGACCTATTTGGTGGATTTCTTTGGGTCATTGCCTGTCTTAGGGAGACTAGTGTTCGACCTATTTGGAAGATTTATAAAATCCAATGATACCTGAGTTTCGATCTCTTTGTATTGTGGAGGAGATTTTTCTTTTTGTCTTTGTTCTGCTTTTTGTACTTGTTTGTGAGCCGTCTTAATTAGATAGACGCACGAAAATATGTTGAAATGAAATGACAATATAATGACTGCTCACAAAAAGTATACAAATTCGATCCAATCCGTCTTCTTCTTCTTCTTCTCGTTCGGTTTCATATGTTCACTAAACCCTGAGATGTGCTGCATCGATGAACTGGATCGTCAGTTGGGAGCTTACCAGGGCTGCCCCGTAGCTTTTCTTTGATGCTTTTTTTCTTCTGGCCAGATGTTTTGCCTTATGTTTTGGAGGAGAGGGCAGCTTTGAAGAACGTGTTCTGGTGTCTGAGATCCATGGTTGCAGGCACATTCTTCTGTATGTTCGAGCCTTAGGCGATGGAGGTGAGCCTTTAGTCTACAATGTCCAGTTCAGTAACAACAAACACAGGCCTACCTTGACTTTCGTACTTCAGAAAGTATATCTGTCTTGTGAGGTCATCGCTGTTGGAACTGTTTGTCACGGATTTATCACGAAACAACGCGCACGTTCCTTGGCGGTTGTCGGCTACGAAAGCCCTGCAAGTGAGGTCATCCGCGCAGACAGAGGCACATTCGTCGAACGCTATTCTGCTGACACTGTACAGGTCCATCTCTGTGACGTGTAGGTCCTCATAACAGAGAACTTTCGCCAAGCGTGTTGCACGATCAGAACACGTCTGTTGACTGCTCATAACTTTAAAAAAAAAAAAAAAAAAAAAAAAAAAAAAAAAAAAAAGTTGTTTAAAGGTGTTATAATTTAAATTTCTTAATCAGAACATTATTAAAGGCGCATACCCAAGTTTCAGTGAGTGAAAATGCAACACACATTTGGATACGGTTATAATAGAGAGAAACTAAAGTTTGTGATGTTTAAACAGGAAAATACAGTCTAAAAATAATTAAAGGTTGTCTCGATAACCATTACATCTCAGACGAACGTTCGGTTTTTTTGGGGGCTTTTATTTAGAATTATGAAAAATGCATTTTTGGGGTATTGCAAAAAAATGGATGACCAGAATCGCGTCAGGTGTATGAACAATAATATTCTACATAATAAAATTTAAGTATTTCTAATTTAAATGATCAAAAACGGCTTTAATAGTGAAAAAATACGTTGTAGTGTTTAAAAACTGGGGTCTGTCTCTTTAATTTCTTTCCTTGTTTTCGAATACAGTTTGAACCGTTTAGCTTAGGTATTTCGTCAGCTCGAGTTACCTCTAGCCCTCCCCTTTATTTATTGTAGGATACAACATTTCATTTCATTTCAAATTATTTTCGTGCTTATATCCAATTAAGGTTCAAGCACGTTGTCCTGTGCACACACACCTCAGCTATCTGGGCTGTCTTTTCAGGACAGTGGGTCAATTGTTAGTGGTTAGTGAGAGAGATTTTAAAGGCATATTGTTACAGACCACTGACCTATTTAATGGTCTAACAAAGTATTACCTGAACAAAAATAATTTGATTTGTCCCTAAATGTACTTTATTCAACCATCATCATAAGCACCATACTCCATTTATTAATGATATTTTGTAAAAAGAATTGAATTATGGCAATGGACCATAATTCAAAAACTAAAATTGCCGAGATGGATTTCACTCCATCATGGTTCAGTTAAGGTGATGCAATAGCTAGATTTGGTTTCCAACAGTTAATGTAATTTTTAGTTATTATCCATTTTTAAAGAAATAAGATCCTTAAATTCGTGACAGTATGCCTTTAATTGTTAGTGGTTAGTGAGAGAGAGAAGAGGGTGTAGTGAGTTGTTAAAACTTGCTCTGAGTGTGAGCCGGTACCGGGCTGCGAAGCTAGTACCTACCAGCCTTATGTTCGATGACCTAACCACGACACCGCCGAGGCCGGTAGAGTACAACACACAATCAAAGGGGAGGTCTAGAGGTGACGCGAGCTAGTATTTCTTAAAACGCCTTGCAGCGCTGCCGTGAACGTAGCGGTATATTAGGAATAACACTTTTTACTCGTTATTAGGAATACAATGTATACAGTAAAATAGATTTAAAGGGACATTCCTGAGTTTGGTGCAATTTTTAAGATGTTATCGAGTAACAGACACTTTTTAACGATTGTAATTACATATCAAATATATTTTTCTGCATAAAATATTAGTGGCTGTATATTAAATGTGTTTCCGATCGTTGTAATGTTTGTACTAGGTTAAATTTCATTTTATTTTCTGAAAAAAAAAAAAAAAAAAAAAAAAAAAAACAATCGTACGTACGGAATTATTTGAAAATAAAATCCAGTTTGGGCTTCTTACACATATTAAGATGACCAGAAACACATTGAATATACAGACACTGATATTCTAAACAAGAAAATATATTTAATATCAAAGTTTAATCGTAGAAGTATTTTATCAGTCGAAAACATCTTACAATATAGCCACGATATAACCACGACACCGCCGAGGCCGGTAGAGTACAACACACAATCAAAGGGGAGGTCTAGAGGTGACTCGAGCTAGTATTTCTTAAAACGCCTTGCAGCGCTGCCGTGAACGTAGCGGTATATTAGGAATAACACTTTTTACTCGTTATTAGGAATACAATGTATACAGTAAAATAGATTTAAAGGGACATTCCTGAGTTTGGTGCAATTTTTAAGATGTTATCGAGTAACAAACACTTTTTAACGATTGTAATTACATATCAAATATATTTTTCTGCATAAAATATTAGTGGCTGTATATTAAATGTGTTTCCGATCGTTGTAATGTTTGTAGTAGGTTAAATTTCATTTTATTTTCTGAAAAAAAAAAGAAAAAAAAAAAAACCAATCGTACGTACGGAATTATTTGAAAATAAAATCCAGTTTGGGCTTCTTACACATATTAAGATGACCAGAAACACATTGAATATACAGACACTGATATTCTAAACAAGAAAATATATTTAATATCAAAGTTTAATCGTAGAAATATTTTATCAGTCGAAAACATCTTACAATATAGCAAACTGAGGAATGTCCCTTTAAATTAAAAGTTTAAAGACACCCCCAAAGCACATTGATTTATTAAAATGAAAGTGCCACTATAAACATCAGGAAATCCCAGAAATTACCGGATGTCCAGAAATTAATATTCTCAGCAAGAAACTGTAATATGTTTTGACGAAAAGTATCATATAAAGTTTTTACAAAATATGTACCTTTAACGCAACAGAAAGTTAAAAGTTCCATTACCACAAGATTATTAGCCAAAAGAATCATATAACGTTTTTACAGGAATATGTACCTTTAATGTAGAACAAAATTAAAAGTTCCATTACGACAAGGTCATTAGCCAAAAGTATCATATAAAGATTTTAGAAAAATATGTACCTTTAATGAAGAAGACAATTTTTTAAAGTCCCATTACTACAAGATTATTAGCAAAAAGTATCGTATAAACATTGTAGAAGAATATGTACCTTTAATGCAAAAAATAATTAAAAGTTCCATTACGATTTTATTATTAGCCAAAAGTATGATATAAAGTTTTTTCAAGAATATGTACCTTTTATGCAGAAGCATATTAAAAGTTCCATTACGACAATATTGTATTAGCCAAATGTATCATGTACAGATTTCAGAAAAATATGTACCTTGAATGCAATTTTTTTTTTTTTTAATAAAAGTTCCATTACGACGAGATTATTAGCCAAAAGTATCATATAACATTTTTTTAGAAAAATATGTACCTTTAATGTAGAACAAAAATTAAAAGTTCCATTACAACAAGATTGTATTAGCCAAAAGTATCATGTACAGATTTCAGAAAAATATGTACCTTGAATGCAAAAGAAAATTAAAAGTTCCATTACGACAAGATTGTATTAGCCAAAAGTATCATGTACAGATTTCAGAAAAATATGTACCTTGAATGCAAAAGAAAATTAAAAGTTCCATTATGACAAGGTCATTAGCTAAAAGTATCATTTAAAGATTTTAGAAATATATGTACCTTTAATACAGAACAAAAATTTAAAGTTCCATTACAACAAGATTATATTAGCCAACAGTATCATATAAAGATTTTAGAAAAAATATGTATTCTTCAATGCAGAAGCAAATTAAAAGTTCAATTACGACTTTACTGTTAGCCAAAAGTATCATATAAAGATTTTAGAACAATATGTACCTTTAATACAGAAGCAAATTAAAAGTTCAATAGACCTCTTTCTCATTCCACTGCGCAAGTGCCCGTTGCGGAGTTACTCGAGGACGCAAACCGCGAGATTTCGCGAGATCTCGCCAAAATAGACCTATCTGCAAATTGGGGGGCAAAAGCAATGGGAGGCCACGACCATTGTTCAATTATTAACTGTTCCAATCGCATATGTCCGGGAAATTCGTTATCCTTCCATCAATATCCAGCCAATGGATATCGGAAACGTTTGTGGGTAATCGTTTCACGTAGAAAACGATTTTAATGTTACTCTAAGTACGAGGGTTTGTTCGGTACATTTTGTAGGAGGGAAGCCAGTGAACGCATAAGGGACCAAAACCTTATCGGTTCTGTACAGGACGTTCCTACACAGGGCGGTCTAGTATACTTAGATATGGTGGAAAACACATTAACAGTAAAGAAAATATATATATATTTTGTATATAAAGAAAATATATGTATATTTCGAATTATACTCAATAAAATATATAACGTGGCGTGTGTAAATATATAAAAAATATATGTAGTCAGGACAGCTATGTACAGAACGTTCCTATACAGGGCGGTCTAGTATTCTCTACTTAGATATGGTAGTAAACAGTAAATAAAATAAATAAATATATATTTACTCAACAGAATATATATATATATATATATATATATATATATATATGAACTTTTAATGTTATTATTACTCAGTGTGTTTCAAATTTAATTATAAGTATTGTCTGTTATTACTTTTACGTTCATCTAGGTATGAACAAAAAAATCATCCGCAAACTTATGTGAGAACGGCTTCGCCGATTCACACAATTTACGGATGATTTATTTTGTTCATACCCCGATGAACGTAAAAGAAATTACAGACACTCCTTAAATAATAATAATGATATATGAATATATATAGAGTGATGACGGCTGTGTACAGGACGTTCCTACACAGGTCCGTCTAGTATTTTATATACTTAGATATGGTGGAAAACACATTAACAGTAAAGAAAATAAATATATTTTGTATAATACCCAATGCGTTCATGTTGACACTGTATAAAAATGTGTGTATGGGTAAACAGAACGGCACCTACCTTCAACCCCCCCCCTCCCCTCAAATCCCCCTTTTTTTAAATTCCCACTTTATGGATATACATGTAACAGCATAAAATCAATTCCTTTTTTTTAACTTTCCCAATTATATAGACACTAAGAAAAATGCAACAAAAACACCTTCTGATATATATATATATATATATATATATATATATATATATATATATATATATATATATATATATATACAGTCAAACCTGTCCTAGCGGCCACCTGTACTCAGTGGTCACCTGCCTTAAGCGGCCACTTTTTTCCTCCCAAAAGATTTATAATGTAAATGCACCTGTAATAAGCGGTCACCTGTCTAACGCGGCCAGCGGCCACCTAAATCGGATCCCAAATCGCTAAAATACCTGCATTAAGCGGCCACAGTAAAGTTTTCCTCTTATATAAAAGGGATATTTTAACAACAGCGATAAGGTGCAGCAAATAACTGATCTTCACACCTTCAGGAATACTAGTACCCATTCAGTCCCGACATCTCCACTGTGTATCAATTAAGGAAGTATGAATCTGACATGCATCTAATTGCCTCTGGGCAGGCTACGCTTGACATTTGTAGATTCACTTATTATAACAATACATCGCATGAAGTCGGAATTAAATAATTAAATGGAAAAAGAAAACAAAATTGTGGAGAACGGTTAATTTAATATATTCTATTTGCATTATTTCTGAAGGAGACAACATGTCAAAAGTTGATTTATAGTCAACTATGAAGCACAAATCCGTTAATTAGCAGTACAGACGGTAAAACAAGAAACAACAACAAATGTTTTAAGACTATATATGTGGCAACCTGTACTCAGCGGCCACCTGTCCTAATCGGCCACGTTTATCTACTCCCTTGTGTGGCCGCTTAAGACAGGTTTGACTGTGTGTATATATATATATATATATATATATATATATATATATATATATATATATATATATATGTGTGTGTGTGTGTGTGTGTGTGTGTGTGTGTATATATACTCTCTCTCTCTCTCTCTCTCTCTCTCTCTCTCTCTCTCTCTCTCTCTCTCTCTCTCTCTCTCTCTCTCTCTCTCTCAAATATATATATCGATCGATGCCATAACCTATGGAATCTGTCAACTGTTTTGTTTATACTTTTTACGAGATAGTCTTTTAATCTGGCGTTATCAAAACCCTCGGGTACGAGTCGCAGAGACTTTGTCCAAGTTGTTGCACTGCTTTTTAAAGGGACATTCCCGAGGTTGCTGCAATTTTTAAGATGTTATCAACTAACTGAGACTTTTTAACGATTGTAATTACATATCAAATATATTTTTCTGCATAAAATATCAGTGGCTGTATATTAAACGTGTTTCTGATCGTTCTAATATTTGTACTATGTTAAATTTCATCTTATTTCCTACAATATTGTTTTATTGTACGAAGTTATTTGAAGGCAAAATCCAGTCTGGGCTTCTTACAAATATTAAGACGATCAGAAACATATTGAATATACACACACTGGTATTCTAAACAAGAAAATATATTTAATATGTAAATTTAATCGTAGAAATATTTTATTAGTCGGAAACATCTTACAATGCAGCAAACTCAGGAATGTCCCTTTAATTTGAACCATTCCGCTGTAAATTTCAGCGGACCGTTTTCTACGGCCATTATACCATCTAATTCGAAATATGTACATGTTAGTTGCCAAAGTTTAAAAGTCTCCTACGAAGCTACTCAAGTCACCCATAACAACCTGTCTGTCACGCCCCCCAATTTGTAAATAGACTAGTTTCAGTCTATTTTGTCAAGGGACGTTACTCTTCGCGCGCATGCGCAATAGGAATGCGAAATACCTCTAATACGGCAGTCAAGAGTATCGTGTACAGATTTTAGAAAAATATGTACCTTTAATGCAAAAAAAAAATTAATTACTAAAGTTCCATTACGACAAGATTATTAGTCAAATGTATAATATATTTTTTTTTAGAAAAATATGTACCTTTAATGCAGAACAAAAATTTAAAGTTCCATTACGACAAGATTGTATTAGCCAAAAGTATCATATAAAGTTTTTACAACAATATGTACCTTTAATGCAGTAGCAAATTAAAAGTTCCAAAACCACAAGATTATTAGCCAAAGTATCATGTACAGATTTTAGAAATATATGTACCTTTAATGCAAAAAAAATAAAATAAATAAAAGTTCCATTACGACAAGATTGTAAGCCAAAAGTATCATATAAAGATTTTCGAAGAATATGTACCTTTTAATGCAAAACGACATTACGATAAGATTGTATTAGCCAAAAGTATCATATAACGTTTTTACAAGAATATGTACCTTTAATGCAGTAGAACAGCAAGAGTTCCATCGCGATAAGATGTCGTAAATTGGCTTTGTACGAGCGAAGTTCCATCACGTCTGATACTGTATCCAAGAACTTGATATGTTTCTGCTTTCTGCTTAGTAAAAGACCAATCCTTGTCCGTTGCCTATCAGTTGATTCTTGGATATCTCATAAACACATTCTTTTGTGACCGGGAAATCGATATAAATCAACAAAACGAAAACAACCTATACAATCTGCAATATCAGGCCCATGGGAAATGGAAGATCGGTGGTTGGGGAGTGGGGGAAGAAGGGCGGTTAATGCCAACCTCTACATCAGAACCAAATGATTTCCTTTGTTTTATCCTATTGTAAAGAAGAGATAAAAAAAAAAAAAAACCCACACCTTTAAAATAAACACATATTGTTTTGTAAAACATTATTATTTTGATCTCCGAATTGTAGGAATGTCAGTATGAAGCTTGTCAAATATACCACCCAAAAATAGCTTCATATCCCCCCCCCCCCCCCCCCCCCCACACACACACACAAATATTAAAGGTATATCGTCACAGACCACTGACCTACATGTATTTACTGGTCTAACAAAGTATTACCTGAACAAATATAGTTTGATTTGTCCCTAAATGTACTTTATTCAACCATCTTCATAACCACCATACTCCATTTATTAATGACAATTTTTGTAAAAATAATTGAATTATGGCAATGGTCCATAATTCAAAAACTAAAATTGCCGAGAGGGATGACATGGATTTCAGTCCATCATGGTTCAGAGTAAGGTGATGCGATAGCTAGATTTGGTTTCCAACAATTACAGTAATTTTTATTTATTGTCCATTTTTAGAGAAACAAGGTCCTTAAGTCTGTGACAGTATGCCTTTAAACACGCTTTCTATAGACTAAGCTTGAACAGTTGTCTGCATTATTTATTCATACTTTTGTTGTTTACATTCTATTTTGATTGGCTGCTGCTTCCAATGGGCGATAATTTTATTGTTGTGGTCTCTGTACGAACGCTCACGCCATGATAACCATATTCTCTGTCTTCTTTTGTCTTTACTTCGCATATTTTAGTAGCAGTAAACTCAAGGTTCATCGTTGGACTGGTGTTTGCGCTAAATATCAATTGAATGTGATGGTATTGGACGCGATGGGAACCAGTCGAAATGATCGCTGGCGCTCTCCGTCCTGGAAACGGGTCTCATGTGTGCTGTTTTCGCGTGCACTTTCTGTACGGTTCATTATGCTTTAATGCGGATATCTGTTAGCATTCATTTTCCGTACGCTGCATTTTGCTGCAATTTTTAAGATGTTATCGACTAACAGATACTTTTTAACGATTGTAATTACATATCAAATATATTTTTCTTCATAAAATATTAGTGGCTGTATATTAAACGTGTTTCTGATCGTTATAATATTTGTACTAGGTTAAATTTAATTTTATTTCCTGAAATATATTTTTTTCGTACGTACGAAATTATTTGAAGACAAAATCCAGTTTGGGCTTTTTAGAAATATTAAGACGACCAGAAACACATTGAATATACAGGCACTGATATTCTAAACAAGAAAATATATTTAATATGTAAGTTTACTCGTAGACATATTTTATTAGTCAGAAACATCTTACAATTGACCAAACTCAGGAATGTCCCTTTAATAATGCGAATACATATATAGGAACATTCATCATCGATATTGGACGGGATTTAGGTCAGTTGGTTGAGTGCATTGCCTGACGTGGCATCGAATCACCTCGGTTAAAGTTAAAGTTTGTTTTGTTTAACGACACCACTGGAGCACATTGATTAATTAAACATCGGCTATTGGATGTCAAACATTTGGTAATTATCTTGTAGTTATCAGAGGAAACACGCTACATTTTTCTAATGCAGCAAGGGATCTTTTACATAAAAAAAAAAAAAAAACACTTTAAAAAAAAAATTCGGGTGGGGCAGATCCCTCTAGGTCAGTTCACTCGGATCCTCCCCTGCATATGTTAGACACAAATAGTGCTGAGGTGTCTTAAGTACGCATCCCTTTTCTTTTCATAGATCCGTCCTGATTCAACTACCCGATCGCTTCTTTATTGAAAGTACCTTAATTTGTGGGGTTTTCTGGTGTATTTTCTAAACCCCTGTTCTGGATTTAGCTCAGATATTTGATTTTTTGCTCCAGCACTGGGGGGAGGGGGGGAGAAGCTGCCCCCCTCCTCCTCCCCCCCCCCCCCCCCCCCCCCCCCCCCCCCCCCCCCCCCCCTGTCAAATAAACAAATAAAAACAGAAAACATAACAAAAACAGCAACGGAAACAAACCAAACACAACCATTCATGTCCATCATCCATTACAGGTCTTTTATTGATTTCCTAAAGTGCGTGATCACTGTACCGTGTGTGTAATTAATTATGAGTGTTAACACTTTAAAGCTAATGAGACATAAGAAGCCGTTCACAACTGTCAACACAGTCAATTGAATTCAATTCCTAATGCTAGTCTCACACTACCAACGGCCATCACAAAGTTGGCCAACTCGACGGTTGCGTTGTAATTTCTCCAACTTACGACGGGTGCGCTCAGACTAACAACTAATGGGTTATACCGTGAGAATCGAGCTGTAAGAGCGCTCAGACTAACAACTAATGGGTTATACCGTGAGAATCGAGCTGTAAGAGCGCTCAGACTAGCAACTAATGGGTTATACCGTGAGAATCGAGCTGTAAGAGCGCTCAGACTAACAACTAATGGGTTATACCGCGAGAATCGAGCTGTAAGAGCGCTCAGACTAACAACTAATGGGTTATACCGCGAGAATCGAGCTGTAAGAGCGCTCAGACTAACAACTAATGGGTTATACCGCGAGAATCGAGCTGTAAGAGCGCTCAGACTAACAACTAATGGGTTATACCGCGAGAATCGAGCTGTAAGAGCGCTCAGACTAACAACTACTGGGTTATACCGCGAGAATCGAGCTGTAAGAGCGCTCAGACACAACTAATGGGTTATACCGCGAGAATCGAGCTGTAAGAGCGCTCAGACTAACAACTAATGGGTTATACCGCGAGAATCGAGCTGTAAGAGCGCTCAGACTAGCAATTGAACAATTGTAAAGACGTGAGAGCAGACAGTTGGCCAACTTTATCGTAGCAGTTGGTAGCCTGAGCCTACCTTGAGCGTTTACAACTCATCAATTGACATACATATACATGTATATCGCAATTTACAGGCATAATGGAAGGTGTTATAAAAATAGATAGATAAGGAGAATATAAAATTTGTAATCATAACATAAATTGTCTAAACTACACAACTATAGATTCTCTTCTAAACACTTTTTCTTACACACCCGTTCGTTATTTTTTATAACACATACTTGTTAACACATAAATTATACGTGCGTCAACATTTTAAAGCCATTCGAGGGGCTGCTCCTAGGTGATGACCTGGTCACCAATGTCATACCATAAAATGAACGGCCAAATCGATCACTCCGTGGCGTACAAGTTAACTTGAAATCGATTTGTCTGTGACGCACAAGATAACTTGAAATCGACTTGTCTGTGACGCACAAGTTAACTTAAAATCGACTTGTCTGTGACGCACAAGTTAACTTGAAATTGACTTGTCTGTGACGCACAAGTTAACTTGAAATCGACTTGTCTGTGACGCACAAGTTAACTTGAAATGGGCTTGTCTGTGACGCACAAGTTAACTTGAAATCGACTTGTCTGTGACGCACAAGTTAACTATACTCGCAACGGCCGTAAATAGGTTTTCGTTTGAAAAGGCATTTAAATTTATTTTAAAACTTAAGGGTGTTTTTTTTTCTCAGGATATGTAACAAATAGAATGCAACATTCGCGTCCGTTAGATATCATATTTATTTTACAACTCGATGTTTAATAACGTATCCAACTCGCTTTCGCTCGTTAGATTCGTTTTAAAACAACTCGTTGTAAGATTCACGGTACCTAACGGCCACTCATGTATTATTCTCTATGTATAACTGGGGTCGGGACGTAGCCCAGTGGTAAAGCACTCGCATGATGCGCGGTTCGTTTGGGATCGATCCCCGTCGCTCGGCCCATTGTGCTATTTCTCTTTCCAGCCAGCGCGCCACGACTGATATATCAAAGGCCGTGTTATGTATGTACTACCCTGTCTGTGGGATGGTACATATAAAAGATCCCTTGCTGCTAATCAAAAAGAGTAGCCCATGAAGTGGCGACAGTGGGTTTCCTTTCTCAATATCTGTATGGTCCTTAACCATGTCTGACGCCATATAACCGTAAATAAAATGTGTTGAGTGTCTCGTTAAATAAAACATTTAATTCCTATGTATAACTATTTTCCCAACTTGTATAATTCCTTTGCGTTATTAGTAGATAATAACTGTATTAATTAAATATAAATGGATTCTATAATATTTCTTAATATATAATAGTCAACATTCTATTTGTTGGAGTGGGGTCAATGTTGTACCTTTTCAAGTCGGAAATAAAAAACACAAAACATTCCTTGCAAAATATTTTTTATGTACGCTTTAGGGAGCCAGAAGATGGATAAAACAAATAGGTGGTTGGGGGTTTTTTTTGGTTTTTTTGTTTTGTTTTTTTCCGTTTTTGTTTTTTTTGAAAATGTAGTTGGAATGTTGGGATGATAGACTTGTTGCTGTGTGTGTGTGGGTGGGGGGGGGGGGGAGTGCTTCAGTGTATATTTTGGTATGTGTGTATGCTTGTGTGTATGTGTGTATGCATGTGTGTGTGTGTGTGTGTGCGTGCGTGTGTATGCTTATGTGTGTATATGTAAGCGCGTGTGTCTATGTGTGTGAGAATGCTTGTGTGTGTTGTTTTGTGTTGTTTTGGTTTTTTCTTCTTTTCTCAGGTAGGTTTTTAAGTTTTGATTTTATTTGGTTTTGGTTTTGTTCTGTGTTCTTTGTTTTTCTTTTCTTCTTCTGTTTTTTTTTTTTTTTTTTTTTTTCGTTTTTTTTTTCGTTTTTTTTTTTCTTCCTTTCTCTTTTATTTATTTTTCTTAACACGTCAGTGTGATCTATACACGTCAGTAAATCACGCTCCTTTGACTACTGGGGTAGCGCAGTAGGCCGGCCCGTGACGCACTGTTTGCGGCAATTGACGGTACAGCACAGTTTCCCGCGTTGACAATCCTTGTCCGACGTACATCCAGCCGACGTCATGAGCGCACTTCGTTTTGGACACTTCGTGTTACCCGTCCATGGACACGTATCTGAAAAAGACAAAACATGAATTATCTATCATCACTCGACTACTAGTAGGTAGTGTGTTGGCCTGTACGAAGAATACTAGCGCAAGTACTCTGACGGTATGACAGCTAGACAGAAATTTGGACAGTTATACGTGAGCATTGATAACTGTCCAAATGTCCGACTAGCTCTCTTACCGTCAGTGTACTCGGGCTGATAACTGTCCAAATGTCCGACTAGCTCTCTTGCCGTCATAGTACTCGGGCTGATAACCGTCCAAATGTCCGACTAGCTCTCTTACCGTCAGAGTACTCGGGCTGATAACCGTCCAAATGTCCGACTAGCTCTCTTACCGTCAGAGTACTCGGGCTGATAACCGTCCAAATGTCCGTCTAGCTCTCTTACAGTCAGAGTACTCGGGCTGATAACCGTCCAAATGTCCGACTAGCTCTCTTACAGTCAGAGTACTCGGGCTGATAACCGTCCAAATGTCCGACTAACTCTCTTACAGTCAGAGTACTCGGGCTGATAACCGTCCAAATGTCCGTCTAGCTCTCTTACAGTCAGAGTACTCGGGCTGATGACCGTCCATATGTCCGACTAGCTCTCTTACAGTCAGAGTACTCGGGCCAGATGGATACTTGATGTAAACTGTACGTGGGCACTCGAGTTACATGCCTCGGTTGCGCAGTGGTTAAGCCATCGGACTACAGGCTGGTAGGTACAGGGTTCGCAGCGCTGTACCGGCTCCAACCCAAAGCGAGTTCTTAAGGGCACAATGAGTAGGTGTAAGACCACTACACCCGCTTCTCTCTCACTAACCACTAACCAACTAACAACTAACCCACTGTTCTGGACAGACAACCCAGATAGCTGATGTGTGTGCCCAGGACAGCGTGATTGAACCTTAATTGGATATAGGCATGAAAAATAAGTTGAAAATTAATGAATGAAAGGACTCGAGTTCTGAATGGGTTGCATGGGAGTGGGGTCGTGGCCATTTTCATCAGGGTATATAAGGGCTGGAAGAAGTTCTGGAAACTCATAATAAAAGATCCCTTGCTGCCTGTCGTAAAGGAGTTGCCTATGTGGCGACAGCGGGTTTCCTCTAAAATACAGTGTCAGAATGACCATATGTTTGACGTCCAATAGCCGATGATAAGATAAAAAAATCAATATGCTCTAGTGGCGTCGTTAAATAAAACAAACTTTACTTTTACTAAATGTAATTTTGTCAGGCCGGGAAAGTTATACAATTTTAGTTTTGGGTCATGGAAATTTATGGAAAATGAAAGTCGGCTTGAATTAATTTCCACTTTTTAAAGCAGCGCAAGAAGAGATTGATATATTTTTTTTTAAACTTTGTAATAATATTAGATAAATATTATTGTTATGTTATTAAATGAAAAACATGGTGATATTGGATTTTAAAAAAGAAAAGTATTAGATTAAAAAACATTGTAATGGTATCAGATTAATATCTTTGTAATATTATTGTATTAAAACATTGTAATATTGTCAGATTTAAAACATTCTTATATTAACATTGTCTTACACACCCGTTGGTGAGAACATCATTCGTTATTTTTGATAACACATACTTTTTAACACATGTACGTGTGTTAACTATTTCAAGACATACGAATGGCTGCTCCTAGGTGATGACCAGGTCACCAATGCCATACATCCAATGAAAAAACCCTCAGCTCGTTAGATGTATGTTTAAACAACTCGTAAGGTAAATGATATCCTAACAGCCACTCATGTAGTATTCTTTATGTAATATCATTAGATTAAACACTTTCTAATATTATTAGATTAAAAACAGTGTAATATTATATTAAAATCATTGTAATATAATATTAAAATCATTGTAATATAATATTAAAATCATTGTAATAATAATTTTTTTTTAAACCATTGTAATACTATTTGATTAAAAATATTCTTAATATTATTAGATTAATAACAGTGTCATATTATTATATTAAAAACATTTTTATATTATTAGATTAAAAAAATTGTAATATCATTAGATCAGAAACATTGTAATAGTGTTAGATTAAAACTATTGTAATATTATTAGACTTTAAAAATTACAATATTATTAGATTAAAAACAGTGTAATTTAATATTTTAAAAATATATATATTGTAATATTATTATATTTAAAATGTTTAACCTTAAATACATTTATATAAATCATTTTCGAGTTGGCAAATAACAAATAGTTTGTATGTCCATCATGAAAGCACACGTTACGGGAAGAAACCCGACAGTACCTCTACCACCTCCCCTTTCAACAATGTTTCGGTTAAATGCATTATGTGCTATCGGGTGTCTTCGTGTAATGCGAGTATTCAGGCCTGTTGACAGTTGAAAATCTGCGTGACCGATTTATTTTGCGCGAAAAAAAAATAGGTTACACAAAAATAGATTTGCGTTACAACGCACGAACGAAACGATCGTTCTCGCAATTTTCAGATACCTGGAATTAGTGACTAATATATGAAATATGTTATAGCAGACGCACTGGACAGCACCGTGAATACGTAATCAGAAAATGGGTTCACCTGCGACCAAACATCTCGGGTGCGTCTTCTACCGACTGACCTAAATCCCACCTGTGAGGTGAGATCAAGTCAGGTTATAGGTTTTAACGTGCACATTCTGAACAAGTTTTTTCTTTTCGTTTCTTTTTTTTCATGTATATATTTTATTTGTTTGGGTGTTGTTGGGTTTTTTTTGGTTTTTGTTTTTGTTTTTTTAATTATTTATTGTCCCCGGAAACATAAGCAAGGTCAAGGTTGGGGGATCTTGAATCCTTACATATACATAAACAATACATAATTAAAGCTATACACTCAAGAGTACATTCAGAAGAAGTTGTTGTAACTGTGTTACTTTCACCGGCTCCTCAGTCCAGGACAGGAAAATGTTTTGGGGTTTGAGGGGGTCGTCCGCGCTGGTATGTGCAAGGGAGCACAAGCAGCCTGACCAGGGTCGGTAGCGGACGAGGGTTGGTTTTGGTGCTATTGAATTTGCAAATATCCCGTAAGATTAAAGCCAAATAGAAAATGTTGCATAATGTCTTGAAGGTAATTTTGACACATAATTTAGAAAGGTTCATCAAAATTGAAAATGGAGCTAATTGGTTGATTTGACTTAGTTGATCGAAAGGTAGCCCTTCTGTCAGGTCAGGTCAGGTCAGGTCAGAGATTTTAACGTGCACATTCAGAGCAAGCTGTTGTAGCGCACGCCTGTCCTGGGCGCAGGTGTCGGCCTCAGCCGGCTCTTCCGTCCAGGACAGGAACGGGTGTGTGGGTGAAGAGGAGACCGCCTGCACTGATAGGTGCATGGGAGCACACCGGCAGTCCGACCAGAGACCGGTAATAGACGGGGTGTGGTTTGGTGCTATGGAATTTTGCGTCCCGAAGGATGAGTCCAAAGAGAAATGGTGCGCATTTTTTAGAAGGAAATTAGGCGCATTTTTTAACGGTTCGTCTAAATAGTAAAGAGGGAGCTACGTGTAGTTTTGAAATTAGTGAGTCGAGAGTAGCTCGTTAAAGGGACATTCCTGAGTTTGCTACGATGTTTAAGATGTTATCGACTAACAGAGATTTTTTAACAATTGTAATTACATATCAAATATATTTTCCTGCATAACATATTAGAGGCTGTATATTAAACGTGTTTCTGATCGTTCTAATATTTGTACTAGCGTAAATTTCATTTTATTTCCGAAAGACAAAATCCAGTTTGGGCTTCTTCCAAACATTAAGACGACCAGAAACACATTGAATATACAGATACCGATATTCTAAACCAGAAAATATATTTAATATGCAAGTTTAATCGTAGAAATGTTTTATTAGCCGGAAACATCTTACAATGCAGCAAACTCAGGAATGTCCCTTTATGGGGACCTAGATGTCCTTCTGTGACTGCCTTCTCTTTAAATATTTCCCTCAATTTGCGTCGGCGAGGTTTAAACGATTTTATGGAAACCCTCTTTGATTGTATCTCAGCTGATTGTCCGCTGTGTCGGTATACTCACATGGTTTCCAGTTGGATGGTTCTTGACAATGGTAAGTACAATAATTCCGACAGCACACTTTACCTGAAACAAAATATAAGCAAATGGATATTTTAACAAATACGACCATTCAGGAACGCCACGCAATGGGCTACCCATTCCATTTGACAACAAAGGATCTTTTATATGCAGAATCCTACTGGCAGGATAGTACATTCCACGGGCTTTGATACACCAGTATGCAGACTGGATGGAACGCGAAATGGATCTTGTGCACACCGACGGGGATCGATCTTAGACCGACCGTGCATCAGGCGAGCGCTTTACCATAGTGCAACGTCCTGCCCCTTTGTATATTATAGACAGAGGCCTACATGCTCCATACAATAAAAAGACCGGCCTCGGTGGCATCGTGGCAGGCCATCGGTCTATAGGCTGGTAGGTACTGGGTTCGGATCCCAGTCGAGGCATGGGATTTTAAATCCAGATACCGACTCCAAACCCTGAGTGAGTGCTCCGCAAGGCTCAGTGGGTAGGTGTAAACCACTTGCACCGACCAGTGGCCCATAACTGGTTCAACAAAGGCCATGGTTTGTGCTATCCTGCCTGTGGGAAGCGCAAATAAAAGATCCCTTGCTGCTAATCGGAAGAGTAGCCCATGTAGTGGCGACAGCGGGTTTCCTCTCCAAATCTATGTGGTCCTTAACCATATGTCTGACGCCATATAACTGTAAATAAAATGTGTTGAGTGCGTCGTTAAATAAAACATTTCTTTCTTTTTTCCATGCAATAAAAAAAACACCTGGATATGGGTGTTGGGTTTTTTCATTTTTGTTTAACAACACCACTGGAGCACATTGCTTAATTAATCATCGGCTATTGGATGTAAAGCATTTGGTAATTCTGACACGCAGCCATCAGATAAGAACCCACTACATTTTTCCTAATGCAGCAAGGGATTTTTTATATGCACCATCCCACAGAAAGGATAGCACATACCAAGGCCTTTGATATACCAGTCGTGGTGCACTGGCTGGAACGAGAAATAGCCCAATGGGCCCATAGACGTGGATTTATCCCAAACCGACCGCGCATCAAGCGAGCGCTTTACCACTGGGCAACGTCCAGCCCCCACCACCCCACCCCACACTCCCATACCCGTGGACATCAAACAAACTTCCAAGAACAAGTATTTGGTATAATATGTTCCTGCAACCTGAACCAGCTCAGAAACATTTTGTCAATACTATCTGTGTGGGTAACGCATTATGAACTAACACGCGTACGTGCTAGTGGGATGGGCTGTGGGTTGGGGTGGGGGTGGGGGATTTTGTTTTAGGTGTTTTTTTCCTTCGGTTCGGATACGTTTCCCTTGAAAAGACTGAGACTAATGTTGATAGACTTATTTGTACTAAATCACGTACACGTCCTAACTGGTGTTACGTCACGTGCATCCCCCCTCTCTATCTCTGTATGTCTGTCTGTCTGTCTGTGTGTCTCTCTCTCTCTCTCTCTCTCTCTCTCTCTCTCTCTCTCTCTCTCTCTCTCTCTCTCTCTCTCTCTCTCTCTCTCTCTCTCTCTCTCTCTCTCTCTCTCTCTCTCTCTCTCTCTCTCATGAAGCTGCCTTTGACTCTCGTCATCTTTGCACCGTCTTGTTTTATTGCTCAGCCAACTCCATATAAATAACGGTACAACATATGGCTTGTGCCCAACACTATAGAGGTTGTGACTCCCCCCTCCTCCCCCTTCAATGGAAACTGTGGACCAAACCCCACACAGATATCATCCCTATGGCCTCCACTCATGTGATCTATTATGGGAAAGTCCATGCATAGGCGTACGAGCTCTCCTTTTTGTTGGGGGGGGGGGGGGGGGGGGGGCAGCAGGCTGAGTGTTGCCTAGTGCAGGGCGCACATTAAGTCAATACTTTCCTTAATTTCTACGTTCGTTTGGACTAGGTTTTGTCCGAACTAAACGAAAATGCCCGAATATCGATAACAACATTCGGCATTACCGCCAAACGGCTATATAGGGTTGCACAAGAATCACTACGCATTTATACATGGATTAAAACTCATTTTGCGCGTAGAATGATGGAAATACGTGGTAAAGTCCATGCACTAATGATAATCGAATCGAGCAATTTGTTTGCTGTTGTTTTGTGTTTTGGGGTTGGGTTTTTGTGGATTTGTCTGTGTGTGTTGGGTTTTGTGGGGTGTTTTTGTGGCGGGTTTTTTTTTTTTTTGGGGGGGGGGGGTAGAAAAATACTTACCAGACGGACATCCAGACGATCGGCAGTCTAACCTTTTATATCGCATGGAAGCTGGTGCCAGTAGGCCTATCAATTCGCAGTGCGGATTAACACCCGGGGGTGGACCACATCCTCCCCAATAACTGCTGACAGAAGCTGTGAATAAAAAACTTTTTTTTAAAGTAATAAATTAATAATGTTTGGCATTAGTCCACATACGCGCATCCACACTCGGGGGTGGGGGGAAAGAGAGAGAGAGAGAGAGAGGGAGAGAGAGAGAGAGAGAGAGAGAGAGAGAGAGAGAGAGAGAGAGAGAGAGAGGAGGGAGGGAGAGAGAGATGCACAGACGGAGATGAACAGACCGACACACCAGTGTGTGTGTGTGTGTGTGTGTGTGTGTGTGTGTGTGTGTGTGTGTGTGTGTGTCCGTGCGTGCGTATGTGTGTGCGTGTGTGTGTGTGTGTGTGTGTGTTTACTCATACGAATGTATGGGAGTAAAAGTACTCTATTTAGATGACTAAATTGTCAACCATTGCTTTATCTTACTTGCATCTCACTTCAGCATGTGTTGTGTGTTTTTGTTTAATGATCGGCTATTGGATGTCAAACATTTAGTAATTTTTGAAGTACTTAGAGAGGAAACCCGCTACATTTTCCCATCAGTAGTGATCTTCTATGTACATCATCTCACAGACAGGATAACAAACACCTGTTTTGCACTGGCTGGAACGAGAAATAGCCCAATGGGCTCACCGACAGTAGCAAGGGATCTTTTAGTTTTATGTCCACCATCCCACAGACAGGATAGCACATACCACGAACTTTGATACACCAGCCGTGGTGCACTGGCTGGAATGAGAAATAGCCCAATGGGTTCACCGACGGGGATCGATCCTAGATCGATCCCCCCCCCCCCTCCCCCAGGTCTGTGAGGTTACCTACTCCCTTCTTTTTATGTTATAAGAAAAATAGTGGCGTCCCTGGCTAGTGTAAAAAACACCATTAATTAATCATCGACTATTGGATGTCAAACATTTGGTAATTCTGACACGTAGTCATCAGAAGAAACCCGCTACATTTGTCCTAATGCAGCAAGGGATCTTTTAAATGCACTTTCCCACAGACAGGAAAGCATATACCACGGCCTTTGACCAGTTGTGGTGCACTGGTTGGAACGAGAAAAAATCCTGTCAGTTGAATGAGGTAGTCGATTTAAAGACAAACGACAAGCTGATCCTAGGTAATAACCCATTCGCCACAACTAATGAAGTAATTCAAGTATAAAGTTTGTTTTGTTAGAACACATTGATGTATTAATTATTAGCTATTGGATGTTAAGAATTTGGTAATTTTGGCATATAGTATTTTAGAGGAAACCCGATACATTTTTCATTAGTAGCAAGGGATCTTTTATGTGCACCATCCGACAGACAGGATAGCACATACCACGACCTTTAATACACCAGTCGTGGTGCAATGGCTGAAATGAGAAATAGCCCAATGGCACTACCGACGGGGATCGATCCTAAACCGAGCAAGCAACCGCTTTACCACTGGGCTACGACTCGCCCCCGTCACAACTATTGAAGCAATTCAAATATAACAACCAAAAGGACGGTTTCAAACATATTCAGCTTTAGGTTTGTCCCGTCGGTGGGCCCATTGGGCTATTTCTCGTTCCAGCCAGTCCTCCACAACTGGCGTAACAAAGGCCGTGCATGGCGTATATAAAAGATCCCTTGCTACTAATCGAAAAGAGTAGTCCACGAAGTGCTGACAGCGAGTTTCCTCTCTCCATATCTGTGTGGTCCTTAACCATATGTCTGACGCCATATAACCGTAAACAAAATGTGTTGAGTGCGTCGTTAAATAAAACATTTCCTTCCTTCCTCCTAGTCGAGGGTGGTTCTGTTACTCACCTGAACACACACACACAAAACACACACACACACACACACACACCCCCCCCCCCCCCCCCCCCCGCCCACCTCCCTCACACCCTTTAAGACTGTACAAACCTGCTGCTAACGAAAGAGCACACATAAAAATCACAATATGGGATCCCATTGTTTTGGTTTTAGTAACGAACTGAGAACTCTGACTGCAAACAACTGTTTTAGATTATATACCCTCACGTGTCTGATATATATACTGATGGAAAAAAGGGGGAACACATAGTGTATAAAATACAAAATGTAATATGGAATTAAATGTGAATAATGTATAATTAAAGGTCAAGAACACAATTAACTTCCAGGTCCGTACCTAGAGGGGGTACAAGGGATGGGGTGGGAAGTTGCTCCGCTACATCTGTGATAAAAGTGCAGTTTCTGGCTTTTTATTTTCAAGTTAGTTAGCTAGATCCCCGTTGGAGAGCCCATTGGGCTATTTCTCGTTCCAGCCAGTGTACCAAGACTGGTATATCAAAGGTCATGGTATGTGTTGTCCTGTCTGTGGAATGATGCAAATAAAAGATCCCTTGCTGCATCAGAACAAATGTAACGGGTTTCTTCTCATGACTACCTGTCAAAATCACCAAATATTTGACATCCAATAGCCGATGATTAATTAATCAATGTTTTCTATTGGTGTAGTTAACCAAAATAAAACAAACAAACAAACATTTGTGTGATCCCGTTTTTTTTCCATCAGTATATAAATACATAGCCACCTTACATCCGTGAGTGTGCTGACGTCATGTCTTGTTTGACACGGACATCAGCTGTTGTTGAACGCAAACACTGTAAGAGAACAGACGTGTCAACATTACTCATTTTGACTCAGCATCCGGAATGAGAATAATTGGACTTGCCTCCTAAATAAACGAAACACCAGTAACGGGTGACATTTTACCTGGGACAACCGCTCCGCTAGACTGGTCTATGCGCTTCACGTTAAACCAAATTGCCACGTCGGGAACCAATCAAATAGTTCGCGAACGTTAGCGAAACGTTCGCTGATTGAAGCATGTTTTATTATTATTATTATTAGTAGTAGTAGTAGTAGTAGTAGTAGTAGTAGTAGTAGTAGTAGTAGTAGTATTAGTAGTAGTATTATTATTAACACAGTAACAATTAATAGCAACATATTGTGATAATAGCAGAGAAATGAAAGGTTGATAATATAGTCTGTTACGTATGATAGATATATATAACTCGGGACTTGGCTAAAACCTGTTCTTTTTCAACATCAATCTTCTGTATGTATGTGTGTGTGCGTGTGTGCGTGTGTGTGTGTAAGACAGAATGTGTGTGTGTATCTGTGTATATGAGAGATAGAGATAGAGAGAGAGAGAGAGAGAGAGAGAGAGAGAGAGAGAGAGAGAGAGAGCGCGCGTTTGTGTGGGTGTGTTGTTGCCTTGGTATAATTTTTTTTTTTTTTTTTCTTTGTGCAGTTATGTCTATACATGTGTGTAAGGTAATGATTCAGGGCCCCATTCCTGACATTGCCAAATTGGTTTTGCTGGGACAATAAAAATTGAAATTTTTTGTTGTTTTAAAACATAATTACAATCGTTAAAAAGTCTATGTTAGTCGATAACATCTTAAAAATTGCAGCAAACTCAGGAATGTCCCTTTTATAAAAAGACCAAAAAGAAGTACCTCAGCGGCCTTAGGTATGAGAGTGCATTAGGTATGAGAGTGCATTAGGTATGAGGAAGCAATACCAACTAGTTTTAACGTACTGACACTCAACAAATAAATGAACTGGAGTTTCTTTAGTATCACCGCAAAATGTACATAATTCAGTTTCAAAAAGTTTGCATTGCATCAGCTTACTGGTAGTATAGTATATTCGGTGATTAATTTTGAACTCAAAAGATTGTAATTTCGCCTCGTCAGTTATTCGAAAAGGCATTTTATAAACATTTTCCCAAATGATCCCTTTATTTAATTTTTGTTGCCATTTTTGTTGATTTAATTGGTTTTTCGTTTATTTTATCAATGAAAAGCTTGTAAAATGGCTTTGTTACTTTCTCGTGGGGGGTTTTTCAGAAGATCCTCATAAATAAAAAATTACCTTGATTATTTGTCATCTCATTAACAAAATAGATGCCTTTATGTTTGACGTCCAATAGCCGATGATAAGATAAAAAATCAACGTGTTCTAGTGGCGTCGTTAAATAAAACAAACTTTACTTTTTGTTTCATTTCCATGTTTATATCCAATTAATCAGGCACCGTGGAAGCACGTAGACATTGGGGTGGGTCGGAGGGGGAGGGGGGTGATAGATCGACGGCACAAAGCAAACTCTCTGGGGGATCTGGTAAGCACGAAAATAAATTGAAATTTTTATAATTTCTTAATTACAGGGGTTGATGCTACCAGTAAAATTCATCTCTGCCTTAAGATTTTTACTACCGATAATACTTTTGATTCAGAATAATTGGAGGGGTTAGAGCCCCCCCCCCCCCCACACACACACACACCCCTCGCCGTGCCTCCTCAAGGACAATTTCACAAAACACCGTAAGAGAGTTTAGTAATTTAGGTCCGTGGGCACTGTTCCACGAAGCGATCTTAACACTGAGATCACCGTTCCACGAAGCCATCTTAACACTGAGATCACCGTTCCACGAAGCCATCTTAACACTGAGATCACCGTTCCACGAAGCCATCTCAACACTGAGATCACCGTTCCACGAAGCCATCTCAACACTGAGATCACCGTTCCACGAAGCGATCTGAACACTGAGATCACCGTTCCACGAAGCGATCTTAACACTGAGATCACCGTTCCACGAAGCGACCTTAACACTGAGATCACCGTTCCACGAAGCGATCTTAACACTGAGATCACCGTTCCACGAAGCGATATTAACACTGAGATCACCGTTCCACGAAGCGACCTTAACACTGAGATCACCGTTCCACGAAGCCAACTTAACACAGATCACCGTTCCACGAAGCGATCTTAACACTGAGATCACCGTTCTACGAAGCGATCTTAACACTAAGATCACCTTAAATGCATAGCTACTTTATGCATAAGATGATCTTAGCGCTAAGATTGCTTCATGGAACGGGACCCTGATTTGTAGAAACAATAAATGTATAACAAAACAAACAAAAAGGCGTATAAGCAAAATATTTATTTAGAAAAACAATGTAAATATACATCTTGTTTTTATAAAAAGATGAAGTATCGCAAAGTATTAAATACAAGTATATTAAAGCATATAAAAGAGAATGACAGATCCAAAGCACCCACCCTACCCCCAACCCTCCTCATTCGTTCTTAAAGACACCTCAGCACATAGTCTAAACACAACAACCGTAGTCTAAACACAACAACCGTAGTCTAAACACAACAACCGTAGTCTAAACACAACAACCGTAGTAAACCATGTAAAAAATGCTGCCATGTGTAAAAGAAAGGAATGTTTTATTTCACAACGCACAACTCAACACATTTTTATTTATGATTATATTGCCCAGAAAACATACAACTAGAGAACAAACCTGCTGTTGCATGCGCGTGTGCAGGGGGAGGGTTACAGGGGTCGAACCCCAGGTCAGTGGCGTAGGAAGGTGCCAAAAAGTGTGTGTGGGGTACACTTTTAATTTATACACTATTATAAAACAAATATTAAACAAAACATCTGAAATGTGGGGGGCACCCCCCCCCCCCCCCCCTGCTGAAGTTCCTGCACATGCGCTTGTGTAGCCACAACATAATGATGAGAGAGAGGAAACCCGCTGTCGCCACTTCATGGGCTAGTCTTTTCAATTAGCAGCAAGGTATCTTTTATATGCCGCATCCCACACAGGATAGCACATACCACAATGTTTGTTATACCAGAGGGTGGGACGTAGCCCAAAGGTAAAGCGCTCGTTTGATGCGCGGTAGGTCTGAGTGGTATATGTCGTATCCTGTTTGTGTGATGGTGCATATAAAAGATCCCTTGCTATTAATGGAAAAATGTTGCGGGTTTCCTTTTTATTCAAAGACTGTATGCCAAAATTACCCAATATTTGACATCTAATAACCGATGATTAATAACGACACCACTAGAGCACATTGATTAATTAATCATCGGTTATTGGATGTCAAACATTTGGTAATTATCACTCGTATAGTTATCAGAGAAAACCTACTACATTTTATCTAATGCAGCAAGGGATCTTTTATATGCAGTTTCCCACAGACAGGAAAGCACATACCACGGTTTTTGGAACGAGAAAAAAGCCAATCAGCTGAATGGATCCACAGAGGTGGTTCGATCCTGCGACACAAGCACCTCGAGGGATTCTCAACCGACTGAGGACACATATAGAATTCAGGGAGTGAATGTCACATATTCAATAAGTACATTATTTTATAACGTCTTCGTAAATTAATAAATCGTACCGTCATATAATTTCGATCGACATATGTTTTCGATACTTTGTTTGTAACTACATGTATCGCGAGATTATGCGAGATATTACGTCACTATCAGCCTGAACATAAACAACGAAGTGTCTTTTTCCTCACAATATTAAAAATGCTTCAAGTCAAGCTGCCAACTTTATGTTTTAATTATAATACCATAAATAATGTTCATGTTATAAGTTTTTCGTAATGCAATATTTTGGTACTAATGAAATGCCTCACATAGTGAAATCCAGGTATCACAAATCCTTGCAAAGTTATCGTCTGCAACACTGACATCTGACCTGCCAAAGTTAGACGATATACCACGTGATCATTACACTGTACAATAAAATTTATGGAAGGCTGGTTCGGTTACCTCTTATGTCATTCACAGCAAAGTTCTTTTTGGTAATTCTGGTGGGGGGCATGTTTACATGTGCATTAAATTTACTACAAATAAAGGTGGTTTGGTGGAATTAGATTTTTTTAAAATATATAGTTCTGTACCTCTGTCAGAGTACTTAAGGTGACAATCTGAATTTTGGTGTCGTTGATACGCGTAAGAAGAGAATTAGACACTGACCCGTGATGAAAACATAATATAAATATGTTTTCAGTGAACACTGTCAATTGGTCTGAAGATTATTTAATATTTTTTTACAAGTTGCAAACAGCTAGTTTATGATTTTATTTTCAAATGAAGATTTTGATGTAAATTATTGCACGGAGTATAGACCCTTCACTGCCATAACAAGGACAAAAATAGACAGCCAATGAAACTATCGAAAACATATGACGTTTGTGAAAATATAGCGGAGACACCTGTACGACTTAGCAGGCAGTGTTTTTTGGAGGAAAACTTGGCGTTCATGGGAAATTTTTATTACTGTTTTTCACAATAAACTAATGTGACATGAGAAAGGTAAAGTAGTACTGTATGTACGAAATATTGTTTATATTATATTTTAATTTTTTGCTTATCGTATTGAAATCATATGACGCCAGGATAGATCTATACAGTGAAACCTCTCAAGACCGGACACCACTCTGTAAACCGGATATTCCTTCTGTTTTACAAAGACCCTTTTTAAAAGACTCAAACTGGACATTTTGTCTTAGTATCAAGGGTGTCCTGTTAAAGCAGATGGGGTGTTACTGTATATGGCAATATTCCCCATGAACACATATAAATACATTGTATTCATTTGATTAACATTTGATTTGGGGGGGGGGTTTTATCGATGGGTAGAGATTGGACTGATATATGGACTAAGGGTGAGGTGGCCTGAACAGAAACCTCGAGTGTTGAAGTCAGAAGTATTGGGACGCAATTAAGGCACACTCTAATAGCAGGGCTCGAATTTAACAACAGCACCGATGGCATTGCCATTGTTGACATATAAATTGCCATACATGTAGGTAGACAGCATCACCGAAGCCCAAAAACCTGGAAATTTCAGTAAAAACCTGGATATTTCAGTAAAAACCTGGAGATTGACCTATTCATACATAATCAATTGCTAGGAAAAATAAAGTGGTGGTTCTTTTGTGTAGAAAACAATATTTGACAGGTGACATCAGGGAATTTTCACTTCTACATCACGCGTGCAAACTCTCAACGAGAATGTGAGGGACTGGTAGCGATAACCTTATTTGGCATTGATCTTCTAAATATGGATTGTTGTGTCCAGTCCTCTCACTTTGTTTGTTATTTCTGGCCGGACTGGCCGAGAACTTGACTGAGCAAGAACAGAAATTGTTTTAACTACAATGGATTTTTATCGCAAGAGAAAAACCGTGAGATTTTCAAAAACAAACGTGAGATTTTCGTGGCTTACTGTGAGACCATGAGATTTTGTGGAAAACCGAGAACTTGACTGAGCAAGAACAGAAATTGTTTTAACTACAATGGATTTTTATCGCAAGAGAAAAACCGTGAGATTTTCAAAAACAAACGTGAGATTTTCGCGGCTTACTGTGAGACCGTGAGATTTTGTGGAAAATCGCGAGTCTCGTGGCAAAACCGTGAGACTTGAGAGGTCTGCCCGAGAGCTCCTCAACAATTGTAAAATGTATACACCTGGTGTACATTAGGACAAACAAAATAAATTTCAGGTCTCTGGTCAACACAAGCGTCCATTTTGATCCTTGCGTGTCAACAATTTTTTTGTTTTGGCGTCAATTTTTTTTACGGGCTTTTCTTGCTAAGACCTAAAAAACAAAATGCCATATGAACTAGGATGTGCATTCTGATTTCAATTTAAATATGTCCCTTATTTCGGTATCAAATATATCCACTTTTTCTGTGCAATTCATGTTTTGTTTTTCAAATGAAGAAAAAAAACCCCACATCAATTCAGGAACTTTGGTCCGACTAGAGACACAACTTTTTTTGGTAGGTCTCCCCCCCCCCCCCCCCCATCCCCATTAGTGTCAATATTAGATCCATGGATAATTAAGACGTGCAATGTTTCTTTTACAGCAATCCAGAAAATTTGGTAGGGCCTTTCTGCCAATATTTAATATTTGTACATTTGAAATATGTCGACTTACACACAACAAAATAACCTCACGGTTATGTTTATTTGCTGCAAATTGCCATAGGCAGGCTCAAAATTACCGTCGGTGGGCCGTTTCACCACCTACACGCATGGCAATTCTTTTTAAAATTCGAGCCCTGTACGTCACAGACCACACTACAGTGGCGTAGGAAGGTGGCAAAAAGTGGGTGGCACACTTTTATATTTACACATTTTTACACTATTATAAAGCAAATATAAAGCAAAATATCTGAAAAGTGTGCCCCCTTGCCCCTCCCCCCCCACTTCCTACGCCAGTGCACCACCTTCCATACGACTACACCTTCTGAAATGAATTCACCAGTTGCTCAAATTGATCCCAGCTCATGTGTTCTATACCCCTCTTGACTGCGTTCTTCCTGAACCGCTTCATCTTGCCAACGCTTGCTTTGGTTGGAGGAATTCTGAAACATCCCATGTCGAACTTCTCGACAGTGATCCCTGCCAGTCGGACGAGGATGCGCGCACAGCCAGACAGGGTGTGGTTCTTGATGTCAAGGTCGTACAGCTTAATGCAGAGACTGGCCAGTTTCTTCAGATACGGAATACCGAAGCACAGAGCTGGTGGATTCTTCGCTGCAAACGAAAAGAAATAAGCAAGACACAGAATAACATTTGTGGAGTGGGAAGCAAACTTTGCTTCTCAAATCTTAAAGGGACAGACCCTAGTTTCAGCCCATGAAAATTAACACTAAGTTTAGTTAAAGGGACAGACCCTAGTTTCAACCCGTGAAAATTAACACTAAGTTTAGTTAAAGGGACAGACCCTAGTTTCAACCCGTGAAAATTAACACTAAGTTTAGTTAAAGGGACAGACCCTAGTTTCAGCCCATGAAAATTAACACTAAGTTTAGTTAATCTAAAAACCAGTAACACATTTGAATAAAGTTACAATTGAGTGAAACATGAGTGTGTCACTTTGAAATGGTAAAATACCCTCTAAAAATAGACTAAAACTAGGCTCCATAACTGTTACCTCTCAGATGCACATGCCATTTTAAAAATATGAGAAATGCATTTTGTGATATTAAAAACACAATGATGACCAAAAACACTCCGAATGTGGGGAAATGGATAATCTAAACATTAAGATCTAAGTAAAGTATGATTTCAGTTATCAAAAAACGGTTCTAATAGTCAAAAGTACATTGTGTATGCCTTAGTGTTTAAAACTAGGGCATGTCCCTTTAATCTGAAAGAATGTGAGTTATTTGTAGAAATTAGGGTCAATATTAGATCCTTGGATAATTAAAGGGACATTCCTGAGTTTGCTGCAATTTTTAAGATTTTATCGACTAACAGAGACTTTTTAAAGGGACATTCCTGAGTTTGCTGCAATTTTTAAGATGTTATCAACTAACAGAGACTTTTTAAAGGGACATTCCTGAGTTTGCTGCAATTTTTAAGATGTTATCGACTAACAGAGACTTTTTAAAGGGACATTCCTGAGTTTGCTGCAATTTTTAAGATGTTATCGACTAACAGAGACTTTTTAAAGGGACATTCCTGAGTTTGCTGCAATTTTTAAGATGTTATCGACTAACAGAGACTTTTTAAAGGGACATTCCTGAGTTTGCTGCAATTTTTAAGATGTTATCGACTAACAGAGACTTTTTAAAGGGACATTCCTGAGTTTGCTGCAATTTTTAAGATGTTATCGACTAACAGAGACTTTTTAAAGGGACATTCCTGAGTTTGCTGCAATTTTTAAGATGTTATCGACTAACAGAGACTTTTTAACGATTGTAATTACATATCAAATATATTTTTCTGCATAAAATATTAGTGGCTGTATAGTAAACATGTTTCTGATCGTTCTAATATTTGTACTAGGTTTAATTTGATTTTATTTCCTAAAATAGATTTTTTCGTACATACAAAATTATTTGAAGACAAAATCCAGTTTCGGCTTCTTACAAATATTAAGACGACCAGAAACACATTGAATATACAGACACTGATATTCTACACAAGAAAATATATTTAATATTTAATTGTAGAAATATTTTATTTGTCGGAAACATATTACAATGCAGTAAACTCAGGAATGTACCTGTAAGACCTGCAGCTTTTCTTTTACAGTAATGCAGAAGATTTGAGGATTGTGATTTATATTATCGCTATAAAAAATGAGCAATTCTCCATATATCTCATCAAAAATAAGATGGAAAAACGAAAGCTGCTTTGATATTTATTGTCAGAAAGCATATTGAACATTCCATTACAAATTAAAAGGAAAGTCATATCATTTTTTTCATATTTGCCTTAGGCCTTATTGCCAAACAGCTACAAAGAGTTGAAAATGGATCATGGATGCATTTGTATCTGAATAACAACTGATATTGTGGGTGGAATGATGGAAATGCATGGTAAAAAGCACATTTTGCCCGAATATCGTTTTTTTTATATCCAAATTTGAGGATTTGCTCCAGCAGTAGTTATCCCCCTTGTGAAGAGAGGTTTATAGACTGATTCCTCTGTATTAATTAGACAGTGTTACGGAAGAAAGGAAGGTAAGTTACCAGACACTGTGTGGTTGATGTAGACTACCCCGTTCACACTGACTGTCAGCAAAATACCATACTGATCTGGGAGGTAGGTGACGTTCACACACACTGAAACAAAGGAAAGGAATGTTTTAAGTTTTGTTTAATGACACCACTAAAGCACACTGATTTATTAATCATTGGCTATTGGATGTCAAACATTTGGTAATTCTGACATATATAGTCTTAGAGAGGAAACCCACTACTTTTTTTTTCATTAGCAAGGAAGGAAATATTTTATTTAACGACGCACTCAACACATTTTATTTACGATTATATGGCATCAGACTCAGACATATGGTTATGTACCACACAGATACTGAGAGAGGAAACCCGTTGTCGCCACTTCATGAGCTACTCTTTCCGATTAGCAGCAAGGGATCTTTTATTTGGGCTTCCCACAGGCAGGATAGCACAAACCATGGCCTTTGTTGAACCAGTTATGGATCACTGGTTGGTGCAAGTGGTTTACACCTACCCATTGAGCCTTGCGGAGCACTCACTCAGGGTTTGGAGTCGGTATCTGGATTAAAAATCCCATGCCTCGACTGGGATCCGAACCCAGTACCTACCAGCCTGTAGTCCGATGGCCTAACCACAAAGTCACCGAGGCTGGTATAGTCCAATGGGCCCACTGACGGGATTTGATCCTATAGATGTCCTGCCCCTAAAGGTAAATACTAAGGTAAAGACAGGGTAATACATACCAGTCCACTTCACCTGCCATATGTAGCAGAGTTTCTGCCAGAGGGCAACATGGGTATCGCGTCACACCCAAACTATTTAGCAGTTTTGATTTAAAGTCAACCGTGTGAGAAAATTCATTACACTCACCATTACTGTACAATTTTCTTAACCCTAACCCTAAATGTAACCCTGTGGCTGCATTCAATTCCATAGTGCCATGGCGCCATATCCAAAATATTTAGCAGATATTAAAAAAGGTTAACCGTGTGAGAAAATTCATTACACTCACCATTACTGTACAATTTTCTTAACCCTAACCCTAAATGTAACCCTGTGGCTGCATTCAATTCCATAGTGCCATGGCGCCATATCCAAAATATTTAGCAGATATTAAAAAAGGTTAACCTTGTGAGAAAATTCATTACCTTCACCATTACTGTACAATTTTCTTAACCCTAACCCTAAATGTAACCCTGTGGCTGCATTCAATTCCATAGTGCCATGGCGCCATATCCAAAATATTTAGCAGATATTAAAAAAGGTTAACCTTGTGAGAAAATTCATTACATTCACCATTACTGTACAATTATCTTAACCCTAACCCTAAATGTAACCCTGTGGCTGCATTCAATTCCATAGTGCCATGGCGCCATATCCAAAATATTTAGCAGATATTAAAAAAGGTTAACCTTGTGAGAAAATTCATTACATTCACCATTACTGTACAATTATCTTAACCCTAACCCTAAATGTAACCCTGTGGCTGCATTCAATTCCATAGTGCCATGGCGCCATATCCAAAATATTTAGCAGATATTAAAAAAGGTTAACCTTGTGAGAAAATTCATTACATTCACCATTACTGTACAATTATCTTAACCCTAACCCTAAATGTAACCCTGTGGCTGCATTCAATTCCATAGTGCCATGGCGCCATATCCAAAATATTTAGCAGATATTAAAAAAGGTTAACCGTGTGAGAAAATTCATTACACTCACCATTACTGTACAATTATCTTAACCCTAACCCTAAATGTAACCCTGTGGCTGCATTCAATTCCAAGGCATAATATTTCACGAGAACCGTTGTTCTGTTCACGTGTCGGTTACGCAACTTTAAAATCACGAGAACCGCCAATCGGTTACGTGATGAACAATTACATTCTAAAATTAAAAGTACCATATATCAGTAATGAAAGGGAACTATATTCACGTAACCGAACAATCGGTTACCTAAGTAAAACTCACATGAACTGACTTCCGGTTACCTAAGATTTGTAAATATTGTCCCCTGAATTCCATTGTGCCACATCCAAAAATGTCTTTCTTTCTGACAGAAACACTGGTTGAATAGGCATACAATCTCAAAATTACCGTAAGTGAGCATTAAATTTTGCCTATGGATAAAATATTTTAAATTATCGTACAGAGAGTAAAATTGTGGAAATACATACATGTATGTATATAGGCAGTGTTCGAGATTAAAAATTTGGGGCAGTATCCCAGTTGGATACTAACATTTGAAAATCTGGTATCCCACCTGAGAATTTAGTATCCCACTTAAATGAACTTCATAAATAACATTGTCACAAACTTGGATGGCACTGTTCTCGTTCCCAATCTATTGCTACGTCGCAATCGAAATCGCAGAATTCGTGAAATTCACAATCGAACGGAATCAGCAAAAAGATTTGCTGTATCTATTTTTGAGTAATACTGACATAAATTAATATTTAGCAGTAATCTATAAGTGTTTCTGACAATGATAAACCTACCTGTATAAATTTTCTGCTGATGTGGAATCAATATTTCAAATACAATTTGAAGGGAGGAAACATCCAACAAAAACAATAGTGACTTAGGGGTTCCCATTCTATTGCTATGCTGCTATTGCTCCAGTGTAGCATTAGACTGGGTATGAGTTGGCGGAGATATTGTTACGGCATAGCATTAGACTGGGTACAAGATCGAAAATACTGTTACTTAACCTCACCAGTAAATGATGACTTTCATTGTTTTAGCGAAAAAATAAAAACGCAGGATAAAAAAAACCCCAACATTATATGGTATCCCGGTGGGATACTGGGTTCTTGGAGTCTGGTATCCAAAATTAAATTCTGGAATCCCCAGGATATCGGGATACCTTTAATCTCGAACACTGATAGGGCTAAGGTTCCTGGCAGAAGCACTGTGCAGGTTTAAAAACATGGACTGTTTATCATGTTTCGAACGCCACTACATGTACTTCAAGGCCTGAAATTACATATCTTTACTTATTATCCAAGATATTCAGAGAAATATAACCAGTATGACCCACGTGTGTCATATTGATTTCACGTGCACAACGAATGACGTAATTTTGAGAAGTGACATCATAACTTAATGCGGCTTCCCCAGTGTAAATTAAACACTTCTCAAAATGACGTCATTTCGGAAAATGACGTTGCTTCATCGTCTCTGTTTTAATTACATTTGAAACGATTTGACATGGTTCTAGCTTGTTATTCACAATAAATAACACTTTGGACAATGTGGATAATAAAGAAATCATTACACTCGCGTGTGAGTCGTACTGATTTTACGAAACTCATGTCAGGATTCATGTATTACCCTCGCTCTCGCTTTGGCAATACAACAATCCTGACACTCGTTTCATAAAATCAGTATGACACACAAGCTCGTATAATAATCTCTCTTTATTGACTTTTTATAATTACGGTACCTGTATCATCGAGTTCTATCTCCTTTACCTCCAGATGGGCACAGCAACCACAATCATACTTGACACACCCACACCCATCTGAATTCAAATCGACAACTGCTGGTGCATCAACTACAAGAATAAAACAGATCATTTCGTTTAGTGCACAATTTTGGGGTGAAACATTAAAGGAAGGAAGAAAATGTTTTATTTAACGACGTACTCAACACATTTTATTTACAGTTATATGGCATCGGACATATGGTTAAGGACCACACAGATATTGAGAGAGGAAACCCACTGTCACCACTTCATGGGCTACTCTTTTTGATTAGCAGCAAGGGATCTTTTATATGCACCATCCCACAGACAGGGTAGCTAGTACATACCACGGCCTTTGTTACACCAGTTGTGGAGCACTGGCTGGAACGAGAAATAGCCCAATGGGCCCACCGACGGGGATGAAACATTAAAGTGTAACCTGGAAACTTGTTTTGTTACATATAATGTAAAAGTTAACGTTTGTTTTGTTTTATTTACAGTTATATGGCGTCAGACATATGGTTACGGTCCACACAGATATTGAGAGAGGAAACCCGCTGTCACCACTTCATAGGCTACTCTTTTTCGATTTAGCAGTAAGGGATCTTTTATATGCACCATCCCACAGACAGGATAGCACATACCACGGCCTTTGAAATATGTTGTGGACAACTTGTGGTGCACTGGCTGGAAACAGAAATAGCCCAATGGGCCCACCGACGGGGATCGATCCCAGACAGATCGTGCATCAAGCGAGTGCCCTACCACTGGGCTACATCCTGTCCCTGTCTAACTTTAACAAGGCGGCCTGCATTCAGATTGTATGCAAAGCATCAGCCGAAACTGTACCGTAAGTTTTGAATAAAGAATATGAAAACATTGGGGCAAACAGCGGAAAACCTCAAATTAACGTATATGCAGAGGTGCTGAAACAGTGCTGTCAAGTCTCATGCATTCGGCATGAGACTCTTTACCGGCCTCGGTGGCGTCGTGGTTAGGCCATCGGTCTACAGGCTGGTAGGTACTGGGTTCGGATCCCAGTCGAGGCATGGGATTTTTAATCCAGATACCGACTCCAAAACCTGCGTGAGTGCTCCGCAAGGCTCAATGGGTAGGTGTAAACCACTTGCACCGACCAGTGATCCATAACTGGTTCAACAAAGGCCATGGTTTGTGCTATCCTGCCTGTGGGAAGCGCAAATAAAAGATCCCTTGCTGCTAATCGGAAAGAATAGCCTATGAAGTGGCGACAGCGGGTTTCCTCTCAAAATCTGTGTGGTCCTTAACCATATGTCTGACGCCATATAACCGTAAATAAAATGTGTTGAGTGCGTCATTAAATAAAACATTTCTTTCTTTTTCTTTGTCGAATGGGCGAGTACTTTCTGCAGAGCTCTCAAGTTGGAACTTCTGCAAGGAATGAGATTTTGTGTGCTCGGAGTCCGTCATCGTGAATCCAAATAAACCGACGGGATAAATAAGCGTGCTAACAATTGGTCAAGGTTCGATATTCTGACCAATAATTTATTTATAATAAATAACGTGGACACCTATTATATGATTTTAATGCCTTACGATGCTTAACCGGGCCGGCCGGCAGTCGCAGGCTTGTTTGTCGGTCGTCGAGATTGAATGAATAACAAAAAATATATATGTATAAACCTTTTTTTGCTATAATGTTTAAAAGGCATGAGAAAATCATCTACCAGCATGAGAGTGTGACACGATGTTCAAATGCGTGAGTCTCATGTCTTTTGTTACTGGACTTTGTCCTGGATAACTAAGATACAATGTTTGTACATGTATGTGCAATATTGTTAATCCATAATGCCTACATTAGGGCAATCCTGTAGATCTTCAAGGCAGCTGAAAGGCAGAACTTGATCACTGTAACATTTAATTAAATATATGTACATCCAAAATCAGTGTGATTATGCTTACACTTTGGTCGGACAACATTATTATGAATTAAAATTGTATCTACAGATACAAATTACATGTTGGAAACTTTGCTTCAATTAAAAATATTTCAAAATAGATATTTGTTTTTCAAGAAAATTCATCAAAACATGTTTATTATTATAATTATGGTGCACATAAAAAGCAAACCACATAAACATTAATGTTACTGCAATTCCTATTTATATATACAGACACCATTCTTGTCTGTTGCCAAATGGTTCGTTGCATGCAGTACCAAATGTTTTGCTTAAATAGACCGGGCTCTCACAACGACAAAACTCATATTATTTTTAGGATGCAAGCACATAAAAATATTGACATAATGTATGCTCTATTGTACTTCGCATTTGTAATTTCGATCACAAACCGATAATAAAGAATACATATATGTCGTATTTGGCACATACGACCTATGTCAGAAATAATTATATAATGAACTGTATTTAAAAAGGGTGTATCTACCACACACGATCAGTCGTGTTCACATAATGGACAGCAAGCAAATCGGAGGAAAGTCTTATGTGTCAGTTACGTCTATTTTCGTGCAAATTGGTATCTGTGATTCACTTGTGACCATTTAATTCCCTCTGTATAAGCGATGCAATTAGGGACACAGCTACAATTTTTGGTGACAATATGTAATCGGGTATGGCGATTCAGAATATGCAAAAAAGATGTTTTAGGTCGTACCTTCCACTTCATGAGCTACTCTTTTTGATTAGCAGCCAGGGATCTTTTATATGCACCATCCCACAGACAGGGTAATACATACCACAGCCTTTGATATACCAGTCGTGGTGCACTGGCTGGAACAAGAAATAGCCCAATGGGCCCACCGACGGGGATCGATCCCAGACCGAGCGCGCATGATGCTGATCATGCAGTTACCAAAGGTACTTAATAATATATCATTTGATGTTGAGACTTCTATATTATGTTGTTAAACAGTAATATTGTTCTATAGGCGGGCGGACTAGTAGAAATTCTGGCGGACGCGGACTAGTATATTTTAGTCAGTTCTGTTCTGACGGGTAAAATTAATGTCGGTAAGCTGGCTATACGGCACATTTTTTATGGCAGCTGGCAACATCCAGTAGGCAGGCCTTTCAGTCACAGTTGCTGAATTCCGTATACGTACAGTTGCCTCTATGGAAAACAGCAGAGCTTAGCTTAGCTTAGTAACTTGTTTAACGTGTCCATATACCACTAGGGTTTCGAACACGCCTATCCCGAGTCCGGCCTCCGATAGGATCGGGAGTCTGACTCGGGATAGGGATAACCTAACAAATAGGGGAAATTTTGAAAATTAACGCCTAAAGTATAAAAAGGGGGAAATTGGGGTTAAAAAGGTTTGGCTGCGCCCTTAAAGAACCATATCAACATTACTATCCTATATAAATTATTAATATAATATATTTTCGGCGCAAATTTAGATGGGCTGGTCTAATATTAATAATAATTCTTAAACAATATTCATGAAGCCCATGGGAGGTTAAGAGGAAAGGGGCTGCCAGTCATATTTTAAACATTGGTGTGACCAGGAGAGGGTCGGGAGGAAGGGGAGGCCGGCCCTACTCAAAACCTAAGGCCGAACCGCCTCCGCATATAGCCCCAAAGAATGCCCTAACTCCCGGCATCCCATCACCCCCACCCCCCACCGTGTCCAACCGCAGTTCAATCCAATCCTGACAGCCTATTAGTTGTTTAGGAAGTTATTATAACTTCCCAAACTGGCGTCACTTGAAGAGTGACGCCAAAGGGTTGTAATAGTTTAATCGCTGGTGCCACTAGGGGAGTGGCGCAAAAAATCCAGCGATGGTTAATTTAATATTTCCTTTTAAGTATCAAGCCTGCCAGAAGGAGAGAGGTGAACGTGGCCGATCCATGGAAAAACAGGCGACTCCTCAGTTGTCTTCTAAAACAACATGATTAGGTCATTTAGAAGACGCGGCGAACACTTTAATCTATAATACCTAGGGCAGTAGACGAGGTAATATTAACCAAGCCACTACCAAAGGCACAGACCAGACACCTGCCCTGTTAAATTACTTTTTTTAAATTTTTTATTAAAAATATAAAATAATGATTAAAATATGGATAAAATATACATAAACATAAACCTATCAAATTAATTTACAAAAAAAAAAATAATAATAATAATAAAAAAATAATAATAAAAAAATAAAATAATAGTAATCATAATTTTTTTTTTTTTTTTTAAAAGGGAAAAAAGGGAAAAAAATAAATAAATAATAAAAAAAAAACACCCATAAAACCACACACCCAAAACCAAAATTAAAAGACACACATATTTATAACATGCAATTTTCCGGAAGGGGGAGGGGATTAACAGCAGAGCCACAATATGGGTACTTGCTTCTCCGAGGCCGGCCATGCATGTACAATGGGTGCCCTTGACAACACCATCTTTATGTGAAATTATCCATAGTCTCAGTGTTTTTTCCCTCAATCTTTGTGAATGAAGAACCTAAATGAAATAAATATTGTTAATTGCACATTTAGGACCTATATTTGCTTTAAGACCTAATTTAAAATATAAAACAATTCTGCAATCACATGCTCGGAAATTGATATTTTCTTAAATTTTTGTTAAGTCATAATTACTTGTTTACTTTCACTAATAATAAAACAAAGTGTATTTAAATTATAGTAATAAAACTTTAAAATAATTATGCTACACCATATTTATATAATATTGTACTATCAAAGCAATGTTTACATTTTTTTTATAATTATGAATTACATCTATTTGTTGGTTCGTCCCTCCCACAATATTATGTTAGGTAATAAAAATTATTTTGCTGGAGGTTTTAACTGACTAGGGAAAACATCTATCAGTGATAGAAATAAGCAGAATATTTCATTAGTTTAGCGGACAAGTACATCTACAAATCTACCATCTATATTTTTACTTGTCCAAATAAAAAAAATTAAAAGTTTTATTCAAGAGCAAGGACAATGTTTTTGATTATTCAAAATGAAACGGTATTATACATTTTTACTTGTCCACTGGATAACCAATAAGGTACATTTTGCTTGTCCCAGCAGATTGTCATTTGTCAAGACAAACGGATAAGTGCTCATTCTGAACACTGTCTACATGTTCAAATGTGTAAAACAATATACTAATACATTACATGGCTCAAAAATAGACTGTGGAAAATGAAAAACAGTTCATTTTTTAGACTTAGCAGATGAAATAGAAATTCACCTGTTACCTAATTTTAATACAAAGTGGCTACAACAGTTAATCTTCAGCTAATAAAATATTCCTTTAAATAAATAAATTTTTATAAGTTTCGAGGAATTACTCTACATATCTGAAATATGGCTAACCCAAAATATGTTCCAGTATGAGCCCTGATAAAAACAAACTTGTTGTGAAAGTCAGATTCTTACGTTCGAGCCCTTCTCTATATATCAGGGCTCGAACTTAAAAATGTTTCACCTACAGCAATTTTTAAACAAAATAAATTAAAAACATTGTCATGGATGACAACAATTTTGAGACTAAAATGTTATTTTTCTGTATGTAGTAAACATTTTAAAATTGCAACTTAATTGGGTGCAATAATACCCAAACAACAGCCACAAGATTTGTAGCCAAATCTCAAGAATGTTTTTTTTAAAAGAAGTTTGTTTTGTTTAACGACACCACTAGAGCATATTGATTAATTAATCATTGTCTATTGGATGTCAAACATTTGGTAATTATGACTCGTAGTCATCAGAGGAAAGCTGCTACATTTTTTCCTAATGCAGCAAATGCTTTTATATCCACCATCCCACAGACAGGATAGCACATACCTCAGCCTTTGATATACCAGTCGTGGTGCACTGGGTGGAACGAGAAATAGCCTGATGAGTCCACCGATGGGAATCGACCCCAAACCAACTGTGCATCAAGCGAGCACTTTACCACTGAGCTGTGCCTCAAGAATGGATTCAACCGATAGGCGGTGCTCAACAGCCTATTTTCATTAAGTTTGACAGGCATAATTATTATATATATAACAGTATATCTTTAACCAACCATAGAACACAGGGCTCGAAACTCGACATAAAATATGGTGGCCCAAAAACTTATAATGGATGTTGGCAAATTAAGGTAAGCGAACCACGAGCAAGAGTTTAGTGTGGAATAAATATATGCAATACAAATATTAATAGTGGCTCATATGGTATTGCAATAAAAATATTAATAGTGGCTCATATGTATTGCAATAAAAATATTAATAGTGGCTCATATGGTATTGCAATAAAAAATATTAATAGTGGCTTATATGGTATAGCTCTAAACAAAATCACCCAAATAATATTTGGTCGACTAACACCATTATTTTTTTATATTTATGTTACCCAAATAGGACATTGGTCGCATTTGGTGACCTGGCTGCAGGCCGTTTCGAGCCCTGAGAACATCAATATTAAATACCCAAGGATGCAGTTATTGATGACTAATTTTTATCTACTGGCACAAAAAACGGCCTCGGTGGCATTGTGGTTAGGCCATCGGTCAACATGCTGGTAGGTACTGGGTTCGGATCCCAGTCGAGGCATGGGATTTTTAATGTAGATACCCACTCCAAACCCTGAGTAAGGCTCAATGGGTAGGTGTAAACCACTTGCACCGACCAGTGGTCCATAACTGGTTCAACAAAGGCCATGGTTTGTGCTATCCTGCCTGTGGGAAGCGCAAATAAAAGATCCCTTGCTGCTAATCGGAAAGAGTAGCCCATGAAGTGACGACAGCGGGTTTCCTCTGTGTAGTCCTTAACCATATGTCTGACGCCATATAACCGTAAATAAAATGTTTTGAGTGCGTCGTTAAATAAAACATTTCTTTCTTTCTTTCTACTGGCACAAAAGTGCTATTACTGATGTCCCCCATCAGACACAGGCATAGAAATAACATTGTGTCTGGTAACCCATTTACAAGTTACCACAAAATATAGCCTGGTAACCAACTATATGAAAGTTAGAATTGAATTCCTGTTACAAAGTTATAATTGAATTCCTGTTACTACTACTTTTAACACCCTTACATGTGTGCCAGATGATTATTGTAGTATACATGTATTTATGATTCATTCTTTATCTTATCACTGTTCTTAATGTAGTACATGTAATTCTTTACAACTATGTGACTCATATTTAATAACTGAATAAATAAATTGATGAAAATAAGTGTTATGGGGTTTTTTATTGTCTTATTTTATCATACAACAATGAAAGATAATATTTTTTAAATGTATGTATCTTATCTCTCTCTCTCTCTCTCTAGATTATATATATATATATATATATATATATATACACACACACATATATATATATATATATATATAATTATCAAGTCTACATGCATGTCCATGTGGTACTAAAACTTGTTCTTCAAATCCGATGGCAGTTCTATCTCTAACCCATCCACATACAAATTGGTTGTAGGCGTCGAGTCCTTTATAACTTTTCAAATCATCAGCAGTGTATGCACTTGGAGTAAATAAAAGATAATTCACAATGTCCATGTATGTGATACCTGGCAAAATGTCCACATTGTCTGACCAATTCTTTAGTTCATACGGATCATTACCATCAATTAATTTTAGTTTGTTGTCATACCTAAGCCGTACAGACGTGTCCAGTGTATCCCTATAAGATAAGCAGTCTTTGTTTGATTTAGCCATTGTCCGATTTATTACAAAAGTATCACATATTTACGATTTCTTGATTCTTGTCCGTTTAGCGCATGTAAAAGTAAGGTTTGGTTGTCTTCACAATGGCCGACCAAACTGCATCATGGGAAAAATATTGCGTAACTGGGATCGCTCTATTGAATTAGCCATATCAACTGGGTATTGCATTAAACACTACAAATGACGTAGTGCTAGGCCTGGATTTGAATATAACTATCGCTAACCCTAACCCTAACCTTAAACTAATTCTAACAAATATTTCTTTAAAATCGTTATGGGGAAAATAAGGAACTCATGCCATGGGAAGTTTTAGGGATAGGGTTAGTCTTTAAAGCCTTCGATATAGATAGGCCTATTGTCCGAACCAAATTGTTAACAACTACGAAAAATTACTCTCCTACCTTTAATTGCCGTTAGATTTTCTCCAAAGTTAGTCCAGACACAAATCTTAAAAAAACCATTACAATGACACAGATTCCACATACCAGATGCTAACCATGTCATCTATATCGACTTTGCTGAGAGCGCATAGGGAAAAAAGCATGTAATTTTGTATCAGCTGCCATTTTGACTTTTTATGGAATATTCTTCAAGAGGGGTGAAAGGATAGGACTTAATATAAAAACGTCATAACATGATGATGTCATATTATTAATTTTTTTAATTATTATTATTATTATTATTTTAATGATACCACTAGAGATCATCGATTTCATATTAATTGTGTCACATACTTTGGAGGCTTTCACCCCTCTTGAAGAGTATTCCATAAACAAGCAACATGGCAGACGGCATAAAACTGCATGTATTTTTCCCTATGCAATCTCAGCAAAGACAATATTGGCGACATCGTTGCAGTCTCGTGTGTGGAATCTGTATATTTGCGATTTGTGTCTGGACAAAATTTGGAGGAAATCTAACGGCAATTAAAGGTAGGAGAGTAATTTTTGGTAGTTGTTAACAATTTGGTTCGGACAATAATTGAGGGGTACGGGTAGCCCGAGTACTCTGACTGTAAGAGAGCTAGACGGACATTTGGACATAAACACGCTCTCATTACAGTCAGAGACCAACCTATGTCTGTTTTTTGGCAATTCCTGACTACCAAACGGTAGGCAACGAGTCCCGCTCTAATACCACAACAATCCTATGTTTGACGTCAAATACCTTTACATCAATCATTTTCGAGTTAAGTGATAAAATAAAACCCACATATTAATCACTAATACACTTACTACAGAAAGAAACCCGACAGCACCCACATTCAGCTACGCTTCGTGACACTCCGTCGCAACAATTGCAAAGCTCGGCGATCTATTTCGAGACGTAGACCACGTGATCGCGCACTGGGCGATTCCGCCTTGTGCAGCAGTTACAGGGGCCGTCTCATATCAAGCGAAGTTACAACATGGAAGAGTTGGCTAATGCCGTTTTGGATGAATTTGGATTTCATTACGTCATTAAACCAAAACAATTACACATTATTGATTCCATTTTGAATTTGAAGGATACATTTGGGGTGTTATCGACAGGATACGGCAAAAGTATGTGCTACGTACTGCCTCCTCTTATGAGACGGCCCCTGTAACTGCTGCACAAGGCGGAATCGCCCAGTCTAGGGTACGGGTAGCCCGAGTACTCTGACTGTAAGAGAGCTAGACGGACATTTGGACATAAACACGCTCTCATTACAGTCAGAGACCAACCTATGTCTTTTTTTGGCAATTCCTGACTACCAAACGGTAGGCAACAAGTCCCGCTCTAATACCACAACAATCCTATGTTTGACGTCAAATACCTTTACATCAATCATTTTCGAGTTAAGTGATACAAAAAAATCCACATATTAATCACTAATACACTTACTACAGAAAGAAACCCGACAGCACCCACATTCAGCTACGCTTCGTGACACTCCGTCGCAACAATTGCAAAGCTCAGCGATCTATTTCGAGACGTAGACCACGTGATCGCGCACTGGGCGATTCCGCCTTGTGCAGCAGTTACAGGGGCCGTCTCATATCAAGCGAAGTTACAACATGGAAGAGTTGGCCAATGCCGTTTTGGATGAATTTGGATTTCATTACGTCATTAAACCAAAACAATTACACATTATTGATTCCATTTTGAATTTGAAGGATACATTTGGGGTGTTATCGACAGGATACGGCAAAAGTATGTGCTACGTACTGCCTCCTCTTATGAGACGACCCCTGTAACTGCTGCACAAGGCGGAATCGCCCAGTCTCGAAATAGATCGCCGAGCTTTGTAATTGTTGCGACGGAGTGTCACGAAGCGTAGCTGAATGTGGGTGCTGTCGGGTTTCTATCTGTAGTATGTGTATTAGTGATTAATATGTGGATTTTTTTGTATCACTTAACTCGAAAATAATTGATGTAAAGGTATTTGACGTCAAACATAGGATTGTTGTGGTATTAGAGCGGGACTCGTTGCCTACCGTTTGGTAGTCAGGAATTGCCAAAAAAAGACATAGGTTTTGGTCTCTGACTGTAATGAGAGCGTGTTTATGTCCAAATGTCCGTCTAGCTCTCTTACAGTCAGAGTACTCGGGCTAGGGTACGGGTAGAACTCTTTCCCAAAATTCTGCCACCTGTCATTAAATATATAGCTATCTAGGCCTATTTATATGCACACAAAAAATTATAATAATATATTTTTTAAAGTTATTAAAATAAAATAAAATAATTCTCTATGCGGAAGTGATTTGACTCCTTAGTTAGAACAACATAGTCACATGTCCCATGATAGTGAGAAAGTGACAGTCCGGATGTCATTAAATTGTGTACAAAACCTACCTGTCTGTGCAAAAACCCTTGTCACACTAATTTCTGAACGAAGACATTCTACTGGAAGTAAACATAAAAATGACAACACAATTACTGAACAAATATAATAGATCGTCATGATCATCACTTCCTTGTTGATAAATTCACGGATTTCACGTGTTTACTAGGGAAACAACTAAGTTAGTTCTGATCTAAGGGACGTAACTCTAGAGTAAGGAAACGTTATGCCCTTGTTACCAACACTGTCGAGTCGTTTCGCCCCGGGTACTTTCATCCAAAACGTTCAAGCGTTTCGCCCATGAAATCGGGTGGTCTCGCCCAAGTATATTTTAACATAAATAAACAAAATAACATACACATACTGGAATATTAATAATTATAAATGGCTACATTAGCTGAACATGTTAAAATGGACGTCGGTAATTATTTACTAGCATGAGTAGCCTACTCCGACTGTAAGAGAGCTAGACGGACATTTTGACGGTGCATGCAGAGCGTCATAACCGTCCAAATGTCCGTCTAGCTCTCTCACAGTCGGAGTACTCGGGCTAATTTTTGACATGATCTAGCTTGTATTGTAATAAAATTGTCGGTACCAACGTATCAATAACGCTTTCAAAACACCTCAAAACGTGCACATAAAACAATTCTGGATCCACGCATTTGTTGTCAATCGGAAAGCCCGATCTCTCAGATTCGACTGTTTTTCTGTATGTTCTAAAAGACATGGGTATGACATTATTAAATAAACTTAGTGCACCGATGTGATCTATATGTCAAGTTTTAAATAATAAACTTCAACAGTAACTTGGTTTAAACAATATTTATTGCCGTTCAAAAACAGTAGCAGTCTGGGGGCTGTCCAACAGGCGTTAGACTATATAAAGACCTCTTCCAACATTTTACAATATGAATAGTTTACAAGCAAGAAACATAAAACATAATCTGGGGCGTAGCCAGAGAGGAAAAAACCAGACCTGTAAAATAAATATCAGTGTCATCGGAAAAATAAAATAAATCTGGGAAAATTTCAGACGAGGCAAGCGCCTCGTCTGCCTCATGCTGGCTACGCCATTAATAATGATTATACAAATTTACTGACGAGAGGATGAACATGTTATTATTTAGAATTTAGAGAGAAAGAAATGTTAATTAATCTCAAATTGTCTCCCCTTTTTTGTATTAGGGTTAGTGGCGACCAGTTCCATTAAAACCTACTACTTAGTACGGTATGTAATATATTTGTATAATGCATTATAATAATATATAATTCTTATTTCAGGACATATTTATATGTATTTCACATGATTGAATATCTTGTGTATTGCGATTCGTTATAATGGACTCATATGTTAAATAATTTATTTGGACATTTGAGTGATAATGTATATTATGTATATATGTATGTATGTATGTATGTATGTATTATAACTGTCTGTTATAATCATAAGACATGTATATTGTGTATTATGGATTAATTACTTGTATATATGTCATGTCATGTTAAATACTATAATTAAAATGATGGAACATTATGTATTGCATCCTGAGATTTATATATGCATAATGTATGTATTGTTATATTGTATTTTAATTATATTGTTACAGGGTGAAAAAATGGAAACTATTTTCAGTCATTAAAAATCCATTTGACCCGAAACATTGATGTCGTTGTCAATCATTTAAAATGATGACGCTACTACAGTTGTTCTTTTTGTTGTTGCTGCTGCTGTTGTTACTGTTGCTGCTGTTGTTGTTGCTTTACTTTAATTATTAACGAACCTAGAATAAGGACAATAAATAAATTATAATCTAAACTCTTAAATTAGATGGGTCGCCTTGAGGATGGTACGAAAATACCAAATATGATAAATACAACTGGGTACGGCATCGTGTAACGCTGGTGTGTAAAATACCGGTAACCAGAAAAACCCAGTCTACTATTTTCTAAACGTTGAAAAATCTATAGCAGACGAATAGAGTTATGTCGCTGGTGTTTTTAATAGACAGCTTGCATACCAACCAGAAAACATGTCGGAAAACAATCGTTGTTGAGACAAACTAAAAGACTGACGTTTAGAAGGATAATTCTGTGAGTATTTGACTCTTATACACAGTAAAATTAAAAGTGTTGATACGTCAAATTCTGTTTTCGCATAGAATTTTTTAAAACGTCTAGACGGTATAGTAGGTGTGTGCACAAGTACCCCCCATACAGAAACCCCTAATACAAATACTTTAGTTACATATATAAAAAGTATTTATTATATAACATAAGTATGACATATCCGATGTCATTGTTTGGGGATACCTGTGTGTGTGGGTGGGGGGGGGGGGGGAGGGTCTGGGAGGTGGAGAGGTGCCTTCATTAAAATATTGGAGTTGAAAGACTAATTGAAAATATTGGTCATTATAATTTTTTTTAAACACTTTCCATTAGCACTGTCATCATAATATTCGGGGCTGTAAGATTGTGGGCAGGTGGGGACGGCCAAGATTTTCGAAATTGTCTTAATGCTAAGATAATGTAAAATCATCAGAGGTTATGACATGTTTTGCAGTGATGTCATAGTTTAAATCCATTATGGTCTAATATTTGTGGGTGCTCCATTTATGTATACAGCTTAGGCTCCTGATGAAAAATTGTTTCTCGTCAACAATTTTTTTTATAGTTTTTTGTTTAACAACACCACTAGAGCACATTGATTAATTAATCATTGGCTGTTGGATGTCAAACATTTGGTAATTATGGACTCGTAGTCATTAGAGGAAACCCACTAAATTTTTCTATTAGCAGCAAGGGATCTTTTATATGCACTTTCCCACAGACAGGAAAGCACATACCATGGCCTTTGACCAGTTGTGGTGCACAGGTTGGAACGAGAAAAACCCAATCAATTGAATTGATCCACTGAGGTGATTCGATGCAGCAATGCAAGCATCTCAAATGAGCGCTCAACCGACTGAGCTAAATGAGCTAAATTGGGTTATTTCTCCTTCCAGCTAGTGTACCATGACTGTTATATCAAAAGCCATGGTGTGTGCTATCCTGTCTGTGGGATGGTGCATATAAAATATCCCTTGCTACTAATGGATGCTCTGTCATGGCGACAGTGTTTAACATAGGTAGTGATAACTAGATGTAAGCACACAATGATTATAAATTGAGTTGAACTTTCCCAAATCGCAAAACGGTACATTAAAATAATATTGCACCCATAGCATGACTTGTTTGTGAATGGGGAGGGGTAGTGTATCTCCAAGCATTATAGAACATTTTGGAGGGTGTATGGTCGAGTTATGGAGGGTTAACTGGGGAGGGAGGGTGTTTAATTTTGGCCAAAATAGCATTACATAATATTTGAATGACCCCTAAGTGAGTTACAAATTCCAGGTATTTTTAAAGGGACAGACCCTAGTTTCAACCTGTGAAAATTAACACTAAGTTTAGTTAATCTACAAACCTGTACAACACATTTGGATAAAGTTACAATTGAGTGAAACATGAGTTTGTGACTTTGAAATGGTGAAGTACTCCCTAAAAAATGGACTAAAACTTGACTCCATAACTGTTTCTTCTCGGACGCACGTGCATTTTTAAAAATATGAGAAATGCTTTGTGTGATATTAAGGACACCAGGATGACCAAAAACACTTTGAATGTACGGAAACGGATAATCTAAACAATAAAATCTAAGTAAAGTATGCTTTCAGTTATCAAGAAAAGCTCTAATAGTAAAATATATGCCTAGTGTTTAAAAACTAGGATATGTCCCTTTAAACATTGTGCTAGGGTAGCCTAACATTAAGCAGACATTCCTTTCCTTTTATTTGGCCTGTATGATTATATCATGTATTTTTCTCTCCTAACTCACCATAATAAGAGGTGCAAAAATATTTGGGTATGGCACCATACCCGTTTTACCCTCTGGAAGAAACCCTGACTGCATTGCCAATTGCCATGAACAATTGCAGGGGTTTGTAACATTAAACACACATTCCTTTCCTTTTTTTGGCCTGTATGATTATAATCATGTATTTTTGTCTCTAAACACACAATAATAAAGAGGTTATTGATTGCGGCTATCCTCGTCAAGACAACGTTTAGGGTACGTCATTTTACCCTTCGTACCCTATGGCAAAAACCCTGCGTGGGTGTAACACAACCTCTGCAATTTTGGTAAGAAAATGTCCACTGCAAAAAAAAACATGCCATATAGTCCAAGGCAAAAAAGTGCCGTGGAGAATTAAAAGCTCTCTGGCAATCTCCACAGCAATTGGCAGTGCTGTGAACAATTGCAGGGGTTGGTAACATTAAACAAACATTCCTTTCCTTTTATTTGGCCTGTATGATTATACTGTGTATTTTTACACACAATAATAAAAGGTTATTGATTGTGGCTATCCTCATCGTGATCAAGACTACTTTTAGGGTACGCCATTTTACCTTTCGTACCCTATGGCAGAAACTGCCTGGGTAACATTAAACACACATTCCTTTCCTTTAATTTGGCCTGTATGATTATATGGTGTATTTTTCTCTCTTAACACACAGTAATAAGAGGTTATTGATTGCGGCTATCCTCGTCAAGACCACGGTGGGCCAGTGCCCGACACAGTTGTCCGAGGATACTGGGAGGCGCCTGTTGTTCTCTCTATCAGTGGTGGTGTGTGTGTGTGTAGTAACCTAGCAAGTGCTGCAATCAATACATCACAGAGAAAAAGAGCGAGCAAGTACACAAACTTGACCCATTTCCAAGTCTGTAAAAACCCATATGAATTTTTTTTTTTTCCATTAGTAACTATAGGAATCTTTTGTATGTGCATATCATCCTATACAAACAGGATAGCACATACCACAGCCTTTGATACCAATGGTGGTGCACTGGCTGGAACGAGAAATGGCCAGTGTCAGTGGCGGTGGTGTGTATAATTATAGTAACCTAGCAAGTGCTACTGTCAATACATCACAGAAAGAGAGTGAGCGAGTATACAAACTTGACCTGTTTCCCAGTCTGTAAAAACCCATATGAATATGAGCTGTAAATGTGATATAAATTTAATACATCAATCTATAGAAAAATGTAAAACTTTCTTACATTTCTAAGATAATTATATCAGTTCAGTGTGTGATTTTAAATTTGGTTTAAAAAATTTAAGTGTCATATTAATGTCTCCCTGTTTGCAAATCTTTAGAGCCCACCACCAACCCAGTGAGCCCTGCTGTGCGTCTCCAGTAGAACAGAAGACACACTAAATGTTTTGCATGAAACCATGGAAAAGATCGCTATTCAAGACTGTGGTTTCCCCGGATTTTGAGATATATGTAACAGGGTTCAAAGGACGAAAACAACACGTCACGACGTTTGGAAATGATTTACTTCATAAACAGTTCATTATGACATTGCAAACAACGCCCTGCAAGAATAAAATATACAATATATAACAGGCGTTCATTATAAATAATTACATGTATGCGTCATAAAAATCATCGTCATAAAAATAGTTCGATCATACATGTCAATCACAACATCATAAAAATATGTCCATCACAGGTCATCAATATTAAAAAAATATATATTAACATTTCAATTCGTATCCCATTAATGTCACGGTTATAAGTAACATCTACTAAACTATAATATCTTCCTAATCAAACAATCTGTTTGATTAAACTAAACCTGAATAACCTTTTGGTCCACACCTACATGTATATGATAGATATCGGGATAATTAATTCCAAGGGGAGGTAATTACAAGAATAACAAATGGTTGAGATTTAGTGAATAAATTAACCTAATTGACTTAAAATAAATTACTGTGGAATGTTGTCAGAATAAAAAAATACTTTACTATATTAAATATTACAATTATGTTATAATGAGGTTTAAGATTAATAATTAATTGAAATAACTGCTTGATTACTAACTAACTATGTCATACCCTGTATGTAATACACGAGCGTAAACAATGCCGGTGGTCAACAAGACAGTGTGTGAAAACCTGGGGAATAAATTATAAACTATTAAGCATCATAAATTACAGATGCTTACGAACCTGCAACAAAATAAAACATTGGCACAGCATACACTCATAAATCATACACGCATATCTTCGTACAATTATGATAGTGAAAATATTAAAATAAGTTGATGTTTAAAATACAAACATATCTTTACGCTGAAGAATTAAGTGTTACTGATATAATATATTTATATGATTCCTTTTTAGAAATAATTTAAAACATTTAGTAGTTTGTTATATTTAGTCGTAGAACTCCTAGAACTTGCACAATTAGTTATATTATTATCAAAACAATGTAATCATTTATCTGCATTAATTCGCTAGTATGTGAGCAATATATTTATATATATATTATTAATAATGTTTAACTAAAAGAAAGAAATTAATTTGTACCTATAATGTATTCTGATCTGTCGCCTGTCAAAACCCGTCAAACATGTCTGCTGTTCATGTAGTGTGTGCACGTGAAAGCATGCAGTGCTATTAGCCAATCAGATAAAGGGTACTTGACTGAGAAAACTAATAGAATAAATACTATTTGGCAGACAACAATATCTGACAAATACCTGCGAAATATTAAAATAACAAATTACATATTTACACAATATTAAAACATCATCTGCCACATATATATGTTGACTGTGTCATTTCGAAGAATCAATGTAATTTGTACAAATAATTTTTACGAGCCATGCTGGATCGTATGCTAGCCAAGCTAAGAGTCCAATATGATTTTTGCGAGCCTCGAGCTCCTGGACTCTCCTGAAAAATTGCACACTGCAGTTACTTACAGGCTTTCATAAGGAAGAAAATGTTTTATTTAACGACGCACTCAACACATTTTATTTTTGGTTATATGGCGTCGGACATATGATTAAGAACCGCACACAGATATTGAGAGAGGAAACCCGCTGTCGTCACTTCCTGGGCTACTCTTTCCGATTAGCAGCAAGGGATCTTTTATATGTACCATCACACAGACAGGATAGCACATACCACGACCTTTGATATACCAGTCGTAGTGCACTGGCTGGAACGAGAAATAGCCCAATGGGCCCACCGATGGGGATTGATCCCAGACCGACCGCGCATCAAGCAAACGCTTTACCAGGCTTTTGGATTTCACAGTAATGATTGTTTCCAATACCGTGTCGGTAGCGTGTCAGTAAAATCACGGAACCGCAGTTTATTTTCCCATTATTATTACAATGTATATTGAGTACGACTATGAAACAAAAATAATATGAACAGGTTCTGATGAGTTCCCATGATCACAAGGCATGGAATTGAAAAAGTGTTTCCCATGAAATTTGAAATCATATATGGTGTGTAATTATTATTTTAAATAGGAATGCTTGTTTGTTGTTTTCATGCCCAGTCGACCATGCACAAGGCAATTCATTTTTTTAAAAATAAATTATATTTGAAATTTCATTTGATTATATGCACCATCCCACAGACAGGATAGCACATACCACAGCCCTTGATATATACACCAGTCATGATGCACTAACTGGAGTGAAAAATAGCCCAATCGGCCCACCGATGTTGTTTCAGATGTGCTACTGTTCCCTTTAGGGTAGGACATAGCTTGATGCACGGTCTGTCTGGGATCAATCTCCGTCGGTGGGCCCATTGGACTATTTCTCATTTCAGCATTTGCACCACAACTGGTACATGTATATCAAAGGCCGTGGTATGTGTTATCCTGTCTGTGAGATGGTGCATATAAAAGATCCCTTGCTCCTTAGTGGCAACGGCGGGTTTCCTCTCTCAAATTCTGTGTGCATGGTCCTTGACCATATGTCTGACACCATTTAACCGTAAATAAAATGTGTTGAGTGTGTTGTTAAATAAAAACATTTCCTTCCTTCAGAATTTTAATTCCTCTCACCTTGAATTTGAGGGGCGAGGTGTAGCCCAGTGGTAAAGTGCATGCATAATGCACGTTCAGGCTAGGATCGTTCCCCGTTGGTGGGCTCACTGGACTATTTCTCGTTCCAGCCGTTATTGGTATATCAAAGAAAGAAAGAAAGAAAGAAATGTTTTATTTAATGACGCACTCAACACATTTTATTTAAGGTTATATGGTGTCAGACATGGTTAAGGACCACACAGATATTGAGAGAGGAAAGCCGCTGTCGCCACTTCATGGACTATTTTCGATTAGCAGCAAAGGTTCTTTTTATATGCACTATCCCACAGACAGGGTAGTACATACCACGGCCTATGATATACCAGTGGTGGTGCAAAGGCCGTGGTATTAGCTAACCTGTCTGTAGGATGGTGCATATAAAAGATCCCTTGCTACTAATTGATAAATGTAGCGGGTTTCCTCTCCATGACTGTGTCAAAATCACCATATGTTGGACATCCAATAGCCAATGATTAATAAATCAATGTGCTCTAGTGGTGTCGTTAAACAAAACAATCAAATATTTTTCTGATAATAAGTATCCTCGATATTAGGACCATCAACAGTCTTCACCAGGAAAGGCAGCTGATGTCAACAACCCTGCAGTTACCTGTCATGAGCTAGATCCCAGGCCTGTTGATATGGTATAATGATGGAGAGTAGCAGATAATTGTGTTTTGTGACTTACTGCTGACCTCGGTGGTGTCCTGGTTAAAGCCACTGGACATACGGCTAGTAGCTATATAGGTACTGGGTTTGCAGCCCGGTACAGGCTCCCATCTCAATGGGTAGGTGTAAGACCAGCACGCATGCACGCACGCACGCATGTACACACGCACACACACACACAGACACAAACACACACACACATTGTGTGTTTGTGTCTCTCTCTCTCTCTCTCTCTCTCTCTCTCTCTCTCTCTCTCTCTCTCTCTCTCTCTCTCTCTCTCTCTCGCTCTATCCATTAACAACTAACCCACTATCCCGGACAGACAGCCCAGACAGCAGAGGTGTGTGCCCAGGACAAGGTGCTTGAACCTTAATTAGATGTAAGCACGGAAATAAGTTGAAATGATATCAACAACCCCTGCAATTAACCATGGCAGTCGGTAATGCCACAGAGATTGCTATGGAGTTTTTAATTAACCATGGCAGTCGGTAATGCCACAGAGATTGCTATGGAGTTTTTAATTATCCATGGCAGTCGGTAATGCCACAGAGATTGCTATGGAGTTTTTAATTATCCATGGCAGTCGGTAATGCCACAGAGATTGCTATGGAGTTTTTAATTAACCTCCATGGCAGTCGGTAATGCCACAGAGATTGCTATGGAGTTTTTAATTAACCATGGCAGTCGGTAATGCCACAGAGATTGCTATGGAGTTTTTAATTAACCATGGCAGTCGGTAATGCCACAGAGATTGCTATGGAGTTTTCAATTAACCATGGCAGTCGGTAATGCCACAGAGATTGCTATGGAGTTTTTAATTAACCATGGCAGTCGGTAATGCCACAGAGATTGCTATGGAGTTTTTAATTAACCATGGCAGTCGGTAATGCCACAGAGATTGCTATGGAGTTTTTAATTAACCATGGCAGTCGGTAATGCCACAGAGATTGCTATGGAGTTTTTAATTAACCATGGCAGTCGGTAATGCCACAGAGATTGCTATGGAGTTTTTAATTAACCATGGCAGTCGGTAATGCCACAGAGATTGCTATGGAGTTTTTAATTAACCATGGCAGTCGGTAATGCCACAGAGATTGCTATGGAGTTTTTAATTATCCATGGCACTTTTTGCCTTGGACTATATTACTAGTATTCAGGTGGTTTTTTCAGTGGCATGTTTTTTTGCCATGGACATTTTCTTAATTGTATCGCTCCCAGTCCCCTGATATCCACACTCGCCTGTAGAGCTTTCGGAGAGCATCAACTTGATCACCTGCAATAAACAATTTTAATAAATGTTATTTGAAACTTCCTGTGATTGCCTATGCATCTTGCATCATTTGGAGGAGAGTAATATTCAGTCCGCCTTGATTTTACTTGTGGCAAAGACTGATAATTTTAAAATTAAATATTGTAATAAAAGGAAAAGAAAAAAAAAACCCTGATTAATTTATAGATTTACATCTTATTATATCTTTTTTTAATCATTTAACAGAAAAAATTCAACCTCCATTAAGGAGATTCAAACCATGGACTCTCAGTACGAGAGTCCAGCACTCTACCAACTGATCTAATAGGGAAATTCCCTCTAGTTACTACACAAGTATGGGGTAGTCCAGAGCTGCTTCTCATTTTTTTTTTAGCATTTGCTTTTAGACTAAAATGTCCTTGACATGAAAGCGAACCACCTTGGTGGATCCATTCAGCTGATTTTTTCCCGTTCCAACCAGTGCATCACAATTGGACAAAGGCCATGGTATGTGCTCTCCTGTCTGTGGGAAAGTGCATATGAAAGATCCCTTGCTTTAGAAATTGTAGCAGGTATCCTCTGATGACTATGTGTCAGAATTACCAAATGTTTGACATCCAATAGCCGACGATTAATTAATCAATGTGCTCCAGTGGTGTCATTGAACAAAACAAACTTTAATTTTACTTTAGGGAATTTAGGGGAGCTTGAATAATCAATAACTCCCATGACTTGGAGGGCGGGATTTAGCTCAATTGATTGAGTGGTCGCTTGAGGTGCTTGTGTCGCAGGATCGAACCACGTTGGTGGATCCATTCAACTGATTGGGTTTTTTCTTGTTCCAACCAGTGCACCGCAACTGATCAAAGGCCATGGTGTGTGCTTTCCTGTCTGTGGGAAAGTGATTATAAAAGATTCCTTGCTTGCTCCCCTAACATATATTATGGGGAGCCATTAAGTATTATGTACAATATTGATACCATTTCAATTCACTAAAAATGACTCCTTGAACTTGTCTTAAGGGAGTGCATGTTGACAGGCTTTCTGTCAAAGGGTAAAACAGGTAAAATGCTACCCCCCAAAAATATTATTTGGGTATGGCGCCATACCCAAAATGTTTTGCAGATTATATTTTTTTAGTTGACATTTTGGATAAAATTAATAACTCTTATCATTACTGTATGATTAATGTGTCGATTCAATGTTGGAACATTTAATTTTATTTGTAATAAGCAGATTATTTTTCCGAAAATTTTAATGATGGTGATGGGGATGATGATGGACCAAGGAATTTGTGTCACAGATGGCTGGAAAACACACCTAAGGGATCCTAAATTCCAGACCCATGTTGACTGCTGGTGCCTTCTAAAAAATCAATTCTGTAGGGCCATATCAAGAAAAAAAATTCTGGCAGAAACCCTGGATGGGGTGAGAGTATGACAGCTCCTCTTAAAATCCTGTCTGTCACCTGCAGGTGCTACATTTGTAGTACTTTTTAGTCCCCTTCCAGTCTCCATTCGTCTAACTATCTGTCTGTTCATCCATTCATCCATTTGTCTATCCCACATCAGGGTTTCTGCCAGAGGGTAAAATGGGTATGGCATCATACCCAAATTGGTTTTCAATTTTTTTTTTTTTAAGTTAACTTTTTGACAAAATTAACAACTCTTTATCCTTTATCATTACTGTATGATTTTGTTAACCTTAACCCTAAATCTTACCCAATTTCTTTCTGGGGGACTGTGGTTACATTCAGCACACACATTGTAAATATTCAATACCATAGTTCAATGCCATATCCAAAAATTTCTTTCTGTCAGAAACCCTGCACATAGAGTTTCCAGACATGTTTTTATTTTATTATAATGCCTCAAGATGTTGAGCTGAAATTTTGTATGTAGCTTTATCATGTACTGCTACAAATCAAGTTTGACTTTCATGGTAGTTTACCAATTTTTGACAGAGTTATGACCTTTGAACTTAGGAGATACAAAAATTTGTTTGGCCCAATAAGCGTGTGTGTGTGTGGGGGGGGGGGGGCCCTGGGGGCATGTATTGTTTTAAATGACTCTCCTTGAACTAGTCTCAGAGGAGTCATGGGGAGCAAGTTAAAAAAAAAATTGTTTTGTTTGATTTATTAGTCATTAGCTATTGGATGTCAAATATTTGGTAATTATTTTCAGAGAGGAAACCGGCTATATTTTCCCATTAGTATCGCAAGGGATCTTTTATATGCATCATCCCACAGACAGGATAGCACATACCACGGCCCACAGACAGGATAGCATATACCAAGACCCACAGACAGGATAGCACATACCACATCCTACAGACAAGATAACACATACCACAGCCCACAGCTTTCCTTAAACATCGAGGTATGGAGAAGTAGAGATTGCTTGCCATGCATTCCACTAACTGAATTTTAATTTGAGCCGTGAATTAATGACATGTAAAAAGAAAGAAATGTTTTATTTAATGACGCACTCAACACATTTTATTTACAGTTATATGGCGTCAGACATATGGTTAAGGATCACACAGATTTTGAGAGGAAACCCGCTGTCGCCACTACATGGGCTACTCTTTCCGATTAGCAGCAAGGGATCTTTTATTTGCGCTTCCCACAGGCAGGATAGCACAAACCATGGCCTTTGTTAAACCAGTTCTGGATCACTGGTTGGTGCAAGTGGTTTACACCTACCCACTGAGCCTTGCAGAGCACTCACTCAGGGTTTGGAGTTGGTATCTGGATTAAAAATCCCATGCCTCTACTGGGATCCGAACCCAGTACCTACCAGCCTGTAGACCGATGACCTAACCACTACGCCACCGAGGTCGGTCTGTTGATATATTAGGACCATCAACAGTCTTTGCCAGGAAAGGCAGCTGATATCAACAACCCTGCAATTACCAGTCAAGAGCTAGATCCCAGGCCTGTTGATATGGTATAATGATGGAGAGTAGCAGATAATTGTGTTTTGTGACTTACTGCTGACCTCGGTGGTGTCCTGGTTAGGCCATGGGACATAAGGCTGATAGGTACTGGGTTGCCGGGTTTGCAGGCCGGTACCAGCTCCCACCTAGAGCGAGTTTTAACCACTCAATGGGTAGGTGTAAGGCAAGCACACATGCACGCACGCATGTACACACACACACACACACACACACACAGACAGACACACACACACACACACACACACACACACAGACACACACACACACACAGACACACGCACACACACAGTCTCTCTCTCTCTCTCTCTCTCTCTCTCTCTCTCTCCCCCCTCCCTATCCCTACCTCTCTCTCCCTCTCCCTCCCTCCCCCTGTCCCTCCCTCCCTCTAGAGTAGAGATTTCTTGTCATGCATTCCACATACTGAATTTTAATTTGAGCCCTGAATTAATGACTGTAAGCACATGTACACATGTGTGCAGTTCTGTTACTTATTCTGCAGGTTGAAGCTGGACAACTCGATTAATCTGAGTTATGATACCACTGCTCACCATAGTAAGGAGGGTAATGCCATGAACGTTTGAGTGCATGTGCTGATCAATGCTGCCAACACCGCAGTCTAGACGAAAACATTGACTGGTGGTCGGTGTACGAGGAACCTGTTACATGTGTGTATGAGGTAAGTCATTATTTTCTCTAATTAATGTGCACAGGTGTAAACGGTACACTTATTACATAACTAATCAATTTTAAGGGGCCGGACGTAGCCCAGTGGTATAACACACTCATTGAAGGGCGGTCAGTTTGGGATTGATCCCCATCGGTGGGCTAATTGGGCTATTTCTCATTCCAGCCAGTGCACCATGACTGGTATATATCAATTAAAGGCCGTATATATACTACTCAAAAGAATTTAAGGGTCAGACGATATTTTCGACATTATTTTCTGAATGTCAATTATATTAGCTAGACCATAATGTCACGCATGGTATTGTTCCATTTTGACGAAAGTGGGTCTAAGCAACCCATAAATGAATTAAAATCCACTGTCATTGACACTGTCGACTAGTTCTAATGGCGAAAACATGCTTACATTTGCACGTAAATTAGGGCGAAAGCGAAAGGTCTGCTAAGTGCCCATAACTTGCTTTTTCACAAAGCGCTTCATTTGCACGCTTTGCACATGTATTCCATGTTCCCAATGCTGAATTTCTGTATAATTGGAGCTTGCATTCGTGTACGGTGCACACTCCAAATTCGACAATGGTACGACTTCAACTGACTATCGAAGATCGAGGAAGGGCTATTGCTTGGCTTCCGGATGGCTATACGCAAAGAAATGTTGCTTTGAGACTTGGTGTCAGTCAGAGTGTCGTTGGCCGACTGTGGCAACGGTACCAAGCAACGAATTCTGTTCGAAATTGTCCACGTTCGGTAAGACCCCGAAGCACTACAAATAGAGAGGACCGCTACATCACCAATATGGCTCTACGTCAACGCACAACCACTGCACGCTGATTACGTGACAATCTGCGGACTGCGACTGGAACTTGAGTGTCTGATCAAACCATACGCAATCGTCTGAGAGCCAATAATCTACGCTGCCATCGCCAGGCTGTTCGACCACCACTCCTACCATGTCACAGAACGGCCAGACGTCACTGGTGCACGCTTCATCTGCAGTGGCAACGTATTCAGTGGGGTCGAGTGATGTTCACTGATGAGTCCAGGTTTAGTCTCCAGTTCAACGACGGTTGGGTTCGTGTCTACAGACGTCCTGGGGAGCGCTTCGCTGACGTTAACGTTAGACAACGTCACCGGTTCGGTGGTGGCAGCGTCATGGTGTGGGGCGGCATCTCTATCCACCACAGGACCCCCTTCTATGTGGTGGATGGCAATCTGAATGGAATCCGCTATCTGAATGAGATTATCCGGCCGTTGGTTCTCCCAGGCCTTCAGCAGATTGGCGGCGAGGCAGTTCTGCAGGATGACAATGCCAGACCCCACCGCACCAGGGTGGTAACGGACTTTCTCAGACAACAAGGTATCACCAGGATGGATTGGCCAGCATATTCGCCTGACTTGGCCCCAATAGAGCACGCCTGGGATGAATTAGGCAGGAGAGTTCGGGATAACCATGCCCCTCCGGCCAACCTTCATGATCTGGGTCAACTTCTTATGGCAGAGTGGCAGGCCATTCCCCAAGAGTTCTTCAGACGTCTGATCAACAGCATGAGGCAACGATGTGTCGAGTGTATTCGCGCCAGGGGTGGATTCACACACTATTAAACGAATGTTCTAATGTGTAAAATCCATGTTTGACAACCTTCAACTTTGACAGCATGTTTATTTGTGTTTTTTTGTAAATATGGAACAATAAATTAAATTTTTGGTGTAGTTTACATCATCAATCTAATACACTCTGAAACTTATTTGGTTATAAATTTTTGACCCTTAAATTCTTTTGAGTAGTATATATGTGTTATTCTGTCTGTGGGATGGTGCATATAAAAGATCCCTTGGCACTAATTGGAAAATGTAGCGGGTTTCCTCCATAAGAGGGGCGGGATGTAGCCCAGTGGTAAAGCGCCCATTGAAGCATGGTTGGTTTGGGATCAATCCCTGTCAGTGGGCTCATTGGGCTATTTCTCTTCCCAGCCAGAGCACCACGACTGGTATATCAAAGGCCGTGGTATGTGCTATCCTGTCTGTGGGATGATGCATATAAAAGATCCCTTGACACTAATTGAAAAATGTAACAGGTTTCCTCTATAAGACTATACATGTATGTCAGAATAACAAAATATTTGATATCCAGTAGCCGATGATCAATAAATCCATGTGCTTTAGTGGTGTCGTTAAACAAAACAAACTTCTTTTTTCTTTTTTTTTTTCTAATTAATGTGCACAGGTGTAAACAGTACATTTATTAGATAACTAATCAATTTTACTATTTAGTACACAGTTTGAAAATGTCTTTATACATGTATATCACGTTAAAGTGATATGTAAAGACATTTTCAAACTGTGTGATAAAAATATCTTGCCTATCTGTATATGCAATCTGGACAGGAACTTTTAAATGGGGACATCCCTTTTTATTTTTATTTGAAGGAAATGTTTTATTTAATGACGCACTCCACATATTTTATATGTATGGCTATATGGCATCAGTCGTATGGTTAAGGACCACACAGATATTGAGATGAATCCCACTGTCTCCACTTCATGGGCTACTCTTTTTCAATTAGCAGCAAGGGATCTTTTATATGCACCACCCACAGACAGGATAGTACATACCATGGCCTTTGTTACACCAGTTGTGGAGCACTGGCTAGAACAAGAAATAGCCCAATGGGTCCACCGACGGGGATCGATCCTAGATCAATCGTGGATCAGATTTATATATTAAATGTTTTTTCTTGTGAAATGTAAAGATTTTATAAGTCTATCGTACCTTGAATTACATGCTGATAAAACAATTGCATCAAAATACATGTCATTTTATTTACTATTTTAAAAAAACTTTACCTAGTATATTGTTACAAAATTCATTAAGGGTGATAAAAAATGTTAAAATGTGACATCACCGTTTAAGTTTAAATTGCATCTTCACATATCAACAGAACTAATTGGAATGGATATATTAATTGAATAGTTTGTATGTATTTCATATTCTTCACCAAAGATTCTTGAGAAATTTCATTTATGCCGACACTGGCAGCTAGCACACTACT
>NC_054703.1:26254684-26377184 GCF_016097555.1 Gigantopelta aegis | reverse complement strand
AAAATTTTGAAACTTAATGGATACATGTACATATTTTAAAACATTTTTTAGAAAGATTATAGTTAGAGAACTGCTATTTAAAATTTATCATAGTACTCGAAATACAGTGTACAATTTCAAAATATATCAAATTTAAATCCATAGCTACTTAGTAGATTTCAAAATATATCAAATTTAAATCCGTAGCTACTTAGTAGATTTCAAAATATATCAAATTTAAATCCATAGCTACTTAGTAGATTTCAAAATATATCAAATTTAAATCCATAACTACTTAGTAGATTTCAAAATATATAATTTAAATCCATAACTACTTAGTAGATTTCAAAATATATAATTTAAATCCATAGCTACTTAGTAGATTTCAAAATATATAAATTTTAAATCCGTAGCTACATGTACTTATAGTATAGATTTCAAAATATATAATTTAAATCCATAACTACTTAGTAGATTTCAAAATATATAATTTAAATTCATAACTACTTAGTAGATTTCAAAATATATAATTTAAATCCATAACTACTTAGTAGATTTCAAAATATATAATTTAAATCCATAGCTACTTAGTAGATTTCAAAATATATAAATTTTAAATCCGTAGCTACTTATAGTATAGATTTCAAAATATATAATTTAAATCCATAGCTACTTAGTAGATTTCAAAATATATAATTTAAATCCATAGCTACTTAGTAGATTTCAAAATATATAATTTAAATCCATAGCTACTTATAGTATAGATTTCAAAATATATAATTTAAATCCATAGCTACTTAGTAGATTTCAAAATATATAATTTAAATCCATAGCTACAAATGTACTTAGTATATATTTCAAAATATATAATTTAAATCCATAGCTACTTATAGTATAGATTTCAAAATATATAATTTAAATCCATAACTACTTAGTAGATTTCAAAATATATAATTTAAATCCATAACTACTTAGTAGATTTCAAAATATATAATTTAAATCCATAACTACTTAGTAGATTTCAAAATATATAATTTAAATCCATAGCTACTTAGTAGATTTCAAAATATATAATTTAAATCTATAGCTACTTAGTAGATTTCAAAATATATAAATTTTAAATCCGTAGCTACATGTACTTATAGTATAGATTTCAAAATATATAATTTAAATCCATAACTACTTAGTAGATTTCAAAATATATAATTTAAATTCATAACTACTTAGTAGATTTCAAAATATATAATTTAAATCCATAACTACTTAGTAGATTTCAAAATATATAATTTAAATCCATAGCTACTTAGTAGATTTCAAAATATATAAATTTTAAATCCGTAGCTACTTATAGTATAGATTTCAAAATATATAATTTAAATCCATAGCTACTTAGTAGATTTCAAAATATATAATTTAAATCCATAACTACTTAGTAGATTTCAAAATATATAATTTAAATCCATAGCTACTTATAGTATAGATTTCAAAATATATAATTTAAATCCATAACTACTTAGTAGATTTCAAAATATATAATTTAAATCCGTAGCTACTTAGTAGATTTCAAAATATATATTTTAAATCCATAGCTACTTAGTAGATTTCAAAATATATCAAATTTAAATCCGTAGCTACTTATAGTATAGATTTCAAAATATATAATTTAAATCCATAACTACTTAGTAGATTTCAAAATATATCAAATTTAAATCCGTAGCTACTTATAGTATAGATTTCAAAATATATAATTTAAATCCATAACTACTTAGTAGATTTCAAAATATATAATTTAAATCCATAGCTACTTAGTAGATTTCAAAATATATAATTTAAATCCATAGCTACTTAGTAGATTTCAAAATATATAAATTTTAAATCCGTAGCTACTTATAGTATAGATTTCAAAATATATAATTTAAATCCATAACTACTTAGTAGATTTCAAAATATATAATTTAAATCCATAGCTACTTAGTAGATTTCAAAATATATAATTTAAATCCATAGCTACTTATAGTATAGATTTCAAAATATATAATTTAAATCCATAGCTACTTAGTAGATTTCAAAATATATAATTTAAATCCATAGCTACAAATGTACTTAGTATATATTTCAAAATATATAATTTAAATCCATAGCTACTTATAGTATAGATTTCAAAATATATAATTTAAATCCATAACTACTTAGTAGATTTCAAAATATATAATTTAAATCCATAACTACTTAGTAGATTTCAAAATATATAATTTAAATCCATAACTACTTAGTAGATTTCAAAATATATAATTTAAATCCATAGCTACTTAGTAGATTTCAAAATATATAATTTAAATCTATAGCTACTTAGTATAGATTTCTAAATATATAATTTAAATCTATAGCTACTTAGTATAGATTTCAAAATATATAATTTAAATCCATAACTACTTAGTAGATTTCAAAATATACCTTAGTAGATTTCAAAATATATAATTTAAATCCATAGCTACTTAGTAGATTTCAAAATATATAATTTAAATCCATAGCTACAATGTACTTAGTAAAATTTCAAAATTTATAATTTAAATCCATAGCTACTTAGTAGATTTCAAAATATATAAATTTTAAATCCGTAGCTACTTATAGTATAGATTTCAAAATATATAATTTAAATCCATAGCTACTTAGTAGATTTCAAAATATATAAATTTTAAATCCGTAGCTACTTATAGTATAGATTTCAAAATATATAATTTAAATCCATAACTACTTAGTAGATTTCAAAATATATAATTTAAATCCATAGCTACTTATAGTATAGATTTCAAAATATATCATTTAAATCCATAACTACTTAGTAGATTTCAAAATATATAATTTAAATCCGTAGCTACTTAGTAGATTTCAAAATATATATTTTAAATCCATAGCTACTTAGTAGATTTCAAAATATATCAAATTTAAATCCGTAGCTACTTATAGTATAGATTTCAAAATATATAATTTAAATCCATAACTACTTAGTAGATTTCAAAATATATAATTTAAATCCATAGCTACTTAGTAGATTTCAAAATATATAATTTAAATCCATAGCTACTTAGTAGATTTCAAAATATATAAATTTTAAATCCGTAGCTACTTATAGTATAGATTTCAAAATATATAATTTAAATCCATAACTACTTAGTAGATTTCAAAATATATAATTTAAATCCATAGCTACTTAGTAGATTTCAAAATATATAATTTAAATCCATAGCTACTTATAGTATAGATTTCAAAATATATAATTTAAATCCATAGCTACTTAGTAGATTTCAAAATATATAATTTAAATCCATAGCTACAAATGTACTTAGTATATATTTCAAAATATATAATTTAAATCCATAGCTACTTATAGTATAGATTTCAAAATATATAATTTAAATCCATAACTACTTAGTAGATTTCAAAATATATAATTTAAATCCATAACTACTTAGTAGATTTCAAAATATATAATTTAAATCCATAACTACTTAGTAGATTTCAAAATATATAATTTAAATCCATAGCTACTTAGTAGATTTCAAAATATATAATTTAAATCTATAGCTACTTAGTATAGATTTCTAAATATATAATTTAAATCTATAGCTACTTAGTATAGATTTCAAAATATATAATTTAAATCCATAACTACTTAGTAGATTTCAAAATATACCTTAGTAGATTTCAAAATATATAATTTAAATCCATAGCTACTTAGTAGATTTCAAAATATATAATTTAAATCCATAGCTACAATGTACTTAGTAAAATTTCAAAATTTATAATTTAAATCCATAGCTACTTAGTAGATTTCAAAATATATAATTTAAATCCGTAGCTACTTATAGTATAGATTTCAAAATATATAATTTAAATCCATAGCTACTTAGTAGATTTCTAAATTTATAATTTAAATCCATAACTACTTAGTAGATTTCAAAATATATAATTTAAATCCATAACTACTTAGTAGATTTCAAAATATATAATTTAAATCCATAACTACTTAGTAGATTTCAAAATATATAATTTAAATCCATAACTACTTAGTAGATTTCAAAATATATAATTTAAATCCATAACTACTTAGATTTCAAAATATATAATTTAAATCTATAGCTACTTAGTATAGATTTCAAAATATATAATTTAAATCCATAGCTACTTAGTAGATTTCAAAATATATAATTTAAATCCATAACTACTTAGTAGATTTCAAAATATATAATTTAAATCCATAACTACTTAGTAGCTGGGCACTTTTATTAAGTACCATTGAATTATTTTCTTGTAGAAAGCCTGCCAATTTTCTAGCATTAAGGTACTCAAATGAGCCTTGCTGAAAACTAAACAATGTTTGGCAGGCCACTGCGTGACTTAAGTTAATGAACAGTCTTGATCGCTCGCGCCAGACTAAAACTATGGACCGTAAAGATGTTAAGTGAGCTAAACAAGTCGGTGATTTGTTTCATGTGCTCACCTGTAGGCTATATGGGTTTCTGCCATAGGGTACCTGAAGGATAAAATTATGTACCAGGGGTGCAGAAATGGAAAATATTTCACTAGCCAGCCGGACTAGTACCAACTAATATTCACTAGCCCGTCTAGTCATTTGTTATAATCTGCCAGAACTTGATTGACAAATAATTTCTTTTATATCGATTTACAGAATTCAAGTGACATCCCACAAGTATTTAACAGACCAATCTATTCATAACTGGCAACATAATTTGAATGTAAAGAATCCATTTTTAAGTAGTATTGACCTTTGACCGACTCTGTTTCCTGACTGCCATACTTACACAGTTGATTATTTGGAACTCCGAAGTCCTCTATTGTCAATGCTGTACATGTATTACGTATTTCGTCGTCATTCTGAACAGTTTGGTTGAATGGTTTTAAAGACTGGCATGGCCGATGCGCTGTCGCGGGTTTGATGGAAAGTTACAGTCAGTCAGAAAAAACCCAGATCACCCGTCGGACTGTTTGTTGTATTTTTTAACTCATCGTCAGAATTTTTACTCGCATTTGGTGATCCAGCGAGTACTTTCTGCACCCCTGTGTACTCTTAAAATCTTGGAAATTAATGGATACATTGTTATAATTTTTAAGAAACATTATAGTAGGAGAACTGTTGCTTAAAATTGGTTAAAGTACATGAAATACAGCGTTCAATTTTAAAACATTTCAAAACCATAATTATAACGAGCACTTATGATCTCTTTTTGATTGTTTTTTTTTGTGGGTTGTTTTTTTACGTACCCTCATATTATTTTCTGGCAGAAAGTCTGGCTGTGTTACATGTACTAGCTAATGACAAGTGAAGCTTCAATCTTGACTATATTTTTACTATTCAACTATTTAGAATAGGTCATCATAGGACATTTATATTATGTCTACTTTTATGACATTCCATTCCTTGTTGAAGAATCAATATCTGAGTATATTTGTATTTGTATTAATTAACCATTAACACTTAAAATATGGGGCATATATATATATATATATATATATATCATCTCCACTCATGTGGTTAAGACTACTGTAGTGTGTTCTGAATATGCTAATTAAAACCTATGACCTGACCTGACCTGACCTGACCTGGTTAAGACTAGATTTTCAATAACATATTAATAATGCTCTTTAAGTTAATTGTTTCATTGTATTCAGTGTATAAAAATAACCTTTTCTTTTGGTCATGGTAAAAATGCAAAACTTATTTAATTTTATATATTAATTTATGAATTAAGAGTTTGGAAACACTTTTTGAATGTGACAAAATATAGCTACCGTCTTACAAAAAATTGTATGAATGAATGAATGAATGTTTAAAAAAAATTGTTAGGTTGATGGTACCTATAGTTCATCCCACAGGGAACACCTTTTTTATAATATGAAATTTACTATAATTTATTTATTTCTGAGCCGATTGATTTGTAAATTGTTCACAAAATTAGTATTTTTTTGGTGTTATTTCCAAAATACTTTTTTTTTTTTTTATTACGTCAAAACAAACTGAAATTATTTACAGAAAACATTTTTATAGAATGACTATAGTTTGCATTAAAATTACTGAAATTAATTTGATTTTCCAGCTATTCTTTTTAGAATGCAGGCTAAATAAAATAACCAGGCCCCGTGCTTATAAACCTTAAAGTCCAGACTTTAACGTCATGGCAACGCCATTCAAATAGCATTACGTTAAAGTCTGGACTTTATTAAAGTCTAGATTTTAAGTTTTATAAGCACGGAGCCTGATACTAGCCTTACTAGATATCATGTTTATCCTTCTTAATGATACCATTTGAGCATGTTGATATATTAAATGAATCATCGGCTATTGGATGTCAAACTGTTGGTAATTATTGACACAAATTAAGTCTTAGAGGAAACCAGCTACATTGTTTCCATTAGCAGCAAGTGATCTTTTATATGCATTTTCCCACAAATAGGACAGCACTTACCACAACTTTTGATATACCAGTATAAGGCACTGGTAAGAACAGGAAAAAACTCAATCTGGGTCCACTGACGCAAGCATCTCAGGTGAGCACTCGATCTACCGACAGAACTGTAGATCCCACCCACGGTTTAGACAGTTAAAGGGACAGACCCACGGTTTAGACAGTTAAAGGGACAGACCCACGGTTTAGACAGTTAAAGGGACAGACCCACGGTTTAGACGGTTAAAGGGACAGTTTAGATAGTTAAAGGGACAGACCCACGGTTTAGACAGTTAAAGGGACAGACCCACGGTTTAGACAGTTAAAGGGACAGACCCACGGTTTAGACGGTTAAAGGGACAGTTTAGATAGTTAAAGGGACAGACCCACGGTTTAGACGGTTAAAGGGACAGACCCACGGTTTAGACGGTTAAAGGGACAGAACCACGGTTTAGACAGTTAAAGGGACAGACCCACGGTTTAGACGGTTAAAGGGACAGACTCACGGTTTAGACGGTTAAAGGGACAGACCCACGGTTTAGACGGTTAAAGGGACAGACCCACGGTTTAGACGGTTAAAGGGACAGACCCACGGTTTAGACGGTTAAAGGGACAGACCCACGGTTTAGACGGTTAAAGGGACAGACCCACGGTTTAGATGGTTAAAGGGACAGACCCACGGTTTAGACAGTTAAAGGGACGGTTTAGACAGTTAAAGGGACAGACCCACGGTTTAGACGGTTAAAGGGAGTTTAGATAGTTAAAGGGACAGACCCACAGACCCACGGTTTAGACGGTTAAAGGGACAGACCCACGGTTTAGACGGGGACAGACCCCACGGTTAAAGGGATGGTTTAGACAGTTAAAGGGACAGACCCACGGTTTAGACGGTTAAAGGGACAGAACCACGGTTTAGACAGTTAAAGGGACAGACCCACGGTTTAGACGGTTAAAGGGACAGACCCACGGTTTAGACGGTTAAAGGGACAGACCCACGGTTTAGACGGTTAAAGGGACAGACCCACGGTTTAGACAGTTAAAGGGACAGACCCTACAATGTAGTTTCAACCCGTGAAAATTAACACTAAGTTTAGTTAGTCTACAAACCTGTAACACATTTGGATAAAGTTATAATTCAGTGAAACATGAGTCTGTGACTTTGAAATGGTGAAATACCCTCTAAAATAGACTAAAACTCGTCTCCATAACTGTTATTTCTCAGACCTACGTGCATTTTTAAAAATATGAGAAAGGTATTTTGTGATGTTAAAAACACCAGGATGACCAAAAACACTTTGAATAAATGGAAATTGATAATCTAAACAATAAAATCTAAGTAAAGTATGATTTCAGTTATCAAAAACAGCTATAATAATAAAAAATATGCCTTTTAGTGTTTCAAAACTAGTGTGTCTTTTTAAAGATTATTTTGTTTAATGACACCACTAGAGCACATTGATTTATTAATCATCGGCTATTATGATGTAAACAAATTGGGTAATTATTGACGAAAAGTCTTACAGGAAACCGAGTACATTTTTCCATTAGTAGCAATTAATGGGTCTTTTATATGCACTTTTCCACAAACAGGTCAACACATACCATAACCTTTAATATTCCATTCATGAAGCACACACATCTAGGTAGGGATTGGAAAAAACGCAATCAGAGAATGCAGTTTAAACACCCCTCTCTCTCTCTCTCTCTCTCTCTCTCTCTCTCTCTCTCTCTCTCTCTCTCTCTCTCTCTCTCTCTCTCTCTCTCTCTCTCTCTCTCTCTCTCTCTCTCTCTCTCTCTCTCTCTCTCTCTGTCTGTGTGTCTGTCTCTGTCTGTGTGTCTGTCTGTGTCTGTCTGTCTGTCTGTGTATGTGTATGTGTATGTGTCTCTCTCTCTCTCTCTCTCTCTCTCTCTCTCTCTCTCTCTCTCTCTCTCTCAGGTGAACGCTCTACCGACTTAGCTATATAGATACCGCCCCCCCCCCCCCCCCCCCCCACACACACACACACACACACACCCTGTTTTACACAAGAGTGCATTATACTTTATCAGGTAATACGGCTATATATTTTTATACAGTTAATCTGCCAGAAGTCTCCGGTTTATCCGAGCCATTGTCCCAATCAATAACACTGCTAGATTGATGCTGCCTGTGCCAGTTGGTTTATGGCAAATCAACTGATAAAGCTGGTTAATACATTAGCCGATATCGCACTCCCAGCAATTAATAAAATTGATGTTTCGTATTCCCAGGTGATGTATGTCTGAAGTGGCCATGCGATGGTCCATTGTAATTTTAATAGGGTAGAGTTCTGTTCACATACTACAAACATTCTTAAGTGATGGGCAGTGTTGCGTGTGTGGTGTTTGTTATAATATAGTATGGCTGTACATTTATTGGCAAAATTTTAATATTGGCATATAGCATATACATATGCACCATCCCACAGACAGGATAGCACATGCCATGGTCTTTGATATACCAGTCGTATAATTTTTATTTTAATAGGGCAGAGTTCTGTTCACAGAGTACAAACATTCTTAAGTGAAGGGCAGTGTTGCGTGTGTGGTGTATATTATAATACATGTAATACATGATGCGACAAGTCGGTACGACTAATCGCATCATGAGAACGCCCCTTTATATAACCAGTTACAACCAATGATCAATGATAAAAGAAAGAAATGTTTTATTTAACGACGCACTCAACACATTTTATTTATGGTTATATGGCGTCAGACATATGGTTAAGGACCACATAGAGTTTGAGAGGAAACCCGCTGTCACCACTACATGGGCAACTCTCTCCGATTAGCAGCAAGGGATCTTTTATTTGTGCTTCCCACAGGCAGGATAGTACAAACCATGGCCTTTGTTGAACCAGTTATGAATCACTGGTCGGTGCAAGTGGTTTACACCTACCTTGCAGAGCACTACTCAGGGTTTGGAGTCGGTATCTGGATTAAAAATTCCATGCCTCGACTGGGATCCAAACCCAGTACCTACCAGCCTGTAGACCGATGGCCTACCACGACACCACCGAGGCCGGTATATACAAGAGTGATGTGGATGATTACTGCTATGATGAGGTTTTACTTTGATACACATTTCATGTGGATGATTACTGCTACTGGTCGGTGCAAGTGGTTTACCACGACGCCATCGAGGCCGGTCCCAATGATAAAATGCCAACTGATTTCCAACACTAGTTTTATGTACTGTTTAATCATCCATGCACAATTTTGTCCAATAACTTGCCCATAATATTTGTGTCATAAACCCATTTGATTATTTTGCATTATTAACCACGTTAATAATGTTTTGTAGTCAATATGTCATTTGTTTGCAAGGCAACAAAATATTAAGACCTGTATACCTGAGCATGATGTTTTTATCAGATTTAGTTAAAATGCTTGACGTAAATAAAATTGTGCTAATCGCAATGATGTCATATTACCAATGGAGACAATTTTAGAACTGATTTACTAAATATTCAATTAAAATGTTATTCTAGAAGTGTTACAGGGCAAATAGACTTCGCTACTCAACAAATACCGATTAACATAGACTAGGTTGATATCTATCTACATTGTGTATCTGTCTCTGTCTGTCTCTCTGTCTCTCTCTCTCTCTCTCTCTCTCTCTCTCTCTCTCTCTCTCTCTGTCTCTGTCTCTCTCTCTATCTCTCTGTCTCTCTCTCTGTCTGTCTCTCTCTGTCTGTCTCTGTCTGTCTGTCTGTCTCTCTCTCTCTCTCTCTCTCTCTCTCTCTCTCTCTCTCTCTCTCTCTCTCTCTCTCTCTACATGCATATATACATATATGCATATATATATATATATATGCTACACACAGAAAGCTTGAAAACTTAATAACGGAATCGAGTAGCGGTTGAATTAAATCATTCCATCATGATATGCAAGTGCTTATTATCGGACCGTGTTTTTTTTTTTTACAAATAATGTTGATACATGTTTCTCCATTTCCCAAAGGATCCAATTGAAGCTGCCCATCAATTTTGTCAGCATTATCGTCTTTATGTGTGCTCGTCTCAAATGTCCGACCCAAGTATTGATTTTATCTAACTCCTTTTCTTAAAAATGCAAAAATCAAACAAAATAATCCCGATATCTTGCAGTTTCTCATGTAAGCCATGTGCAGCCTAGTTTGAGGTCGGTCTGCTTTTTACTTGATTTTGGAGGGATGGAAATAATGCAGGAATGCTGATTCTATTTAACTTTTCTTTTTTTTGTTAACAATAATTCCAGTTTGGCTTGAATTAAATGAAAAGAAAGTGAAAACTAATGTGTGGTCAGTCTACTAATGGGAAAATGACATCACGGGTTTCTTCTCTTGGATTATATGTCAGATTATTACCAAATGTATGTTTGACATCCTTTAGCCGATGGTAGCGGGTTTCTCCTCTAAGACTATTTGTCAAAATTACAACATTTTTGACATCCAATAGCTGATGATTAATAAATCAATGCGCTCTAGTGGTGTCATTAAACAAAACAAACTCAGTAGCCGATGATCAATAAATGAATGTGCTCTAGTGGTGTCATTATAACAAACTCAGTAGCCAATGATCAATAAATGAATGTGCTCTAGTGGTGTCATTAAAACAAACTCAGTAGCCAATGATCAATAAATGAATGTGCTCTAGTGGTGTCATTAAAACAAACTCAGTAGCCGATGATCAATAAATGAATGTGCTCTAGTGGTGTCATTAAAACAAACTCAGTAGCCAATGATCATTAAATGAATGTGCTCTAGTGGTGTCATTAAAACAAACTCAGTAGCCAATGATCATTAAATGAATGTGCTCTAGTGGTGTCATTAAAACAAACTCAGTAGCCAATGATCAATAAATGAATGTGCTCTAGTGGTGTCATTAAAACAAACTCAGTAGCCAATGATCATTAAATGAATGTGCTCTAGTGGTGTCATTAAAACAAACTCAGTAGCCAATGATCAATAAATTAATGTGCTCTAGTGGTGTCATTAAAACAAACTCAGTAGCCAATGATCAATAAATTAATGTGCTCTAGTGGAATGAATGAATGAATGTTTAACGACACCCCAGCACGAAAAATACATCGGCTATTGGGTGTCAAACTATGGTAAAAGCAAAACAAATTTGATAATCAACATCAATATAAAAATTCAACAGTTAAATTAAAACACAGTGTAAAGAACTGTGCAAAAATACAAATATCACAGATAGATCAAATTAAAATTTACAATAAAAGTCAGTATCTCGAAGAAATTGTAATTAAAGTTCTGGATGGAATCGAAAGGATTCCATCACATTTCTCTGACCAAATATATCTTTTCGAATTTCTTTTAAAAACTGACACTCCACCAAAATGTGTCGCACAGTCAGAGTACACTGACAGTGCACACACTGAGGTGGAGGATCTTTCTTCAAGATAAAGGAATGTGTCAAGTGAGTATGACCAATGCGGGCATGACACAAGACTATTTCATCCTTCCTGCACTGTCTATAGGAGGACTGCCACTCTCCCTAGACTGGCTTGATAGCATGAAGCTTGTTCGCAACCTCACCGTCCCAATCACGTTGCCAAGTCGAAAAGATAAACTGGTTGATACAATATTTAAAATCAATATAAGGTACACCAACCCTGGCATGAGGCAAATCCAAAGCAGACTTGGCAGCTGAATCTGCCTTTTCATTACCCCTGATGCCAACATGGCTGGGTACCCAACAAAATACAATGTCTTTATTGGCAGTAGATAAAAAGACACACTTTCGTATCACCATCCCAATTAAGGGATGTGCTCTAGTGGTGTCATTAAACAAAACAAACTCAATAGCTCTAGATTAATAAATCAATGTGCTCTGGTGGTGTCGTTAAACAAGACAGTCTCAATAGCCGATGATTAATAAATCAATGTGCTGTAGTTGTGTCGTTAAACAAAACAAATTCAATATAAGACAATGATTAATAAATCAATGTGCTCTAGTGGTGTCATTAAACAAAACAAATTCAATAGCTGATGATTAATAAATCAATGTGCTCTAGTTGTGTCATTAAACAAAACAAACTTTCAAGGCGAGCTAGTATATAGGGAAGTGGGAATGATCACGTAATTGCCTTTCCTGATGAAGATTGTTAAGCATTAAATTGATATTTAATTTTAATTAATCCTTCAATATGGTACCTTAATTTTAAAGTTGCATACCCTAGTTTCAACTCATAAAAAAAAAAATGGACACTATAAATGTGGTTAACATACAAACCTGTAACACATTTGGATAAAGTTACAACAGAGTGAAACAACCTGTAACACATTTGGATAAAGTTACAATAGAGTGAAACAACCTGTAACACATTTGGATAAAGTTACAACAGAGTGAAACAATCTGTAACACATTTGGATAACCATACAATAGAGTGAAATAACCTGTAACACATTTGGATAAAGTTACAACAGATTGAAACAACCTGTAACACATTTGGATAAAGTTACAACAGAGTGAAACAATCTGTAACACATTTGGATAACTATACAATGGAGTGAAATAACCTGTAACACATTTGGATAAAGTTACAATAGAGTGAGACAACCTGTAACACATTTGGATAAAGTTACAACAAAGTGAAACAAGAGTCTGTGATGTTGAACCGGTGAAATACCTTTAAAAATAGACCAGAGCTTGTCTCCATAACCGTTATTTCTCAGAGGTATGTATGTTTAAAATAATATGAGAAATGCATTTTGTGATATTAAAAACACCAGGATGGCCAAAAACATTCCGAATGTACAGAAATGGATATTCTGAACCACAAAATGTAAGAAAAGTATGATTTCAGTTATCAAAAATAGCTATAATATAGTCACAAATATGCCTTAGTGTTTAAAAACATTCCGAATGTACAAAAATGGATATTCTGAACCACAAAATGTAAGAAAAGTATGATTTCAGTTATCAAAAATAGCTATAATATAGTCACAAATATGCCTTAGTGTTTAAAAACTAGGGTATGTCCCTTTTGAGAAAAAAAAAATCACATGCTATGGGGGAGCTAAACGTTTTAATATACTCCTTGAACTACAAGTCTGATGCCTGATGGGATTGATGGTGAACCAGTGTTATCTCCCCTTAATCCATGAGGTCTGCCATATGCTACCAGATCTGACGGAAGGAAAGAAATGTTTTATTTAACAACACACTCAACATCTTTTATTTACAGTTATATGGCATTGGGACATATGGTTAAGGACCACTTACGGATATTGAGAGAGAAAACCCGCTGTCACCACTTCATGAGCTACTCTTTTTAGATTTAGCAGCAAGGGATCTTTTATATGCACCATCCCACAGACAAGATAGTACATACCATGGCTTTTGTTACACCAGTTGTGAAGCACTGGCTGGAACGAGAAATAACTCAATGGGTCCACCGATGCACTGCATGGTAACAGAATCAGTCAGCCATGAAATTGTGAAACCAACAGACTGATAAATTGAATAATACTTATTATGATTGCATTTGTTTTGATTGTGTTTTCCTTCATGATTTAGTAGTGGTGGGATGTATGTAGCCCAGTGGTAAAGTGCACGCTTGATGCACGGTCGGTTTGGGATCGATCCCTGTCGGTGTGCCCATTAGGCTATTTCTTGTTCCAGCCAGTGCACCACGGCTGTGGTATGTGCTATCCTGTCTGTGGAATGGTGCATATAAAAGAACCCTTGCTACTAAAGGAAAAATGTAGCAGGTTTCTTCTCTAAGACAATATGTGATAATTATCCAGTGTTTAACATCCAGTAGCCGATGTTTAATAAATCAATGTGCTCTAGTGGTGTCATTAAACAAAACAAACTAATTCTAAGACTATATGTCAAAATTACCAAATGTTTGACATCCAATAGCCGATGGTTGATAAATCAATGTGCTCTAGTGGTGTCGTTAAACAAAACAAACTAATTCTAAGACTATATACCCTGCCTCTGTTAGAATTGTCTACGGACGAGTACCCTGATGGCATCAAGTGTAATTAACCCTGTACTACCAGCCTTATGTCTGATGGTTTGATCATGACACCTCCAAGACCCCCACTGTATACCCTGCCTCTGTTAGAATTGTCTACGGACGAGTACCCTGATGGCATCATGTGTAATGAACCCTGTACTACCAGCCTTATGTCCGATGGTTTGATCATGACACCTCCAAGACCCCCACTGTATACCCTGCCTCTGTTAGAATTGTCTACGGACGAGTACCCTGATGGCATCATGTGTAATGAACCCTGTACTACCAGCCTTATGTCTGATGGTTTGATCATGACACCTCCAAGACCCCCACTGTATACCCTGCCTCTGTTAGAATTGTCTACGGACGAGTACCCTGATGGCATCATGTGTAATGAACCCTGTACTACCAGCCTTATGTCTGATGGTTTGATCATGACACCTCCAAGACCCCCACTGTATACCCTGCCTCTGTTAGAATTGTCTACGGACGAGTACCCTGATGGCATCAAGTGTAATGAACCCTGTACTACCAGCCTTATGTCTGATGGTTTGATCATGACACCTCCAAGACCCCCACTGTATACCCTGCCTCTGTTAGAATTGTCTACGGACGAGTACCCTGATGGCATCATGTGTAATGAACCCTGTACTACCAGCCTTATGTCTGATGGTTTGATCATGACACCTCCAAGACCCCCACTGTATACCCTGCCTCTGTTAGAATTGTCTACGGACGAGTACCCTGATGGCATCATGTGTAATGAACCCTGTACTACCAGCCTTATGTCTGATGGTTTGATCATGACACCTCCAAGACCCCCACTGTATACCCTGCCTCTGTTAGAATTGTCTACGGACGAGTACCCTGATGGCATCATGTGTAATGAACCCTGTACTACCAGCCTTATGTCTGATGGTTTGATCATGACACCTCCAAGACCCCCACTGTATACCCTGCCTCTGTTAGAATTGTCTACGGACGAGTACCCTGATGGCATCATGTGTAATGAACCCTGTACTACCAGCCTTATGTCTGATGGTTTGATCATGACACCTCCAAGACCCCCACTGTATACCCTGCCTCTGTTAGAATTGTCTACGGACGAGTACCCTGATGGCATCATGTGTAATGAACCCTGTACTACCAGCCTTATGTCTGATGGTTTGATCATGACACCTCCAAGACCCCCACTGTATACCCTGCCTCTGTTAGAATTGTCTACGGACGAGTACCCTGATGGCATCATGTGTAATGAACCCTGTACTACCAGCCTTATGTCTGATGGTTTGATCATGACACCTCCAAGACCCCCACTGTATACCCTGCCTCTGTTAGAATTGTCTACGGACGAGTACCCTGATGGCATCATGTGTAATGAACCCTGTACTACCAGCCTTATGTCTGATGGTTTGATCATGACACCTCCAAGACCCCCACTGTATACCCTGCCTCTGTTAGAATTGTCTACGGACGAGTACCCTGATGGCATCAAGTGTAATGAACCCTGTACTACCAGCCTTATGTCTGATGGTTTGATCATGACACCTCCAAGACCCCCACTGTATACCCTGCCTCTGTTAGAATTGTCTACGGACGAGTACCCTGATGGCATCATGTGTAATGAACCCTGTACTACCAGCCTTATGTCCAATGGTTTGACCACGACGCCACTGAGGCCCCCACCGGGGGTTTAACACTTGCGTTTCTAGACTCCGATAATCAGCACCAGTCCCCACCATTCCTCAAAAGTTATGTCATTTTTTATTCCCAATTCGGGAGTAAAAAATTCCCAATCAATGTTAATAATTCTCATTTTTTAATTATTATATGAAGGCATATTTTGAAAACAATACATAACACTAGATATTAATTTGAATAAATACAAGTATGTATATGGTATTAGACTTTTCGATTCTAACAAAGCTTACTAAGATGTTTTTTTAAATGAAACTGAAAATGTGCAAAATTTTGTAAAACAACACTAAAATTCCCGAAATCAAAGCCATGAATGTTAAGTTAAATTTTAGGAATAAAACCCTGCCCACTGTATGTTGCCTCCACTAGAACTGTCTACGGACTGGCACCCTGATGGCATCATGTGTAATGAACCCTGTACCTACCAGCCTTATGTCCGATGGTTTGACCACGACACCACCGAGGCCCCCACCATATGTTGCCTCCACTACAATTGTCTACGGACTGTACCCTGATGGCATCATGTGTAACAAACCCTGTACATGTGTATCTACCAGCATTATGTCCGATGGCTTAACCACGACACCACCAAGGCCCTTCCTATATACTGCCTCCACTAGAATTGTCTACGGACTGGTACCTTGATGGCATCAAGTGTTGCATGTTCCTGGTTATTTGCTAATGCCATTCATCAGTGGCGAGATCTCAGATTGGAGTCTGCAAGGAGTCAATAAACACGTGTGGATTGATAGCAAATATTTATCCATCACCGCTGAATGGCTACAAAGTTCCTCTGTGTAGTTTCCATTATATTCACTTCGTTTCTTTCATATCTCATAGTATTGTGCAGCAGAGAAAACGTTTTTTGTCTTTAATTGTACTCAATATTCTCTACGTGTTGCTTGTTAATTGATACATATGTTCCTGGTCATGCTGTACTACTATAATGGTTTTAATTTTAAACTTGATTGTTATATGTTTGTAAAAGAAAAACTTTAGTTTTATTTAATGTGTAATTCTGTAAAGGATTAAATTCATTAATAATATATTATTGACTATTGTTTGAAATTTTACTGGATCACATACCTTTAAAATTTGATTGTATGTGATTTTTGTTTTGTTTTAATTGGTTAGATCCATCTTGATTAACCAATAACAAATTGTGTTACATGACATTGTGTATTAAGAAACGTTAAACAAAACTCTTTGTGATTGGATACCCCAACATGAGTGATTCATTCTCTGACCTACATGTGGGTCCACAAGGTAAGTCTTAAATTATAATCTCATGATACATTATTTACAGTTGAATGGAATTTTCTCTGAAACCAATAACTTAAAAAGTTATTTTAGCTTGTATAAGGAAGGAAATGTTTTATTTAACGACACACTCAACATATTTTATTTACAATTATATGGCGTCGGATACATGGGCTACTCTTTTCGATTAGCAGCAAGGGATCTTTTATATGCATCATCCCATAGACAGGATATCAGTCTTCGCCAGGCAAGACGAGTGATCACTCCCGCTCCCATCCACACTCGCCTGGAGGGTTTTAGGAGAGTGGCAAACTGATCGCCTCTCACTAAAACATTTAATGCATTTTATTTGACACATCATGTGATTGCTCACCTAGAACAATTTCAGGAGAGTCATCTTCAGCTCGCCTTGATTTTGCTGGTGGCGAGGACTGGGATAGCACATACCACAGCCTTTGGTGCACTGGCTGTAGCAAGAAATAGTCCAATGGACCCACCGACGGGGATCGATCCCAGACCGACCACGCATCAAGCGAGCACTTTACAGCGTCAGACATATGGTTAAGGACCACACAGATTTTAAGAGGAAACCCACTGTCGCCACTACATGGGCTACTCTTTCCGATTAGCAGCAAGGGATCTTTTATTTGCACTTCCCACAGGCAGGATAGCACAAACCATGGCCTTTGTTAACCAGTTATGGATCACTGGTTGGTACAAGTGGTTTATACCTACCCATTGAGCCTTGCGGAGCACTCACTCAGGGTTTGGAGTCGGTATCTGGATTAAAAATCCCATGCCTCAACTGGGATCTGAACCCAGTACCTACCAGCCTGTAGACCGATGGCCTAACCATGACGCCACTGAGGCCGGTTTCTATGCTGTAGAAGAAAAATTGAATATGTTCCACAGTAACAAAAAAAACAAGAAGAAAAGAATTAGAAACTCCTGAGGCAATCTCCACGGCATTGCCGATTGCAGTGGGTAATTTCAGTGCTTGCAAATGAATCCCAACTCCCAATCAGTTTACGTGTTCTGTTACATTCACTGGGGGCTTTCTATCTGATAATCTAATAACATGTTTTTCTGTTTAATAATCTGATAATCTTTTTTTGTGACAAAACAATCATTTATTGCAATACACAAGGAATTATGATAGATTCTCTGATGTGACTGCAATAATATGCATACCTAATTCATTTAATTAGAGAAAATGGCGTTGCTTTACAAAAATCACCTGATTCAAATAATAGTGAATGAACGTTTGCATTCTTACGTGACATAAGTATCAATGAAGTTTACACAAACAATACTACAGGTGTATTTAAAGCTAAACAAAATAAATTCAGTTATGTATTGGTAAAGTATGCATATAAATTTTTATTTAACAATGCACTCAACACATTTTATTTACAGTTATATGACATCAGACATATGGTTAAGGACCACACAGATATTGAGAGAGGAAACCCGCTGTCGCCACTTCATGGGCTACTCTTTTCGATTAGCAGCAAGGGATCTTTTATATGCACCATCCCACAGACAGAATAATACATACCACAGCCTTTGTTACACCAGATGTGGAGCACTGGCTGGAACGAGAAATAGCCCAATGGGTACACCGACGGGGATCGATCCTAGAGTGACCACGCATCAAGCGAACACTTTACCACTGGGCTACTCCCCCCCCCCCCCCCCCCCCCGAATGATGAAAGGTGAGTGCAGAAACACTCACCACTTGCCATCTTTTAGTGAGTATGAAGTGAGCATGAGCATCTACTTGCCTCACATGGAAAGGAAAAAAGAAAGAAATGTTTTATTTAACGACACACTCAACACATTTTATTTACGGTTATATAGTGTCAGACATATGGTTAAGGACCACACAGATTTTGGGAGGAAACCCGCTGTCGCCACTTCATGGGCTGCTCTTTCCCATTAGCAGCAAGGGATCTTTTATTTGTGCTTCCCACAGGCAGGATAGCACAAACCATGGCCTTTGTTGAACCAGTTATGGATCACTGGTTGGTACAAGTGGTTTATACCTACCCATTGAGCCTTGCGGAGCACTCACTCGGGGTTTGGAGTCGGTATCTGGATTAAAAATACCATGCCTCAACTGGGATCTGAACCCAGTACCTACCAGCCTGTAGACCGATGGCCTAACCATGACGACACCGAGGCCGGTCCACATGGAAAGGATTACCAGTAGGTAGTACTAAACCAAAGAACTTCCGGCTGGGTCAAAGTTCGAGGTGCACACAACATTTGATAGAGAAGTGAACACCGCAAGTCCTGTTATTGGTGATAAATGTGTGTTGGTTGTAAAAAATGTATGCAATTTTATTTCATCTAGTACCATTGTGTCAAGTAGCCTTGTGCTTCAAACATGTATGGGGTACCTGTAAACAAGAGTACTTGAATTTTGTGTGGAACTAGGGTAGTCATAGACGCTATCCATTATCTCAGAAATGAGCAGCTTGACCCCCAATTTTGTCGATTGATACACTGTAGGTAGGAGCTTTAGTCACATATGTTACTATTGTCATCTATGGGATTTGATTTGCTAGTATACACCCAGTAATGTATCATTTCATATATGTACATGTATGCATTAAAATTAACACATTTGAAATACAAAGAACCATTATTAATTCAGGGCTTGAATTGAACGGCGGCCATGCAGTAAATTGCTGCAATGCCCAAGTAATATGCCCCAATTAGGAGATAACCATATGGAGTTTTTAGGTTTGCAGGTGTTATTGTCTATTTGATCCTGCAAATGTAATTTTTTACCGATGATGTTACCCTGAGGTTGAAAATGAAACATTTGTGGGCATCAAATAGACAATAACACCTGCAAATCTGAACACTCCATATTATGGTTATGTCCATTGTAAACTGAATCATTTCTATATGTAACTAACTGTATGTAACTAACTAACTAACCTGGCTACAATCTAACTGTAGACCCTTGAACCGTCAACTTAGCCTGTTCCAATTGTCAATGAAGTCACTTTCTAATGATGTCATTAGCTTTCCGGGTGTTATTTTCATTTGATCCCAGAAAAAGAATGTAATGAACCAATCACAATACAGAACACACTCACCAGTTTGCAATGCACTGGAAATTAGTTATGCATGATTGTAGAATTATTGTAATTGCATGGTGATCACACTTAAAAAACATGAAGCTTGATGCGCGGTTGGTCTGGGATCGATCTCCGTCGCTGGGCCCATTGGGCTATTTCTCGTTGAGTGCGTTGTTAATAAAACATTTCTTTCTTTTAAACTACCGGCCTCGGTGGCGTAGTGGTTAGGCCATCGGTCTACAGGCTGGTAGGTACTGGGTTCGGATCCCAGTCGAGGCATGGGATTTTTAATCCAGATACCGACTCCAAACCCTGAGTGAGTGCTCCGCAAGGCTCAATGGGTAGGTGTAAACCACTTGCACAGACCAGTGATCCATAACTGGTTCAACAAAGGCCATGGTTTGTGCTATCCTGCCTGTGGGAAGCGCGAATAAAAGATCCCTTGCTGCTAATCGGAAAGAGTAGCCCATGTAGTGGTGACAGCGGGTTTCCTCTTAAAATCTGTGTGGTCCTTAACCATATGTCTGATGCCATATAACTGTAAATAAAATGTGTTGAGTGCGTCGTTAAATAAAACTTTTTTTTTCTTTTTTTTTTCTTTGAAACTGTTCGGATTTATTCATTTGGAGTGGATGCTGCTGTATTATAGTTATATATTAAATAATTTATTGAAGGTTGCTTTCTAAATGTGTTCTGGCCATATATATAATGCCTCCATAAAATCGCCATAGCTAGGACTAGGCCAAATTAAATAATGGCCTTGCCCTCTCATTTGCCAAATTTTGAGTCCTGCTAATTAATGTTTGTTTTGTTTAACAACACCACAAGAACACATTGATTATCAATCATTGGCTATTGAATGTTAAAGATTTGGTAATTCTGACATATAGTCTTAGAGAGGAAACCCGCTACAATTTTCCATTTGTAGCAATTTTTAGAGATCTTTTATATTCACCATCCCACAGACAGGATAGCACATATACTACAACCGTTGATATACCAGTTGTGGTGCACTGGCTGAAACAAGAAATAGCCCAATTTTGGACCCACCGACGGGGATTGATCCCAAACCGGCCACGCAACAAGAAAGTGGTTTACCACTGGACTACATCCTGTACCTCCTGCTAATTAATTCAATAATGTTATGATACAGGGTGCGACGTAGCCCAGTGATAAAGTGTTCGCTTGATGCGCGATCGGTCTAGGATCTATCCCCGTCGGTGGACCCAATGGACTATTTCTTGTTCCAGCCAGTGCGCCACAACTGGTGTAACAAAGGTCATGGTATGTATTATCCTGTCTCAATATCTGTGTGGTCCTTAACAATATGTCTGACTCCATATAACCGTAAATAAAATGTGTTGAGTGTGTCGTTAAATAAAACATTTCCTTCCTTCCTTCCATATAACCATAAATAAAATGTGTTGAGTGCATCGTTAAATAAAACATTTCCTTCCTTCCTTCCATATAACCATAAATAATATGTGTTGAGTGCATCGTTAAATAAAACGTTTCCTTCTTTCCATATAACCATAACTAAAATGTGTTGAGTGCATCATTAAATAAAACATTTCCTTCCCGCCAACACAGAGAATTCATTCATTAATGTATAATTCAATGTACAGGGTGCGAATTTATCAGGATTGCATGCTACTGCAAATCCTAGATTTTGGGTCAGAAGTGCTTGTAAGAGAATTAAAAGATCAAGGATATATTACATCAGTTTTATGATTCTGGTGGAATCCTTAAAACAAAAACTCCACCAAACTCAATGCTTGTAATGCACATATGCGTATCATTAAACATCCCTTATCTACATATCTCCTTAATCACAAGTAGAAACATTAGCAAATTGTGTGTTATATGAGCATGCAGATGATGGAGGTGGTCAGCAAACCACCAATAAGATAATCTGATTATACGCATCAGATATAACTTCCATCTGATGTTGATTAAATGATATTGTATTTGGGAGAGCTGGCATTTTCAAGTCCCATCACTGGGAATTGGGTGCGCGCTGACAGCTTTCATATGTATTTATTGCCAACAACTGTCTATAGACTGTGCATTTCCATGTATGTTTTGTTAAAACATCCCATTTCGGTGTGTACCGAAACTAGATGGATCTGACTTTTTAATAAATGGTGCTTGGTTAATGTCTCTCTCTCTCTGTCTTTGTGTGTGTGTGTATGTGTGTGTGTGTATGTGAGAGAGAGAGAGAGAGAGGGGGGGGGGGGGGTTTGAGGGAATTCTGGTTTACAGAGGGTCCGGTTTATACAGGTAAACTCTTCTGTACAGATATTTAAAAGGAGGCCATGAAAAATGTCTGGTTTTGAGTTAATTCTGGTTTACAGAGGGTCCGGTTTAGAGAGGTTAACTCTTCTGTACAGATATTTAATAGGAGGCCGCAAAAAAGTCTGGTTTTGAAGGAATTCTGGTTACAGAGGGTCCGGTTTAGAGAGGTTAACTCTCTTCTGTACAGATATTTAATAGGAGGCCGCAAAAAAGTCTGGTTTTGAGGGAATTCTGGTTTACAGAGGGTCCAGTTTAGAGAGGTTAACTCTTCTGTACAGATATTTAATAGGCCACAAAAAGGGTCCGGTTTAGAGAGGTTAGCTCTCTTTTATACAGATATTTAAAAGGGGGCCACGAAAAGTGTCCGGTTTTGAGGGTATTCAGGTTTTTAGAGGGCCTGGTTTTGAGAGGTTAACTCTCTTCTGTACAGATATTTAATAGGAGGCCGCAAAAAAGTTTGGTTTTGAGTTAATTCTGGTTTACAGAGGGTCTGGTTTAGAGAGGTTAACTCTTCTGTATAGATATTTAAAAGGGGGCCACGGAAAACCTCCGGTTTTGAGGGAATTCTGGTTTATAGAGGGTCTGGTTTTGAGAGGTTAACTCTTTTGTACAGATATTTAAAAGGAGGCCACAAAAAACGTCTGGTTTTGAGGGAATTCTGGTTTATAGAGGGTCCGGTTTTGAGAGGTGAACTCTTCTGTACAGATATTTAAAAGGCCGCAAAAAAACCTGTCCAGGTTTGACGGAATTCTGGTTTATAGAGTGTCTGGTTTAGAGAGGTTAGCTCTCTTCTGTACAGATATTTAATAGGAGGCCGCGAATAACATCCAGTATTGAGGGAATTCTGGTTTACAGAGGGTCTGGTTTTGAGAGGTTAACTCTTTTCTGTACAAATATTTAAAAGGAGGCCGCAGAAAACGTCCGGTTTTGAGGGAATTCTGGTTTACAGAGGGTCTGGTTTTTAGAGGTTAACTCTTCTGTACAGATATATAAAAGGAGGCCATGAAAAATGTCTGGTTTTGAGGGAATTCTAGTTTACAGAGGGTCCGGTTTAGAGAGGTTAGCTCTCTTCTATACAGATATTTAAAAGGAGGCCGCAAAAAAAACGTCCAGTTTTGACGGAATTCTGGTTTACAGAGGGTCCGGTTTTGAGAGGTTTCACTGTGTATGTAGTTCGTGCACACACAAAACATTTCCACAAGATTACACAACATGCACATCAGAAGATTGATGACCCTTCTAGATTGACCCACTGGGACCCCTGCTAGTAAAATTTGAATTTACTGGCACGACTACATTTTAAATAATAATGATGCTAGTCCCCAAGATGAATAGAGCTCTGTGTTCCAATGTCATGTTGAATGTATTTTTACATCACTTCAGGATTTGTAAGGCTTGTAATCTACATGTATGCACATAAGGGCGGGACGTACGTAGCCCAGTGGTAAAGCATTCGCTTGATGTGCGGTCGGTTTGGGATCAATCTCCGTTGGTTGGCCCATTGGGCTATTTCTCGCTCCAGCCAGTGCACCATGACTGGTGTATTAAAGGCTGTGGTATGTGCTATTCTGTCTGTGGGATGGTGCATATAAAAGATCCCTTGCTGCTAATCGAAAAGAGTAGCCCATGAAGTGGCGACAGCGGGTTTCCTCTCTCAATATCTGTGTGGTCCGTAACCATATGTCTGACACCATATAACCGTAAATAAAATGTGTTGAGTGTGTCATTAAATAAAACATTTCTTCCCGTCCATCCTTACTTTTATTTGACTTCAGCATTTTTAAGTTTTGTAATCTGTATGCACACAAAGTAAAAGTGAAAGTTTGTTATGTTTAATGACACAAATTAAAGCACATTGATACATTGATCATCGGTTATTGGATGTCAAACATTTGATAAAATTCTTTATCTTCCATATGTGCGCTTTGTTGAAGGTTTTTTTATGCAAATATAGATTTCTATAGAGACCTGAATAATGTGGCGACATGTAGTTGAAGAAAAGTAGGGCGTGTTGGGGTTGGATGGTTAAATTCATGTTGTGTCTATTTTTTTGGTTATCAAGATATGAAGAAGAAGTTTGTTTTGTTTAACGACACCACTAGAGCATATTGATTAATCAATCATCGGCTGTTAGATGGCAAACATTTGTTAATTCTGACTCATTAGAGGAAACCTGCTACATCTGTCCTAATGCACTTCATGGGCTACTCTTTTCGATTAGCAGCAAGGGATCTTTTATATGCACTTTCCCACAGACAGGATAGCATATACCTGTAACACGGCCTTTGATATACCAGTTGTGGAGCACTGGCTGGAACGAGAAATAGCCCAATGGGTCCACTGATGGGGGTATCAATCCCACACCGACCGCGCATCAAGCGAGCGCTTTACCACTGGGCTATGTCCCGCCCACATCAAGAAATTGGCATTCAATTAATCAGTTTGCCATATACTTTACATCTATTTACAATAACAATAAATTGGTTACACAATGCTTCCTTTTTTAGAATGATCGAAAAATTCCAATGCAAAATTGCTGTTGAAAATATTTTGTTTGAACATTACTAATGCACCTGAATGTGTTTGAAAAAAAGCTTGTCATTAAAAAAATGTACCATGTATGAAATATGGATTTCAAGTGAAATTACAGTTAGATATGCTATATTTATTGTGTATGAAACCAAAACAAGGTTGCAAAAAGTGACTGTCGTCGACCTTAGCTAAGCCTATATGCCTACAATGTTCCGTTTTCATTACATTCATTACAGAGAAATAAAAAATATTTACTAAATTAAAAAAGGAAGGAAGGAAATGTTTTATTTAACGACGCACTCAACACATTTTATTTACGGTTATTATGGCGTCGGACATATGGTTAAGGACCACACAGATATTGAGAGAGGAAACCCGCTGGCGCCACTTCATGGGCTACTCTTTTAGATTAGCAGCAAGGGATCTTTTATATGCACCATCCCACAGACAGGATAGCACATACCACAGCCTTTGATATACCCATCGTGGTGCACTGGCTGGAGCGAGAAATAGCCCAATGGGCCCACCAATGGGGATCGATCCTAGACCAACCTCGCATCAAGCGAATGCTTTACCACTGGGTTACGTGTCCCGCCCCAAATTATTATAAAAAGATCAGAATTGATCTTGGAGTTATAATGGGACATGAGAGTTAGCCTCTGTATTTATGGCAATTAATAACACCATACTAAACCAATATTGTTTCGTATTGCTTGGCTGTCCACACATTAAATGATTGGAACCGTTCTGGCAGTGCCGTACTAGCTACAACACCAATGGTGCAGATCCTTTTTGTCAAGCGTTCATCCAGGCAGTATGCCTTATGGATGAGCTCGTTCTAGAGTTTGAGTATCGCTGCAGAAATTTTCAGTATATTGATGAAACTTTTGATGAATATCAACAGAGAATGCAAGGTATTGTGGTTGTTTGTATACTAATCTGTTAAATTGTGTCAAACGGGAACAGATGAACAGGGAACATGCGTTTTGTTTTTTTAATTTTGATTAGCGACAGTTGGTGATCAATTGAAAATTTAGTAGCAACTATACTATATAGAGGATACTCGCCGAGTATCTTATGATATCATAATTTATTAGCACGAGTTGATAAAAGTATGAAATCCGAGGCTTGCTGAGGATGTTATACTTTTATCAACGAGTGCTGATAAATTATGATATCACAAGACACGAGGGGGTATATTCTTTTTATCATCCCATTATCATTCTTTTCATTTGCGACAGTTGTAAACAGTGTCAGTAATGTGGGTTGAATGTCAACGGTAGACTCGTTAACTAGCAGAACGGCAGTGGCGTGACGTCACTAATGGTAGGTCTAGTGTTGAAACAAACACAGTGACGTAACAAAACATTGTCTTGTGATTACAATTTGACCAATCAATATTATAGTGCCAGCATACATGCATTTTACATTTTAGAATTTGTGTGGTAATCCTCAGGGCTCGAAATGGCCAGTGGCCAAATCACCAAATGCGACCAATGTCCTGTTTGGGCGACTTAAAGGCATACTGTCACGGATTTAAGGACATTATTTCTGTAAAAATGGATAATAACTAAAAATTACATTAATTTTTGGAAACCAAATCTAGCTATTGCATCACCTTAACTGAAGGTCAGTGTTCTGTGACAATGTGCCTTTAAATAGGTCAGTGTTCTGTGACAATGTGCCTTTAAATAGGTCAGTGTTCTGTGACAATGTGCCTTTAAATAGTCAGTGTTCTGTGACAATGTGCCTTTAATTATTTGCCTGAATCAGGGCTAGTTCTGCCACTCGTCAAATTCGCCAACTGCAAATTTCAGAAACAATTGGCGAATTTTATTTTGATTTGGCAAAAACATTTCATGTAATAATTGGTATTTTATTAAAAAATAACTAGATTTTGCATATTTAAAGATAATTTGGCGAATGTTTTTTCTCACCCAGAACTAGCCATGCAAATAATATTTATCTTCATACCATACATGTGTGTATGAGCCACTATTAATATTCATAACATATGAGCCACTATTAATATTCATAACATATGAGCCACTATTAATATTCATAACATACATGTATGAGCCAGTGTTAATATTCATAACATATGAGCCACTGTTAATGTTCATAACATATAAGCCACTGTTAATATTCATATCATATGAGCCACTGTTAATATTCATAACATATGAGCCACTATTAATATTCATAACATATGAGCCACTGTTAATTTTCATAACATATGAGCCACTGTTAATATTCATAACATATGAGCCACTGTTAATATTCATAACATATGAGCCACTGTTAATATTCATAACATATGAGCCACTGTTAATATTCATAACATATGAGCCACTGTTAATATTCATAACATATGAGCCACTGTTAATATTCATAACATATGAGCCACTATTAATATTCATAACATATGAGCCACTATTAATATTCATAAAATATGAGCCACTATTAATATTTGTATTCCACATTAAAATCTTGCTCGTGGTTCACTTACCATAATTTGCCAACATGCATTATTATTTTTTGGGACACCATATTTTTTTGGGAGAGTTTCGAACCCTGAATCTCTGAAATTTGCATAGCAAATTAAATTAAATTAAACGCGATACTGAAAAAAATCATTTTAAATTCCGGATGAATCAAAAATAATTTTCCAAATTCAGTGCTTCTTTTATCCTTAATAGTAGTACCAAACCAAATAACATCCGGCTGGGTCAAAGTTTGAGGTGCACCTAACTTTTCATAGAGCAGTTAATACTACAAGTCCTGCCATTAGTGATGAATTTGACAGTTTGCTCTTATAAAATGTTGGTTCATCTGGTCAGTAACTTCCTGTAATTTATTTTGAACTATATAACTATAGTGTCAAATTATGTACCAGTGTTCGAGATTAACGGTATCCCGATATCCCGAGGATACCAGAATTTAATATTGGATACCAGACTTCAAAGAACCCAGTATTCCACCGGGATACCATATAATGTTGTGGGGTTTTTTTAATCCTGATTTTTTATTTTTCGCTAAACAGTGAAAGTCGTCATTTACTGGTGAAGTTAAGTAACAGTATTTTCGAGCTCATATGCAGTCTAATGCTATGCCATAACAATATCTCCCCCAACTCATATCCAGTCTAATGGTACACTGGAGCAATAGCGGCGTAGCAATAGACTGGGAACCGCTAAGTCGCTATTGTTTTTGTTGGATGTTTCCTCCCTTCAAATTTTATTTGAGATATTGATTCCACATCTGCAGAAAATTGATACAGGTAGGTTTATCATTAATAATGTCAGAATCACTTATAGATTACTGCTAAATATTAATTTATGTTAGTATTATTCAAAAATAGATTCGGTTTGATTGCAAATTTCGTGAATTCTGTGATTGCGATTGCGGCATTGCAATAGACTGGGAACGAGAACAGTGTTGTCCAAGTTTGTTACGACGTTATTTATGAATTTCGTTTAAGTGGGATACTAAATTCTCAAGTGGGATACCAGATTTTGAAATGTTAGTATTTAACTGGGATACTGCCCCAATTTTTAAATCTCGAACACTGTGTAGCAATTTTTACTACCATTGTGTTTCAAACATACATATACCTGCAGGGTCTTTCTAAAAATAGTATGTCAGTTTTTGTATGACAATATGTGCGTGGTACTGACTTTTATTCTAAGGTTTAATATTACCTATCTGTGATATTTGTAATTTTCGCACAGTTCTTTACACTGTGTTTTTATTTGACTTTTGAATTTTTACATTTATGTTTAGCCAATAATTAATAAATCAATGTGTTCTAGTGGTGTCGTTAAACAAAACAAACTAATTCTAAGACTATATGTCAAAATTATCAAATGTTTGACATCCAATAGCTGATGGTTAATAAATCAATGTGTTCTAGTGGTGTCGTTCAACAAAACAAACTTTAACGTTATCATAGTTTTCCGAGGTTGCTCATGAAGCTGTTATTAAGTAATTTCTCTTATCAGTAAAGTATATCGGCCTCGGTGACGTCGTGGTTCAGGCCATCGGTCTACAGGCTGGTAGGTACTGGGTTCGGATCCCAGTCGAGGCATGGGATTTTTAATCCAGATACCGACTCCAAACCCTGAGTGAGTGCTCCGCAAGGCTCAATGGGTAGGTGTAAACCACTTGCAAAAACCAGTGATCCATAACTGGTTCAACAAAGGCCAGGGTTTATGCTATCCTGCCTGTGGGAAGTGCAAATAAAAGATCCCTTGCTGCTAATCGGAAAGAGTAGCCCATGTAGTGGTGACAGCGGGTTTCCTCTCAAAATCTGTGTGGTCCGTTTACCATATGTCTGACGCCATATAACCGTAAATAAAATGTGTTGAGTGCGTCGTTAAATAAAACATTCCTTTCTTTCTTTCTTTCAGTAGAGTATATTACATGTACATGTAACTACATTTGTACCATTGTTAGCGATAATTATCTATGGAATTTATTTACAGTATAACTATTTAGTTAATTACTAATGACTGGGTATACTGATGTAGGTTAATTTGTTTAACCTTTTTTTTCTATATAAATACACCCCAAATATTTCCTAATTAAGTGTTCATCATATTAATTACTGCATACATGGTATTTGCAAGTGCAATTGATATATATATATATATATATATTTATATTATTAAAAGGCCATTGTGGCTAGTTAACTACCGTAAGCTATTTTTTGATGATTAAACTTACATATTACACTGGACTATAAACCCTGAATCGAATTCCATGCATATTAGTATTGCTGTTGAAAAAAAGTAATAAATTGTCGAATTTCCAGAATATGTTTCCAGGAACTGCTTTATATTTTCTCACGTTCCAAATTAAAATTTGAGACGCCACGAGTGCTTCTTTCCCACTTCACAAATTCATTTTGTGCCTTGGTACATATACATGAGATACAAGGGTGGTAAACCACTTGCCTGATGTCCTGTCAGCCTAGGATCGATCCCCGTCAGTGGGCCCATGCAATGGGCTATTTTCCAGCCAGTGCACCACGAGTGGTACATCAAAGGCCGTGATATGAGCTATCCTGTCTATGGGATGGTGCATATAAAAGATCCCTTGCTGCCAGTCGTAAAGAGTAGCCCATGAAGTGGCAACAGCAGGTTTCCTCCCTCAATATCTGTGTGGTCCGTAACCATATGTCCAACGCCATATATCCGTAAATAAAATGTGTTGAGTGCATTGTTAAATAAAATATTTCCTTCCTTGTGCCTGTGGTATGGTGCATATATATAAGATCACTTGCTACTAATGGAAAAAAATAGCGGTTTTCCTCTCTAAGACTATACATCAAACCAACAGTCGATGGTTAATGCATCAAAGTGCTCTAGTGGTGGTGTTAAACAAAAATTAGCTTTAACTTTTAACTGTACCGGTACATATATAGTTTTATCATTTCGTAATTAAGCTATATATAAAGCAGTATTTCTGCCAGTGAATGCAACCACAGTCAACAGGTGGTATGGGAGGGGGGGGGGGGGCAGGGGCAGCCTCCCCCACAAAGAAAATAGGTTCAGTTTAGGGTTAGGGTTAAGAAAGTCATACAGTAATGATAAAAGGTTAATTTAAAAATATAAAATGTGCAAAAAATTGTGGGTATATATGGCGCCATACCCGCTTTACCCTCTGGCAGAAACCCTGTAAAGGAAGGAAGGAAACGTTTTATTTAACGACGCACTCAACACATTTTATTTACGGTTACATGGCGTCGGACATATGGTTAAGAACCACACAGATATTGAGGGAAGAAACCCGCTGTCGCCACTTCATGGGCTACTCTTTTTTTTTAAAGCAAGGGATCTTTTATATCCACCATCCCACAGACAGAATAGCACATACCACGGCCTTTGATAAACCAGTTGTGTTGCACTTGCTGGAACGAGAAATAGCCCAATGGGCCCGACGACAGGGGATCGATCCCAAACCGACCGCGCTTCAAGCGAGCGCTTTACCACTGGGCTTCGTCTCGCCCCTGTGTATAAAGGTGTATGTAGCCATGACTTGTTTGTGCTGCTTTAATAATTTACCTATGTGGGAGTCTTGTTTTTTCCTTCGACAATGTTAATGAATAATGTATGGAGCTAGAGATGCTATATATTAGCTTACTGGATAAATTTTACGCTCCGGCATTATTTTACAAGATAAAGACTTCAAAGTATGGATTCTGAAGATAAGGACTTAAACATAAGTAAGTGTTTAAACTTTTATAGAAATTCATAAACCATTTAAATGTGTTTTGTTTCTCATGCTTACTACTGAAAATTAGATGTTGTTTTTGTTGTCTATACAAAAAGAAAGGTTGATATTAAGTATGCAGGTGTGGGAATTCTCCTCGGATCCGTGGTTTTCCTCTCATGGAACATTGCTTTTCCTCACATTTTAATCGTCCTTTCCGCAGGAAAAAACCCAATTGGTCATGTAAACTTCAAGGCCCACATTTTCGAAGCTATCTTAGCGCTACGATATCGTAAAACTGTCCTAAATGATGATGTTACACGTCAAATTATGTTGTGACGTCTTTATGAATCGAAATGCGGCCGCGTTTCTTACTTGGTTTCATTTGCAAATGGAGTGAGTAAGCTTTAGCCGGTGTTGCGATGCAGCATGGGGTATATGAAGTAAAAATGGCGGTCTGAACCCCTCTAGATTTCCTCTTTTTTACAGTTCATGAATTCCCACCCCTAATTATGTTAATAAGAATTGCTTTGAATATACATGTATATATATGGCCAATAATTAATTAGCTTAAGCTGTGGGGGGGTGGGGGTGGGGAGGGGGTGGGGAGGGGTATCTCTGGAGTTGCTCTCAGTTTGAGTGTCAAAAGTGCAAGCAACCATATAATGGGGGAGGGGGAGTGAAGTTTCATTTTAAAAAAGACCGACTCGGCTAAATCCCACTCCCTAAATAATGAAATACACATGATGTGATTTACTGTTACCGGTCTTAGCTTAAGTATAAAAATAAAACTTCACCCTAGCAGTAATCATCCACATGAAACTGTACAAATCAAAATAAAACTTCACCCTAGCAGTATAATCATCCACATGAAGCAGTACAGATCAAAATAAAACTTCACCATGGCTGTAATTGTCCACATGAAACTGTACAAATCAAAATAAAACATCACCCTAGCAGTAATCATCCACATGAAGCCGTACAAATCAAAATAAAACTTCACCCTAGCAGTATAATCATCCACATGAAGCCGTACAAAAAAACAACAACTTCACCCCAGCAGTATAATCATCCACATGAAACTGTACAAATCAAAATAAAACTTCACCCCAGCAGTATAATCATCCACATGAAACCATACAAATCAAAATAAAACTTCACCCTAGCAGTATAATCATCCACATGAAATGTATATCAAAGTAAAACCTCATCATAGCAGTAAGCATCCACATCATAGCAGTAAGCATCCACATCATAGCAGTAATCATCCACATCATAGCAGTAAGCATCCACATCATAGCAGTAAGCATCCACATCACTCTTGTATACGAATAATCATAAAAATGTAGATTGTAAAGCAAGGTGAACCCATGACATATAATAATGGTATGCTGGCATTACAGATAACAAGACGTTTACATTACTTTGTTGACCGAGATCTATGAACTTAGCTCACTGTTTAAAAATTAATGGAAATCCTTGAAAATGTGTGGGTTAAAACTGCTGCATTCAGATACACCATTTTCATATCAGAAGTGTTTTTTCATGGTGACATTCGTTATCGTTTTTTTTGGAATATTTCATTGAAAATACGTGTGTTTTGTCAGCATATGGATTTCAGACTAAACTCTGTTATTAATGCTGTCAGTTATCTTGGTAGAACTTTCTATGTTCCAAACTTGTTGCAGAACTGTAGTAGCTTTCTTTCAGAAGAAATACACACTAACAGTTGGCAATTATAGGTAAGACATTAGTATACCATAGTATACCGTAGTATACTATAGTATATCATAATATATCATAGTATACTGTAGTATACCATAGTATACTGTAGTATACCATAGTAACTGGGTAACTTTAGTATACCGTAGTATACCATAGCATACCATAGTATAACATAGTATACTGTAGTACACTAGTATACTGTAGTATATTGTAGTATACCATAGTAACTGGGTAACTTTAGTATACCATAGTATACCGTAGTATACCATAGCATACCATAGTATACTGTAGTATACCATAGTATACTGTAGTACACTGTAGTATACCGTAGTATACCATAGTAACTGGGTAACTTTAGTATACCGTACTCTAATAGATATTTTTGGGATTACATGTACATCTCATCTTATCCATCTTACCCAAATCTGGGATTTGCAGAAGCAAAGAATCCTGGTAAAGTCAGGAAATAAGTCCTGTAATATACTCTTTCTTAGGTGGATGGGTGGATGGGTGGATGGATGGATGGATGGATGGATGGATGGATGGATGGATGGATGGATGGATGGATGGATGGATGGATGGATGGATGGATGGATGGTTGGTTGGTTGGATGGATGGATGGTTGGGTGGTTGGATGGATGGGTGGGTGGATGGATGGATGGATGGTTAGATGGATGGATGGTTGGTTGGATGGGTGGTTGGGTGGTTGGATGGATGGATGGATGGATGGATGTTTGGATGGTTGGGTGGGTGGGTGGGTGGATGGATGGATGGATGGATGGATGGTTGGATGGATGGATGGGTGGGTGGGTGGGTGGGTGGATGGATGGATGGATGGATTGATGGATGGGTGGATGGGTGGGTGGGTGGTTGGATGGATGGTTGGATGGATGGGTAGGTGGATGGATGGATGGTTGGATGGATGGATGGTTGGATGGGTGGTTGGGTGGGTGGGTGGATGGATGGATGGTTGGGTGGGTGGGTGGTTGGGTGGTTGGTTGGTTGGATGGATGGATGGATGGTTGGATAAATGGAATGACAGACAGTCAGACACACAGACAGATCATTGATACATATGGTAATACTTGCATTGATGGATGGACGGATGGACGGACGGACAGATGATGCTTACATAGTTATCCTTTCTACTAGTCTGCCAGCCTGTAGAACAATATATTATTAACAGTTATTATAATATAAGTGTCTTCACGAGTCTTCAAATGATATGATATTATATAGATATATTGACTAAGCATTATTAATAACACTTGGTAAGTGATCAATATTATGTCTCAAACGAAAAATCAAAAAGACAGATAGACAATCGGACTGGTAGTTGCATTTTTTAACTCCGTCCATCGGAATTTTTACTCGCATTTGGTGAGCAGGCAAGTACTTTCTGCAGCCTCATAGTAATTACACGGTTTCCCATTCTTGATATCACTCATCAAACTGACCAGCTAGCTCAGACATGATAGTATTTAAGTCATTCTTTAATTCGCTCATCAAACTGACCAGCTAGCTCAGACATGATAGTATTTAAGTCATTCTTTAATTCGCTCATCAAACATTTTTCCTGTTAGACCAACCATTCCAAATTGCACCTAAATTCCTCCATAAAAAATGTGCACCCTTTCTCTTTGGCTTAATCCTATGGGACATTCCAAATTCCATAGCACTGTACCACCCCTCGCTTGCTACCGACCACGGTCGGACTGCTTGTGCTCCATTGCATCTGCCAGTGCAGTCGTTCCTTTCTCCTACAACACTCCCCTCTCCCCCCCCCCCCCACACACACACACATTTCCTGTCCTGGACAGAAAAACTGGCTGAGGCTTGTGCCTGTGCCCAAGACAGGTGTGTGCTACAACAGCTTGCTCTGAATGTGCACGTTAAACAATCCTTCCTTCCTTCCTTCCTTCGGTTGTTGACTTGACCACTCACTTCAGACTTGATAGTATTTAAGCTACATTTCTTTAATTCACTCATCAACTTGACCACTCATTTCGGACATGATATATACTCTTCAAAAAATGTAGGGGAACTCTAATAAGCATTTACAATTGCCTAAATTGTAAGGTACATGTATATTAGCTGTGGGGAATGGTTATATGATAATAGTGAATGATTCGGGTAATGCCGAAGTGAAATTTGAAAGTTGATGTTTTTTTATTAGTAAATCGCAAATTCAAACAATAAAAATGACTAAAAACAAAACAATAACGACTGTATGATCAACAGAATCAAAAAGATTGACAGAAATAATTGTTCCACAGTGATTAATGGACCTTCCTGGAAATTGTCAAAATCGAGAATGACACCCCACGCACATGTGTATGGGGCAACTGCGTGATGCGCGTGCAAACTATGGAATGTGTTTCGGTGTGTTGATAAACAGACCTGAACATTCTTTACTAGGCTGTCTGTGGTCAAAACGTATGTCCAGTGTAACACTAATATTTCAGGTTCCCCTACTTTTTTTTAAGAGTATATTTAAAGACAGAACGTGTAAATGTCCTGAACATGCAAGGAATGATTTTATGACTGACCAGTGTCTGCTATTGATGGACGTGTAATTGATTTGTCAATATGTGTAGTTGTAATGGACATGGCGCTGACTACAGCAACTGTATTTAGCATCATGCAGGCGGGCCTTGGTTTCCATTTGCAAATACACTGTGGTAGGAGGACAGTGAATGACAGGTGAGAAATTTTAGATAAAGGCAACAGAAAGAAAGAAGGAAATATTTTATTTACGGTTATATGGCGTCGAACATATTGTTAAGGACCACACAGATATTGAGAGAGGAAGGAAGGAAATGTTTTATTTAACGACACACTCAAAACATTTTATTTACGGTTATATGGTGTCAGACATATAGTTATAAGGACCACACAGATATTGAGAGAGGAAGGAAGGAAATGTTTTATTTAACGACACACTCAACACATTTTATTTACGGTTATATGGCGTCGAACATATGGTTAAGGACCACACAGATATTGAGAGAGGAAGGAAGGAAATGTTTTATTTAACGACACACTCAAAACATTTTATTTACGGTTATATGGTGTCAGACATATGGTTAAGGACCACACTGTCGCCACTTCATGGGCTACTCTTTTCGATTAGCAGCAAGGGATCATTTTATATGCACCATTCAACAGACAGGGTAGTACATACCACAACACATATACCAAGGCCTTTGATATACCAGTCGTGGTGCACTGGTTGGAACGAGAAATAGCCCAATGGACTCACCAATGGGGATCAATCCCAGACTGACCGCGCATCGAGCGAGCGCTTTACCACTGGGCTACGCCTTGCCCTAAAGGGAACAGTACCACATCTAAAACAACAACCACAGTGGGATCATTGGGCTATTTTTCGCTCCAGTTAGTGCACCGTGACTTGTATATATCAACGGCTGTGGTATTTTCTATCCTGTCTGTAGGATGGTGCATGGAAAAGATCCCTCTCCTTCATAGTCCAAGGAAGAGTAGTCCATGTAGTGGCTGACGCCATATAACTGTAAATAAAATGTGTTGAGTGCATCGTTAAATAAAACATTTCTTTCTTTCTTTCATGGTCCAAGCCTTGATATGATGAGGGCTTGTATATGTCTCAGTTTCGGCTACTGTTAGGGATACCAAAGCTGGATTGGTCGATGGTTAGAGATTGGATTAATATGGACTATGGGTGAGGTAACCCCAAGAGAAATCTTGAGTGCTGAAATACGAGGTAATGGGCCACAAGGCACACTCTAATAGACCACGATACCATGCATATATAGCTATTATGATGACACTTGTCTTAAGCCCAGTTCTCACTTGAACGATTTTGCATACAACTGCAGTGCGACTAAAAGATTGTACAGCCATGCGATTCCCATACGAATTACCTAGGGTGTTTCTCCCCCCCCCCCCCCCCCCAGCGCAGTCTCACTTGTGCAACTGCCATAGGTTGCATGACAGTTGCACGGAAGTCTGATGGATGTTGCACGGGAGTCGCAGGGGGTCCGCTGGGAGTCGCACATCTCGGCTCCCTTAAGACTCATGTACGACTCCCGTGCGAACTATCATACTGCCGTGCGACCTATCATACTGCCATGCGACTGCTGTGCAACCTCTATGCGACTAATGCGAACTGTGCAAACCTAGAGACAGCCGTACGATAATTTTAAACATTTGAAAAATGTCGCACCGGCATGCGACATGTCCGAAATACACACGACACCCCTACAACGTGTGCGAATCATCAACATGCTGCCGTGCGACTCCCGCACGCCCTGTACGATTTGGTGGTCGCACGGAATTCGCGTAGAAAATCATTCAAGTGAGAACGGGGTTTTAAGCAAACAAAAAGAAGAAAAAAAAGATCCCTCGCCACTAACGGAAAAATGTAGCAGGTTTCCTGTCTAAAAGTAAAGTTTGTTTTGTTTAATGACACCACTAGAGCATATTGATTTATTAATCATCGGCTATTGAATGTGAAACATTTTTCCATTAGTAGCAAGGGATCTTTTATATGCACCATCCCACAGACAGGATAGCACATACCATGGCCTTTGACATACCAGTAGTGGTGCACTGGCTGTGACGAAAAATAGCCTATGGGCCCACTGACGGGGATCGATCCCAGACCGACAGTGCATCAAGCAAACGCTTTACCACTGGGCTATGTCCCGCCCCGTTTCCTGTCTAATTAGCAAACGTTTGACATCCAATTTATAGCTGATGATTAATAAATTAATGTGCTCTAGTAGTGTGGTTAAACAAAAAGGCTTTAATCATTGTTTTTCATTTGTGTTGGATAGTCATTTTTAGAACCCCTCATTCATACATTTCATTCATTTAATATGCATACATGTGATATTTTTCTTCTTCAACATTTCATGTAAATTGCAATGATTTCACGCACACGCACGCACACACGCGCACACACATACACACAAACACACACATACACACACACACACACACAGACAGACAGACAGACAGATAGACAGACCTTCATACATTCCATTCCTTTAAGATGATACATGTGATTTTTTTTCTTCTTCAACATTTCATGTAAATTGTAATGATTTCACACGCACGCAAGCATGCACGCACGCACGCACACACGCACACACACACACATATGCACACACACACACAGACAGACCTTCATACACACACACACACACACATACACACACACACATACACACACACACATACACACACACACATATACACACACACACACACACACACACAGACAGACAGATAGACAGACAGACCTTCATACATTCCATTCCTTTAAGATGATACATGTGAATTTTTTCTTCTTCAACATTTCCTGTATATTGCAATGATCTAAGTCATACACACACATACAATTCATTCCTTTAAGATGCATACATGTGAACTTTTTTTTTCTCCAACATTTCATGTAAATTGCAGTGATCTCAGACATACACACATACAGGCTTGCAATGTAAACTCTAATAGAATTCTTACATGTCGTTGCATATTTCCCTCCATAAGTCCATTGATCACGTTCTCTCCCTCGTCAAGATGGAATCTCGTCTCAGTAAATCATCCTCCCTCATGGGTCATCGTACATGACTGAGCATTCGGGGTCAGGACCTCTAGTCCTTCAATCTGAACAGCTAGATCTCTTAACCCTTTAGCTTCTGAAGTCATCCATCAATCCTCCAGGCAGCCATAAAATCACTGATGTTCATAGGCATTGAAGTGTGTAGAAGCATGGTGGGGGATGGAGGGGGGGGACTGGTCTCTCTATTGATATTACATTCCCTCCCCCTTTAATTTCTAAAGTCATCCACCAACCCTCTAGGCAGCATGGCATAAAATCACTGATGTTCATAGGTATTGGAAGTGTGTAGAAGCATGATCGGGGGTGGGGGGATGGGGGCGGGGGGTGGGGAGTGAGGCTGGTCTCCCTACTGATATTATATTCCCTCCCCCTTTAGTTTCTGAAGTCATCCATCAACCCTCCAGGTAGCATGGCATAAAATCACTGATGTTCATATAGGCATTGGAAATGTGTAGAAGCATGGTTGGGGGAGGGGGGCTGGTCTCTCTACTGATATTACATTCCCTCCCCCTTTTAGTTTCTGAAGTCATTCGTCAACCTTCCCAGCAGCATGGCATAAAATCACTGATGTTCATAGGCATTGGAAGTGTGTAGAAGCATGGTCAGGGTGGGTGGGTGGGGGGGGGGGGGGGGGGGGACTGGTCTTCCTCCTGATATACTGATAGAATTAAATTAATATATAATTCGTCTCCCCCCACCCACCCACCCACCCACCCACCCACCAATCACTTTGACTACCATATATCATCTTCTGATGTCTCTGATGTCTGGTTTTTGTGTTTTAGGAGAGCAAGGGTTAGTACAACTGAATCATATATCTTTTCTTTTTTTCTTTCAAATTAGATATCGCTCTGTCTGTGAAATCATTTTGGCTTGGGCTTCATCATTTTTGATGTGCTGTTTGTAAAATTGGAGTTAGGTTATTGGCTTCGATCTGTTTTGATTATCAGTCTTTAATATTCATCTACATGTTCGTGGATTTCAATGTCTATATATAGTCATATTTCTGGAACCCATACAGGACTGTGCGTAGTGTGAAAGTTCAGGATTCGCAGAATATTATTGTAGATATCTCTTATGTAAGATACTGATCTTCATAATTCATCAGTGATCATAAATCATATATCTAGCTTCTATGTGTTGAATTAACAGTATTAATGTTTGGTTAAATGATATAAAAACAAACAAACAAAAACTATTTAATCTGTAACCTGACAAACAGTGTTTAGTATATACAAAGAAAAAGGTAGAACTAAAATACTACCAGAACCTTCTGCTGTTGGTGTTACTTCATACATTTGTCTAATTAACTGATGACCAACAAGATGTTTTGACCTGCAAGATTTGGTACGTGGAAAATGCAGAAAGTTTGTCTCATTCTCTTGAGCTCAGAGATTTATGGAACGTGCTACGATTTAATGTAACAGTTGCTATCGGCCATGACTACGGAAAGTTTGGTTCAGATGCCAAGTTCGCACCTACGACCAAACCGAATTTCTTTGATTCTGTCGCACTGGGATTCTTTTGACAAGACGTGCTATAACCTTGGTATGTACCACATGGGTAGCCTATATCGTTCGTATTCAGATATAATTTTTGTTTGGCATAAAGTAGGTGATTTTAAAAAGAAAAGTTTGTGGTTGGGTTTTAGAACAGGTGGGTATGTACTACTTGTGTATAACCTATATCTTTCGTATTCAGCAATGATATTTTTGTTTGACATAAAGTAGGTGATATTTTAATTATTTATTTTTTGTGGTGGTGGGATGCAAATGTTTTTAAAACAATTTTTCTCATTTTAACAATGAAAATCTGTAGTGTATTTTTGCCACGTATATACTGGTCCACTTTTTTGTTCCATTTCGCCTTTTTCATGAGATTGGCCTACATTGCTTTTAATACATTAATGGTATGGTTTTGAAAACATGTTTGAAGATCAGTGTTAACTAAGGCTTGTGAGAAAAGAATCACTTATTTTTTTAAGCTGACCATAAAAACCATAACTTGCCTGTTTAGGTGTTGTGTGTGTACATTTATGTGTGAGTGTGTACATGTATGTGTGTGTGTGTGTGCATTATGTGTGTGTGTGGTGTGGTGTGTGTGTGTACATTTATGTGTGTTGTGTGTGTGTGTGTGTGTGTACATTATGTGTGTTGTGTGTGTGTGTGTGGTGTGGTGTGTGTGTGTACATTTATGTGTGTGTGTACACGTATGTGTGTGTACATTATGTGTGTTGTGTGTGTGTGGTGTGGTGTGTGTGTGTACATTTATGTGTGTGTGTGTACACGTATGTGTGTGTACATTATGTGTGTTGTGTGTGGTGTGGTGTGTGTGTGTACATTTATGTGTGTTGTGTGTGTGTGTGTGTGTACATTATGTGTGTTGTGTGTGTGTGTGGTGTGGTGTGTGTGTGTACATTTATGTGTGTGTGTGTACACGTATGTGTGTGTACATTATGTGTGTTGTGTGTGTGTGGGTGTGTGGTGTGGTGTGTGTGTATGTGTGTGTATGCACGTGTGTGTATGTGTACATGCATGCATTTGTGTGTTTGCTGGTTGTTACTGATGGGTTGTATGGAGGTGGCACATACAACCGTAAATAAAATGTATTGAATGCGTTGTTATTAATTATTTTAATTTAAGAAAGTTAATAATTTTCAGGGCTACGTGTAGCTCTGCCATTCACCAAATTCTCCAATTGCAAATTTTAAGAACCATGGCCGAATATTATTTTAATTTGGTGGGAAAGAAAGTGGTAATAATTGATATTTTGGGAGGAAATAGGTATAGGTTTTCCATTTCTGAGGTAATTTGGCAAAATTTTCAAATCACCCAGAGGTAACCCTGAATTTTCTTCTTTCTTTTTTTTTTCTGTTTTTTGGGGGTTTTTTTTTTTGCATGTTTAAAGGCACAGAGCGTAGTTTTTAAACACTACGACATATTTTTCACCTAAACCCATAACAATGGACACTAAGTTTGGTTAATTTACAAACCTGTAACAAATTTAGATACAATAGAGTCTGTGACATTGAAATACCCTTAAAAATAGACTAAAACGTGATTTAATAATCATTATTTCTCAGACACACATGCGTTTTTAAGAATATGTAAAAATGCATTATGTGATAGAAACACCAGGATGACCAGAAACACTTCGGTTGTACGGACATGGATAATCTAAACAATAAAATATACGTAATGTATTATAAGTAATCATAAATGTTTGATTTCATCGATCATAAACGGCTCTAATAGTAAAAAAATATGTCTTAGTGTTTAAAAACTAGGGTATGTCCCTTTAACAATAATACTGTTGACTTGACAGATTTAAAAAATATATAAATTACTGTATAAATTTCATATTGATTTAGATTTTTAAAAACGAAAATCTGTTTGATGCCAAAAAAAAGAGAGAGAATTAATAGACCTTTTACAATGATCATTGTTATGAATGCACTAATCATACACTGGGATGGAGTAGGGAGGGCCATGCAATGCTAGTATACACACTTTTAAAATGAAAAAAAAAAAGAGAACCAAAAATAACCCTACAGGTCAGCACTATTTGATGGTAGGTCGGAAGGTAACCTGTGTTTCTGCCAGAAAGATGTTTTTGGGTATGGCACTATGGAATCGAATGCAACCACAGTCAAAAAGGGGTATGGGGGGCCTCCGCCAGAAAGAAAATGGGTTAGGTTTAGCATTAGAGTTAAGAAAAACATACAGTAATGATAAGAGTCATTAATTTTGTCAAAGGGTTAACAAAAAAATAATAAATCTGCAGACAAATTTGGGTATGACGCTGTATCTGTTTTACCCTCTGGCAGAAACCCTGGTAACTAGTTTTACTTGCTCATATACATGTCTACCACTGGGTCCGACCTCCGACATGATTGGGCGCCTGATTTGGGACAGGAATTAATATTTGATGTACACTTTTCGGAGGAGACTGAGTATTGCAAAGCAAGAAGGAAGAAAGGAAATGGTTTATTTAACGACGCACTCAACACATTTCTTATTTACGGTTATATTGTGTCGGACATATGGTTAAGGACCACACAAATACTGAGGGAGGAAACCCACTGTTGCCACTTCATGGGCTACTCTTTTCGATTAGCAGCAAGGGATCTTTTATATACACCATCCCATAGACAGGATAGCACATACCATGCTCTTTGATGTACCAGTCGTGGTGCACTGGCTGGAGCGAGAAATAGTCCGGGCCCACTGACGGGGATTGATCCCAAACCGATCACGCATCAAGCAAGAGCTTTACCACTTGGCTACGTCTCGCCCCCTGCGAAACCAGAAGTGCTTGAGATTAATTGTACACTTGTAAAAACATTCAGTTCTATGAATTCCCTCTATAGGACTATAGAGGACATTAAACACGTCCAAGTCCTAAATTAGCTCTTTCAAGCAGACACATCATCAAATACATTTGTCAAACTCAATTATTTTAATTCATCTTCAGCAAACGGTCTACGACTTATATGATGATCGATTAGAAATGTGTAGCAAAAACTAAACATATTAACAGTCATTTAGTTCGCAAACATTGCTACACTTTTGACCAGCGACGGTTAGCTAGGGAATTGGCCCATCTCCAAAATGGACTGCAATCATTTTTAATACTGATGGATGGCAAAACCATATAATTATTGTTTTCCCTCAACTGTACGAACGACGCCAGGGTTAGAATCATGTACGATCGCATTCCAGTGCAAAGTCTGGCCCGTCGAGAATCGTGTAAACTTGGGAAGTGGACGTTACGTAGCGCAAATGGAGTTATTCTGTAACCCTCCAGGAAAGGTGAGGCTCATAGGGAATATGTTATTTATTCCGTCTGAAATGGCAGTCACACGACGCCAGCCGAATGTCCAAGAGTTTTCGTTTCACTAATATTACTAATGCATGCTTTGGTAATGGTAATGGGGCAGTAATTGGTGAGATATACTCGTAATTTGTTAAGCCGTAGGAATAATAACGTGTGCGCATATTTGTTCGACTAGGAAAGCTTAATTGTCCAATGATGGAAGAATGTGGTGCCAGGGCTTTTGGGGTTTACTACTTTTTTTTCCTTCTTTTTTGTTTTGCTAGACAAATTTGTGGTTATTCCATTTTGATGCATCGTGTGCCGGAATATCTTTGCGAAGACGGTGGTTCTATAGACTTAGTTTATTCACATCGTCCAGACAAATGTTATAACAGTGAATCAGCCATTCATTTTGGATATATAAATATACATAACTACAGAACACTGCTATAAAAGGGGCCATACTATTGTGTGCACATTAGCTCTACAGATGTCTATTTGACTGTGTGACAGTGGTACTAGGCTCATTTTGTTCCGATCATGTTGATTCAGTCATTTGTTTTGGATGTATATATATATATATATAAATATACATAACTACAGAAAACTGCTGTAAAAGAAGCCATACCAGTTTGATGAGCATTTGGGTCTACTGATGTCTATTTACTACACTGTATTAGGCTCATTTTGTTCCGATCATGGTAATGATGCTTCAGCAGTTTCTTTTGGATATACATGTATATATAAATATACATAACTACAGAACACTGCTGTAAAAGAAGCCATACCAGTTTGAGGAGCACTTAGATCTACTGATGTCTATTTGACTGTGTGACTTAGACATAGTTTATTCAGATCATGGTAATGATGACTCATCAGTTTGTTTTGGATGTGTAATTTGCATATCTACAGAACATTGTTATAAACAAGACTTATAATACTGTGTTTGCATTTAGATCCACTGATGTCTGTTTGACTGTGTAACAGTGGTACTAGGCTCATTTTGTTCAGATCATGGTAATGATGATTCAGTAGTTTGTATAGGATGTGTAATTTGCATAACTACAGAACATTGCTATAAACAAGACTATAATACTGTGTGAGCATTAGATCTACAGATGTCTATTTGACTGTCTGTAAAATTGCTTGCTAACAAGTGTTAAAAAGAAACAAAGAAAACAGAACAAGAAGAAGAAAGGTAAAGATGAAGCTGTTTTTTTGTTTTGGATGTGTAATTCAAATCATCAGGCCGTCTTTGTGAGAGAAGAAGCAGCTTAAAAGTCCTTAAGGGCCAGGAAAGAAAATGTGATGATTCAGCAGTATATTTTAGGATCATGACATTGTAGTGTGAACGAGGTCATTCTACAACAGCTTCAGCCCTACCAGCACCAGGAATCAATGCTTGGTGATGTATAAACATTTGGTGACAACTGATGAAATAATGATTAAATAATTTGTTTTGGGACAATGTAAAAGAAACGAAAATCATCTCGATTTTTCTGGAAGTCTTTTAAATATATTTTTGATTCAGGAATTTGTTTCAAATCATTTATTAGAGCATCTTTCAGAAGTCTTTAAATATATTTTTGATTCAGGAATTTGTTTCAAATAATTTATTGGAGCATCCATGACACAGTGGTGATAACAGTTTGCCAGTGGTACATAGTTTATTGCAGATAAATCAACTGCCAATGAAAGGATTCGAACCAGAGACCTCTGTGAGAGAATCATGTCAGTGACAAAGTTAATACGGAAATTGGCACTGTGACAATATGTTAAGCTACTGTCAATAGGAGTACGAAATGCAGCAGTTTGTTTTAGAAATGTAATTTATCACATCATCTTTATCAAGGTGATGATAAGTAACAGTTTATCTGTATCAGAGTAGCATATTTTATCATACATATTTTACACATCTACCTCTGCTGAAAGGATTCAAACTGTGGACCCTCAGTGAGAGAATAGCTTTACTGGTTGCGCTAATACAGACATTTCCAATATTAGCCAGAAGGATTGTTTTATACCATTACTTCTACACATTCGTACATGGAAAGTTTTGTTTGAAAAATGTTACAGAATGATTCGGAATGTCTAATGGGTGAGAATACTGGATGGTGGTAACAGCTTGTCAGAAACTATGGAAACACACATTGGACCATGTGTGAACAATCTTGCATTATGTGGGTGATGAATGTGATAATTAAATACATTAATGAATTATTACCATCATAACAATAACAATGTTTTGGACATGTAGTGTATGCACCAACAATATTTTGTGAAGAAATAAAGCTGTGACACAATATGCTGGAAATATGCAGATAAATATTACAATATTAGATATGTAGTGTACTAGAAATGTTTTGTGAAGAAACTAAAGCTGTGACAATATGCTGGAAATATGCAGATAAATATTATGATATTAGATATGTAGTGTACTAGAAATGTTTTGTGAAGAAACTAAAGCTGTGACAATATGCTGGAAATATGCAGATAAATATTATGATATTAGATATGTAGTGTACTAGAAATGTTTTGTGAACAAACTAAAGCTGTGCCAGTATGCGGGAAATATCCAAATAGAGATCTATGATGTTAGGTTGTATATTCATTTACTTTTGATGACAGATTTTGATATTGGTCTGTATATGCTGACATAGCTAGTAATATATTCCATCTGCATCATCGGTGATGCAATCTAGGTCATTGGTTGACAGGATTAATAACATCCAGTGTGGATCATTGACATTATGCAATCTGAATCATTGGTTGACAGGATTAATAACATCCAGTGTGGATCATTGACATTAATGCAATCTGGGTCATTGGTTGACAGGATTAATAACATCCAGTGTGGATCATTGACATTATGCAATCTGGATCATTGGCATTATGCACTTTGGATCATTGGTGATATACAATATATCAATTTGTATGCCAGTAAATTCTAGCTGTTTACATAGATATAACCATCTTTCAATGTTTTCACATAATTGTAGCCAGTTACAAATACAATAAACTTTACAAATCGGAGGATTAATTATTAATATCCCAATCCAGTGAACATCTTTTTTATGGTTATACTGAAACCTAAGATAAAACTTTAGTTTCTGAATACAGAAATTGTTTTTCAAGTAGAAGTGATGGATGTTCCAGATCTGTCATCATCATATTGTGTTGATGGACCAGTTCTGGTAGATTCTCCAGCCACTGCTAGGAGAACTGCCAGATTTAGGAAAGTGGAGCGTGGACCCATTCTCACAGCAGAGGAATTGCGGTTGGCAGAAATGGAGACTGGATTTGTGAGCGATGTTTTGAAGACTGGGACTGAAGGGTTAACAGAAAGCAGTGATTCAGGTGGATTTGTACCAGAGTCTGGAACAGGTGTTATAGATCAGTTTGATTCAGTGGCTGGTAAAGAAGAGTCTGGAATGGGCGTTACAGATCAGTTTGATTCAGTGGCTGGTAAAGAAGAGTCTGGAATGGGCGTTACAGATCAGTTTGATTCAGTGGCTGGTAAAGAAGAGTCTGGAATGGGCGTTACAGATCAGTTTGATTCAGTGACTGGTAAAAAAGGGTCTCGAGCTGGGATTGTAGGCCAGTTTGGTTCACAGTCTGGTAAAAAAGATTCTGAAATTGGAGTGTTGGATGACTTAACTGGTTCAAAAGCTAGTGACAAGAGGTATGGAAGTGGGGACCTTGTGGAATCTTTACTGCACTCTGGTGATCAGAGGTCTGAAGCTGATGTTTTAGGTCAAGTTATTCACTCTGGTGTTGAAGAAGAATTTGGACTTTGTGATGTAGATAAAACTTCATTAAAAGGAAGTGAAATAGAATATAAAACTGGAGAAATAGAATCAAAAACTGGTAAAAGAGAATCAAAAACTGGTGAAATAGAATCAAAAACTGGTGAAAGAGAATCAAAAACTGGTAAAAGAGAATCAAAAACTGGTGAAAGAGAATCAAAAACTGGTGAAATAGAATCAAAAAGTGATGTTTCAGGTCATCTAGGTGACTGGATTCAGTGTGATAATGAACCAGGATCTCAAACTGGTGACTTAGATGATCTGGCATCAAAAATTGGAAGAATAAAATCAAAAAGTGGTGAAGATTTAGGTGACATTGTCTTGAATATCAGTAAAAGAAACTGTCAGTCTTGTGATTTGGTTAACATTGTCACCAAAACTGGTAAAATAAGGTCTGAAAACCATCATCCTCGTCGTTCTGGATCTGATGAATCAGCATCCACTTCTGAGGATAGGTCAGAACCAATAAGTTCATCTGGTACTTGTTCCGAGACCGATAGTAATATGTCATCTGTTATTGTGGTTACTCATGATGCAATTACTAATTCTCCCATTGAATCATATGGGCAAAGAGCAAACACTGATGCTGAGCAGACACACAGAGAGAGTCGTAGGCAGCCAGACATTAGCACAAGAACTGAACCTATCACACAAGACTCAACAAAGCAAAGCTCTGACGTTCTCGATTCTGATAGAACTTCGAAGGTGCTGAATGCTGGCCAGAGAAACTTAGAAACCAGTGTTCAATCACAAACTGAAAGACTGATTGAATCTAGTATACAAGGCTCAACAAAACAAGGATCTGTATTTACTAGATATGATGTTAAATCACCACATGGGCAAATATCAGAAACACAGCAAGTAGATATAGAAACCTATGTGAAAAGACTGGTTGACCATCAAAGCTCAACAAAACAAAGATCTGCAGTTATTTCAGATGCTACATCACCGAATAGAGAAAGAAGAACAGAAACCGACAACAGAAAAAATAGTTTAGAATCCAGTGCACAAAAACAGAATGAGTCTAACTTGCAAAGCTCAACAAAGCAAAGATCTGCAGCAGTTAGTTCAGATACTACATCACCAAATAGGCAAAGAAGAACAGAAACTGACAACAAAAATAATAGTTTAAAATCCAGTGCACAAAAACAGAATGAGTCTAACTTGCAAAGCTCAACAAAGCAAAGATCTGCAGCAATTAGTTCAGATACTAGATCACCGAACAGGCAAAGAAGAACAGAAACCGACAACAGAAATAATAGTTTAGAATCGAGCGCACAAAAACAGAATGAGTCTAATTTAAAAAGTTCAGCAAAGCAAAGAACTGTAAATATTTTGTACAATATTCTGGGCACCGAACCAAAGACTTCCACTCCAGTTGACGTGTATGTGGCCAATGTGGAAGAGAGTGTCGTATTGTCTGGTTCTAAACAGAGGGTATTTCCTCACACGACCAAACAGAGGCCAGCCAATATATTGCTGTTGCTTTCGCACTGGGATTCCTTTGAGAAAAAATGTGTTGACGGTAGGTGGTGTCGTGTTAAACGCAAGCGCATGATATCCCATGTGGGATTTATATGATATTAAACAAGCTTTCATTTCGTATCATGTTTATGTCCCGAGAGAAATATTTTTCAATTGAAAATTATTTCATGAGAGTTAATATCCTATTTATTACCCATGATCGATCTTAATTTCTATCACTCATCTCGTTTCGTTGACGTTCCTGTAAGGTTGTAGTACGCCAGTCGATGACGTCAGAAGTGTTAGGTCCCACTTGGAGTTCTAGTGGGACGTATCACTTTGATATGTACCAAGATATTTTTAACCATATGGGTAATAATAATACAATCTATCACTGTTGTGAGGTATGGATAACGCAATTCCAACCCGAGGGACAAAATATAAACCTTGGCCCTTAATAAAACATTGTGTCCTGAGGGTTGGAAGTGCCTTATCTACAATGTATACCTCACAACGGTGATTGATTCTTTCTCTTGCCCATTTAATTACAGAAACAAAGGATTAATTGTGTAAGCTACGTACGGTCTGTTTATTGTATTTAATGATTTGTAAACATTTCACCTACAGGCTCCTTTACTCATAGGAGCGAGACGTAGCCCATTGGTACAGCACTCGCTCAATGCGCGATCGCTTTGGGATCGATCCCCATCCAGTGATGTGAGATTTCCGAGTTTTCGCTGAATTCTGCGTTTTCATGACCCAAATTCCACATTTTAAAATATTTTTCCGCGAATAAATAAAAATATAAATTTAACAGTTTTGTCCGACTTTTAAGCTTTTTACCGGTATTTCCGTCCTTTAATCAACACGGAAGTCATTCGACTTATCTCCCTTCCCGCACCAAACAGTAATGAGGTTTGCCGAGGTTTTCTGTTATTAGGTGACATTTCATTGGTTCGTTTTCGCCAACCGTGTATAGCGTTAGACAATTAGCCTGCATTTTGCCCCTAGACCCTAATCGGGGCCTGTCGGACCCAGACACCACTGAACAATTTTCAGAGTTTTAGACATTTGGTCACTCACATCCCTGCCCATCAGTGGGCCCATTGGGCTATTTCTCGTTCCAGCCAGTGCACCACGACTGGTATATCAAAGGCTGTGATATGTACTACTCTGTCTGTGGATGGTGCTAATTGAAACAGAGTAGCCCATAAAGTGGCGACAGCGGGTTTCCTCTCTCTCAATATCTGTGTGGTCCTTAACCATATGTCTGATGCCATATAACCGTAAATAAAGTGTGTTGAGTGCGTCGTTAAATAAAACATTTCTTTCTTTCTTTCCTTTAATTATACGTGAAAAAATATAGTCCACCTTATTCAATGACATAAAAATGTAACAATTACTTAACAGTAAGTATAAAGTTAAAAATATTAATTTATTAATTATTATTTTTAAAACAATGATACAGAACCATGAGTTATGACATCACGTGTATGTGGTCAAAGGCCATGCTGTGTGCTCTTTTGTCTGTGAGGAAGTGCATTTAAAAGAACCCTTGCTGCTAGTGGAAAGATTTAACGGGCTTTACAATTGTCTGATAATTATAAGTCACAATTACCAAATGTTTGACATCCAGTCCAATGGCTGATGAAAGAAAGAAAGAAATGTTTTATTTAACAATGCACTCAACACATTTTATTTACGGTTATATGGCATCAGATATATGATTAAGGACCACACAGATTTTGCGAGGAAACCCGCTGTCTCCACTACATGGGCTACTCTTTCTGATTAGCAGCAAGGGATCTTTTATTTGCACTTCCCACAGGCAGAATAGCGCAAACCATGGCCTTTGTTGAACCAGTTATGGATCACTGGTCAGTGCAAGTGGTATACACCTACCCATTGAGCCTTGCGGAGCACTCACTCAGGGTTTGGAGTCGGTATCTGGATTAAAAATCCCATGCCTCGACTGGGATCTGAACCCAGTACCTACCAGCCTGTACACCGATGGCCTAACCATGACGCCACCGAGGCCGGTCCAATGGCCGATGATTAACAAACTTTAAACTTTTCTTACAAAAATTTGCTTCAGAATGTATCAAATGAGCAAAACCTAGTTGGATATATTTTTGAACAAGGAGTTGTAAAATGAATGACCTATACGACGGACACAAGTGTAGTGTTATATTTTTGAACAAGGAGTTGTAAAATGAATGACCTATACGACGGACACAAGTGTAGTGTTATATTTTTTAACAAGGAGTTGTAAAATGAATGACCTATACGACGGACACAAGTGTAGTGTTATATTTTGGAACAAGGAGTTGTAAAATGAATGACCTATACGACGGACACAAGTGTAGTGTTATATTTTGGAACAAGGAGTTGTAAAATGAATGACCTATACGACGGACACAAGTGTAGTGTTATATTTTTGAACAAGGAGTTGTAAAATGAATGACCTATATGACGGACACAAGTGTAGTGTTATATTTTTGAACAAGGAGTTGTAAAATGAATGACCTATACGATGGACACAAGTGTAGTGTTATATTTTTGAACAAGGAGTTGTAAAATGAATGACCTATACGATGGACACAAGTGTAGTGTTATATTTTTGAATATATATGTATATAAACATTAAAAAAAATTAATAATAATTGTCGGTTCGATCTAAAATCTATTTGTTACATAATGGTAAACTGTAGATAGTAGATTGAAAAATGGATGGATATTGGGGTGGGTGGACGGATGGATGAATGGATTGATAAAGTGGTGGATGGATATGTGGGTGGGTGGGTGGATGGATGGATGGATGGATGGATTGATAAAGGGGTGGATGAATATATGGATGGATTGATAAAGAGGTGGATGGATATGTGGATAGATGAATGGATTGATAAAGGGGTGGATGGATGGATGAATGGATTGATAAAGGGGTGGATGGATGAATGGATTGATAAATGGGTGGAAGGACATGTGGGTGGATGAATGGATGGATGGATTGATAAAGGGGTGGAAGGACATGTGGTTGGATGGATGGATGAATGGATTGATAAATGGATGGATGGATATGTGGGTGGAAGGATGGATGGGTGGATGGATAGATGGATGGATTGATAAAGGGGTGGATGGATATGTGGGTGGATGGATTTATAAATGGGTGAATGGGTGGGTTGATGGATGGATGAATGGATGGATAAATGGAAGAATAAATGAATGAATTGATGGGTGGGTGGATGGAGGGATAAATGAAGGGATGGATGGATGGATGGGTGGAAGGAACAACCATTGTATAGTGGAATGGATGTATGGATGGTCCAGTGGTTGTTGAGTATATAGATGGATGGATGTATGAATGGATGTATGGATGGATGGATAGGTGGATGAATGGATGAATGGATGGATGGATGGATGGATGGATGGATAGGTGGATGAATGGATGTATGGATGGATGGATAGGTGGATGAATGGATGAATGGATTGATGGATGAATGGATGAATGGATAGATGGATGAATGGATGTATGGATGGTCCAGTGGTTGTTGAGTATATAGATAGATGGATGAATGGATGGATGGATAGATGGATGAATGGATGGATGGATAGATGGATGAATGGATGGATGGATAGATGGATGAATGGATGTATGGATGGTCCAGTGGTTGTTGAGTATATAGATATAGAGACTGATGGATGGATAGGTGGATGGTTTTAGGTGGTTGTATGGGTTTGGATGGATGGATGGGTTTTGGGTGGTATAGGTTTGGATGGATGGATGGATGGATGGATGGATGGTCCAGTGGTTGTTGAGTATATAGATGTATGGATGGATGAATGGATGTATGGATGGATGGATGGATGGATGAATGGATGTATGGATGTATGGATGGATGGATGGATGGATGGTCCAGTGGTTGTTGAGTATATAGATGGATAGATGGATGTATGGATGTATGGATAGATGGATGGATGTATGAATGGATGGATGGGTGTATGGGTGGGTGGATGGATGGATGGATGGATGGATGGATGGATGGATGGATGGATGGATGGTTGTTGAGTATATGGATGGATGGATAGATGGATGAATGGATGGATGGATGGTCCAGTGGTTGTTGAGTATATAGATGGATGTATGGATGGTCCAGTGGTTGTTGAGTATATAGATGGATGGATGGATGGATGGTCCAGTGGTTGTTGTTGAATATATAGATGAATGAATGGATGGATGGATGGTCCAGTGGTTGTTGAATATATAGATGGATGGATGGATGGATGGTCCAGTGGTTGTTGAAAATATAGATGGATGGATGGATGGATGGATGGTCCAGTGGTTGTTGAATATATAGATGGATGGATGGATGGTCCAGTGGTTGTTGAATATATAGATGGATGTATGGATGGTCCAGTGGTTGTTGAGTATATAGATGGATGGATGGATGAATGGATGGATGGATGGATGGTCCAGTGGTTGTTGAATATATAGATGAATGGATGGATGGATGGATGGTCTAGTGGTTGTTGAATATATAGATGGATGGATGGATGGATGGATGGATGGATGGTCCAGTGGTTGTTGAATATATAGATGGATAGATGGATGGATGGATGGTCCAGAGGTTGTTGAATCTATAGATGGATGAATGGATGGATGGATGGTCCAGTGGTTGTTGAATATATAGATGGATGAATGGATGGATGGATGGTCCAGTGGTTGTTGAATCTATAGATGAATGGATGGATGGATGGTCCAGTGGTTGTTGAGTATATAGATAGATGGATGGATGGTCCTGTGGTTGTTGAGTATATAGATGGATGGATAGATAGATGGATGAATGGATGGATGGATAGATGGATGATGGATGGATGGTCCAGTGGTTGTTGAGTATATAGATGGATGGATGGATAGATGGATGAATGGATGGATGGATAGATGGATGATGGATGGATGGTCCAGTGGTTGTTGAGTATATAGATGGATGGATGGATAGATGGATGAATGGATGGATGGATAGATGGATGATGGATGGATGGTCCAGTGGTTGTTGAGTATATAGATGGATGGATGGATAGATGGATGAATGAATGGATGGATGGATGGATGGATGGATGGATGGATGGATGGATGGATGGATGTATGGATGGTCCACTGGTTGTTGGGTATATAGATGGATGGATGGATGGATGGATGGATGGATGGTCCAGTGGTTGTTGAGTATATAGATGGATGGATGGATGGATCAGTAAACAAATTAATGAATGAAAAATACATCAACTGTCAAATTATGGTAAGTGGGATCATTTCATTTTCATTTCAACTTATTTTAACAATAATATCCAATTAAGGTTCAAGCACGCTCTCCTGGGCACGCACCTCAGCTATCTGGGCTGTCTGTCGAGGACAGTGGGTTAGTTGTTAGTGGTTAGTGAGAGAGAAGAGGGTGTAGTGGTCTTACACCTACCCATTGAATCATTAAAACTCGCTCTGGGTGGGAGCCTGTACCGCGATGTGAACTCAGCAATTACCAGCCTAATTATGTCCAATGGATTAACCACGATACAACTGAGGCCAGTATATATAGAGAGAATAAATAGTTACTGCCTGAAGATATCAGTCCTATGACTATATGAAGCTTACAATTGTAGGGGTGTACTCCTTGAGTCGTTAAAAATCGCTCTGAGTGGGAGCTGGTACCGGGCTGCGAACCCATTACCAACAAGCCTTATGCCCGATGACTTAACCACGATGCCATGGAGGCCAGTTAGTAGGATCAATAAACACATGAATGAATGGAGGAGTCAATAAAAGGATATTTGGTAATTTTGACATATAGTCTTAGAGAGGAAACCCGCTGCATTTTTTCCATTAGTAGCAAGGAATCAGAGCTTTTATATGCACCATCCCACAGACAGGATAGCATATACCACGGCCTTTGATGTACCAGTCGTTGTGCACTGACTGGGATGAGAAATAGCCTAATGGACCCACTGACAGGGATTGATCCCAAACTGACCGCACATCAAGCGAGCGCTTTACTGCTGGGCTACGTCCTGCCCCTGATCCAAAAAAAAATTAAATTGTTTTATTTAACGACGCACTCAACACATTTTATTTACAGTTATATGGCGTCAGACATATGGTTACGGACCACACAGATTTTGAGAGGAAACCTGCTGTCGCCACTACATGGCCTACTCTTTCCGATTAGCAGCAAGGGATCTTTCATTTGCGCTTCCCACAGTCAGGATAGCACAAACCATGGCCTTTGTTGAACCAGTTATGGATCACTGCTCAGTGCAAGTGGTTTACACCTACCCATTGAGCCTTGCGAAGCACTCACTCGGGGTTTGGAGTTGGTATCTGGATTAAAAATCCCATGCCTCGACTGGGATCCGAACCCAGTACCTACCAGCCTGTAGACCGATGGCCTAACCACGACGTCACTGAAGCCGGTTGCCCCTGATCAATAAAGAGCTATATGAGTGGAGGAGCCAATGAATGGGTGATGTGATGTATGGCTGAAGGAATGAAAGAGTGAAGGAATGAGGTCAGTGAGACACGTCTCTCCCACACCCAATCTCTGGCATGGCCAGTGGTCGAGTGTGCGACAGGTAACACCTGTAACCATTGATCCGTTACTAATGTGACACCTGTTTCAGGTGTAAACTACGTGAGTAATACGCCGGCGGTGTAACACTGTTGTGCACTGGGTCATTGGAATTACATTTTCATTCCTACAGGTATTCTTCATCAGCTGCCGGTTTTAATGATGAAAACTTTACCGACTTTATCCGTACTGTGTTTATATTTAACGACCATGTCACTTACATGAATGTGATATTTGATGAATGAATGCAAACACTTCGTACCAACCTGTTGCTCATATTTATATATTACAGGGTCGTGGTTCAGAAATGATTCACCTAATGGAGAGACTTTGTGTGTCAAACTGGTCTCGGTGGTGTTGTGGTTAGGCCATCGGTCTACAGGCTGGTAGGTACTGGGTTCGGATCCCAGTCAAGGCATGGGATTTTTAATCCAGATACCGACTCCAAACCCTGAGTGAGTGCTCTGCAAGGCTCAGTGGGTAGGTGTAAACCACTTGCACCGACCAGTGATCCATAACTGGTTCAACAAAGGTCATGGTTTGTGCTATCCTGCCTGTGGGAAGCGCAAGTAAAAGATCCCTTGCTCCGATGATAAGATAAAAAATCAAGGTGCTCTTGTGACGTCATTAAATAAAACAAACTTTACTCTTTTTTTTCTCGTTTTTTAAATACTCTATAAATAAAGACAAAAAATCTGCCTTGTGCCTACCCACTAGACATTGTGCCCCTCCCCGCTATTGTGTCCCCCCTTCCTTCATATACTGTTCCTACAGGCCTGCAGACATTGCTTTCCATTTCTTTTTAAGCTGACATATTTAATATTTATATCAGGTAACACAACTAGAATTTCCTGTGGCAAAAAAAGACAACCAAAACAACAACAAGAAAAATCAAGAAGAAAAAACGCACACAAAAACCCCAACCAATTTCATATCCTGATTAATCAATTAATATAGCTAATAGATTTATGTGAATAGCTGGCAGCTTCCCCTGACTACAGCAACCGTTAATGACACAAAACAGATCTTTATAACCCACACTGTTGGTCGGTATGAGCACTCATTCAATATGTGTCATATGTTGTAGCGTTCGTTCGTGCGAGCAACAAGCAACGAATGGATTAACCTTGCCTGCATGTCGAGAGTGCTCTGCCAAAGACATGAAAAAAATTACAGTATAATACTTTCTATTGGTATTGTTGCCATGATCCTCTCTTGTGTACTATATACTATATATAGGAAATTGAATGGTACAATACATATGTAGGTTGTATGTTCAGTGTTGAATACAATTTATACTTAACAACGGTATATACTGTTGATACATTATATTGTGAGTTTATTGATCGGAGTGGTTTCTGTTGCGATACATATTCATCAGCGTTTCGACACACAGGTAGGTAATTAATTAGTTTCAGTAAATTGTTGATTACTTTAAATATACAATTAACAACTCACGGGAATTGTTTATGATAAACGTCTGTCACAAATAAGAATGAATTAATCAGTTTTGTGTAAATTGTTGATTACTAGTCTTTTAAATGACTTACTTGTATTTGTTTGTACCGGCCTCGGTGGTGTCGTGGTTAAGCCATCGGACTACAGGCTGGCAGGTACTGGGTTCACAGCCCGGTACCGGCTCCCACTAAGAGCGAGTTTTAATAACTAACACTAACCACTAACAACTAACTGACTGTCCTGGAAATACAGCCTAAGATAGCTGAGGTGTGTGCCCAGGACAGCGTGCTTGGACCTTAATTGGATATAAGCACAAAAATAAGTTGAACTGAAACTGTATTTGTGGATTAATGAATTCAGTATATAGTGGATTATAATGAGTTCAGTATATAGTGGATTATAATAAGTTCAGTATATAGTGGATTATAATGAGTTCAGTATATAGTGGATTAATGAGTTCAGTATATAGTTGATTACATAAAATATGCGTTTTAAATACCGTACATCTATTTCTTATGGAGCGTGGGTCGTAGCCTAATGGTAAAGTGCTCACTCGATGCACGGTCTGTCTCGGATCGATCCCCGTCGGTGGGCCCATTGGGCTATTTCTCGTTCCAACCAGTGCACTACGACTGGTATATTAAAGGCCATGCTATGTGCTACTATCTCTGTGGGATGGTGCATATAAAAGATCCCTTGCTGCTAATCGAAAAGAGTAGCCCATGAAGTGGTGACAGCGGGTTTCCTCTCTCAATATCTGTGTGGTCCTTAACCATATGTCTGATGCCACATAACCGTAAATAAAATGTGTTGAGTGATGTGTCATTAAATAAAACATTTCTTTCTTTTTTTTTCTATTTCTTATGATTAACTTTACACAGGTATGGATTAATCAATTTCAGTAAATTGCTGATTGCATAAAATGTGTAACTTCTACGACTAATTAGTTCTTAATCTGAGTGCAAGTCGAGAATTGGAAAATTACAACATAACCAATTTGAGTTGGCCAACTTCGTCGTGACAGTTGATAGTCTGACCCTAGCTTTAAATTAAATATTTAAGTCTTTAAAAGAACCAATAGCTAGCTTTACCATCCATTAAAGGAGATATCGCTGGCACTATAATTTTGATTGGTCAAATTTTAATCACAAGGCAATGTTTTGTTACGTTACTGTTTCAGTGCTAAACCTACCATTAGTGACATCACGCTACTGCCATTTTGCTAGTTAACAAGTCTACAGCTTCCAAATATAGTGACATTCAACTCACATTACTGACATTGTTTACAACTGTCGCAAATGAAAAGAAAGATAATGGATGATAAAAAGAATAACACCCCCCCCCCGTGTCTTGTGATATCATAATTTTTCAGCACTCGGCATTGATAATAAATTATGATATCACAAGACACTCGGGGAGTATCCACTGTATAGCGCAGTGCTTAAATTATGATCAAATTTGCAATATTAGATTTGTCTCTGACTGTTTGATGTGGTTAATTAAATCAAGGAATGTTTATCCAAGTCAGTATTCAATGTAGCCAAGCCACTGATTCTTAAATGACACCAAATTTAATTATAGCTGCATGGGAAAAACAACCTGATGCCATACTAATTTAAAGGAGCTTGTCCCACAAACTATTACTCCAGAGGAATACTATTGATCAGGGGTGGGAATTCTCCTCAGATCCGCGGTTTTCCTCTCATGGAACATTGCGTTTCCTCGCATTTTTATTGTCCTTTCCTCCAAAATGTGTCAGATGGCACAGATTTTAACCTAGGATTTCAAGAATTTCCGGGACCCCTCTATATTTCCTCTTTCTTTTTTCACAGTTCACCAATTCCCACCCCTGACTGATTTGGTTGATTTTATTGATTGAGACTTCTACTAAATCTTCATACATGATTCACATTTTTGTGTGTGATATAGTATACACATGCACATGTAGTGTAATATATAATGGAATATACACCACAGTCTTTACCATAAGCACAACCGGCCTCGGTGGCGTCGTGGTATGGCCATCGGTCTACAGGCTGGTAGGTACTGGGTTCAGATCCCAGTCGAGGCATGGGATTTTTAATCCAGATACCGACTCCAAACCCTGAGTGAGTGCTCCGCAAGGCTCAATGGGTAGGTGTAAACCACTTGCACCGTCCAGTGATCCATAACTGGTTCAACAAAGGCCATGGTTTGTACTATACTGCCTGTGGGAAGTGCAAATAAAAGATCCCTTTGCTGCTAATCGGAACGAGTAGCTCATGTAGTAGCGACAGCGGCTTTCCTCTCAAAATCTGTATGGTCCTTAACCATATGTCTGACGCCATATAACCGTAAATAAAATGTGTTGAGTGCATTGTTACATAAAACATTTCTTTCTTTACCATAAGCAAAGGGTGGGACATAGCCCAGTGGTATAGTGCTCGCCTGATGTATGGTCCATCTAGGATCGATCCCCATTGTTTGCTCTATTGCACTATGTCTCTATCCAGCCAGTGAACCATGACTGGTATATCAAAGGCCATGGTATGTGCTACCCTGTCTAGGATGGTGCATATATAAAAGATCCCATGATTGCTACTAGTAGAAAAATGTAGTTGGTTTTCTCTCTAGGACTATGTCAAAATAATCAAAAGTTTGACATCCAATAACCAGTGATTAATAAATCAATGTGCTCTACTGGTGTCATTAAACAAAACAAACTGAAATTCCACTGCAATATAGTGGAAAATGTACGAGGAAGTGTGGATTCGTGAAAAATAATTCATCAGTCTTTTACTGACAAGTACAGGTCTCGGTGGCGTCGTGGTTAGGCCATTGGTCTACAGGCTGGTAGGTACTGGGTTCGGATCCCAGTCGAGGCATTGGATTTTTAATCCAGATACTGACTCCAAACCCTGAGTGAGTGTCCGCAAGGCTCAATGGGTAGGTGTAAACCACTTGCACCGACCAGTGATCCATAACTGGTTCAACAAAGGCCATGGTTTGTGCTATCCTGCCTGTGGGAAGTGCAAATAAAAGATCCCTTGTTGCTAATCGGAAAGAGTAGCACATGTAGTGGCGACAGCGGGTTTCTTCACAAAATCTGTGTGGTCCTTAACCATATGTCTGATGCCATATAACCTTAAATAAAATGTGTTGAGTGGGTCATTAAATAAAACATTTCTTTCTTTTTTTTTACTGACAAGTAGTACTTTTGATTTTTCACGAATCCATAGTTTTTTAACGCATTCTCCAAATTAACGCATTATCCATTAAATGTTTTAACATGATTACCAATTGAAAATAACGACATGTAATACTGTTTTGTGTTTTTTAATGAAACAGTGGTTCAAATAGCTGTTATAATATTTACAAAAATAATACATGTAACCCAAAACTACATGTTTTCAGACCTAACCTGAATGGTTTGGCTATTAAATTCTGTTGTTGCATGGTTGGCATTGTGAATTCACAGCTGTATAGATTCTTGAAAAGTAAACCACAGTTGGAACAATAGTGTAACATCACAGGTATGGATTAACATGGATTCAGCTGTTTTCGTTGGTTGATTCTTGATTTTTTTATAATTTTCTGAATAAATGTAAAATATTTTGTGGGTTCTATTATTTTCATTAATTCTTCTGATTCTTCACAATCATCTTGTAATAAATGTAGTGATTTTCCATGCTATATACTGTGGATTCAAATAAGACTATCATATGCGGTTGTAAAACTGTAATAACATAATATACATGTATATTAAGTTTAAGTTCCAGTGGAATACTTTTGATTCAGTTGTCCTCATCGTTTGATTCATCTACTGATTCTTCACCTTCATTTTGGTTTATTTGACTAATATGTTGTTGTATCCTCGATTCAAACTCCAATTGGTGATCGCTTGGCATTACGCACATATACTGGTGATTGGTCGAATCTGGGTATCGGTGACACTGAAATTTTGATGGCCATGGCAACCGGCCATGAAGCCTGGAATACGTAGCCTCGCAGTCTCGCCGAATCCCTTCACACAACTCTCGGCACGGCATAGCGAATGGATTTTCCGCCCTGATGCAATATGGCATATATATCCCACAGAGAAAGAACCTCAGGTGTGATGAACAGTTCGACTGGATGAGACCTTCAAACTGCCGAAGCTCCGTAGTTATCTCCCTTGTGGAACACTGCAGGAACATGTTGGGCAGTGACCCGCGACTGAAGGTCAACCCTTGACAAATCGGGATCTGGTTACGGCGACAGATCACGTGCTGTTGGCATGACCGTCCGTTCGGTTTTGGCCCGATGCATTTTTTGGATCGGCGTGGAAGCAAGGACGAACAGTTGAAGTGGCTAGGCCAGCTGGATTGGAGCTCCTCCATCCTATCTTCGCATCCGTTCTTCGCCCTGGTGCAGGTTTCTTTACAGGGCAATTGTTGCAGTGTGCGTCTGGTGCATTTGGGAAGGTAGAGGCTGCAGACGAACAGACGGAAGTTGGAGGAACAGCCGATATCCATGAAAGACCAGAGGTACTCGAGGGCGCGGTAGACCTGCAGCTGAGTCCTGTGGCCGTATTTGTTAGGCAGGTTGGTGAATCCATACCTGAAAGAGGAATTTAATGATGTTTATAGTGACACATAAAAAATGGTGGCATTAGGGCGGGACGTAGCCCAGTGGTAGAGTGCTCACTCAATGCACGGTCAGTCTGGGATTGATCCCCGTCGCCATGCACTAGCTGCAGCGGAAAAAAAAAGCCCAATGAGCCCACCAACATTGTTGTTTTAGATGTGGTAATGTTCCCTTTAGAGCGGAACGTAGCCCAATGGTAAAACACTCGCTTGATGCACGGTCAGTCTGGGATCGATCCCCATCGGTGGGCCCATTGGGCTATTTCTCGTTCCATCCATACAGTGCACCACGACTGGTATATCAAAGGCTGTGGTATGTACTACCCTGTCTGTGGGATGGTGCATACAAAAGATCCATTACTGCTAATCGAAAAGAGTAGCCCAGTGGTAAAGCGATTGGTCGATGCGTGGTCAGTTAGGGATTGATTCCCATCAGTGGGCCCATTGGGCTATTTCTCGTTCCAGCCATACAGTGGCCCACGACTGGTATATCAAAGGCCATGGTATGTACTACCCTGTCTGTGGGAAGGTGCATACAAAAGACCCATTGCTGCTAATCGAAAAGAGTAGCCCGTGAAGTGGCGACAGCGGCTTTCCTCTCAATATCTGTGTGGTCCTTAACCATATATCTGACACCATACAACCGTGAATAAAATGTGTTGAGTGCGTTGTTAAATAAAATATTTCCTTCCTTCCTTCTTCCCCAGCATAAAAAAACTACATCACCTATCAGGTTACTCAAAGATAATAAATACAGGAAGGAAATGTTTTATACCAGTCATGGTGCACTGGCTGGAACGAGAAATAGCCCAATGGGCCCACTGACGGGGATCGACCCAAGACCGAACACGCAACAAGCGAGCGCTCTACCACTGGGCTATGTCCCACCCCTAATAAATACAGAGATGAAATGAAAAGGATGTTCTACATGTACCATGTGCCATTCTAGGACTTTTCTTACGGAAGGAAGGAAGGAAATGTTTTATTTAATGACGCACTCAACACATTTTAATTACGGTTATATGGCATCGGACATATGGTTAAGGACCACACAGATATATAGAGAGAAAACCAGCTGTCGTGGTGCACTAGCTGCATGGAACGAGATTTCATATGGAGTGGAGAAACTATGTATTTTATTAATTTGATTTTCAGCTGTGGAGCCATGCATTAATTCTAGATGGGTGGGGGTAATGCCTGTACCTTTTTATCACTTGCATATTATTCATTCCACGCATGTTAAAATGTTGATGATAAATAATACATTTTATTTCATACAGCTTACATGTAAGAAAGTGCATGGATAAATGTCAAAATGGATAAATACATTTATTTCAAGCAGTTTATATAAGATGGATAGACAGATCATTGAATGGATGGATGGATGGGTGGATGGATGGATGGACGGAAGGATGGCCGGAAGGATGCATGGATGGATGGACGGACGGATGGACGGAAGGATGGATGGATGGGTAGGTGCGTTAGTTTGGGTTTTAGGTGGTTGTATGGGTTTGGATGGATGGATGGATGGATGGGTTTTGGGTGGTATAGGTTTGGATGGATGGATGGACAGAAGGATGGATGGAAGGATGGATGGATGGGTAGGTGCGCTAGTTTGGGTTTTAGGTGGTTGTATGGGTTTGGATGGATGGATGAGTTTTGGGTGGTATAGGTTTGGATGGATGGATGGATGGAAGGATGGACGGAAGGATGGATGGATGGATGGATGGACGGAAGGATGGACAGAAGGATGGATGGATGGGTAGGTGCGTTAGTTTGGGTTTTAGTGGTTGTATGGGTTTGGATGGATGGGTTTTGGGTGGTATAGGTTTGGATGGATGGATGGATGGATGGATGGACGGAAGGATGGACGGAAGGATGGATGGATGGGTAGGTGCGTTAGTTTGGGTTTTAGGTGGTTGTATGGGTTTGGATGGATGGATGGATAGGATTGGATGGATGGATGGATGGATGTGGATGGATGGATGGATGGATGGATGGATGGGAAGGATACGGACGGACGGAAGGATGGACGGTTTGGGTTTTAGGTAGGATGGGTTTGGATGGATGGAAGGATGGATAGGTTTGGATGGATGGATGGATGGATGGACGGAAGGATGGACGGATGGATGGATGGATGGGTGCGTTAGTTTGGGTTTTAGGTGGTTGTATGGGTTTGGATGGATGGATGGATGGATGGGTTTTGGGTGGTATAGGTTTGGATGGATGGATGAATGGATGGACGGAAGGATGGATGGGTGGGTGGGTGCGTTGGTTGTATGGGTTTGGATGGATGGATGGGTGGGTGGGTGCATTGGTTGTATGGGTTTGGATGGATGGATGGGTTTTGGGTGGTATAGGTTTGGATGGATGGATGGACGGAAGGATGGACGGAAGGATGGATGGATGGGTAGGTGCATTAGTTTGGGTTTTAGGTGGTTGTATGGGTTTGGATGGATGGATGGGTTTTGGGTGGTATAGGTTTGGATGGATGGATGGATGGATGGAAGGATGGACAGAAGGATGGATGGATGGATGGATGGACGGAAGGACGGAAGGATGGATGAATGGGTAGGTGCGTTAGTTTGGGTTTTAGGTGGTTGTATGTGTTTGGATGGATGGATGGATGGGTTTTGGGTGGTATAGGTTTGGATGGATGGATGGATGGATGGACGGAAGGATGGACGGAAGGATGGATGGATGGGTAGGTGCGCTAGTTTGGGTTTTAGGTGGTTGCATGGGTTTGGATGGATGGATGGATGGATGGGTTTTGGGTGGTATAGGTTTGGATGGATGGATGGATGGATGGAAGGATGGACGGAAGGATGGATGGATGGATGTGGAAGGAAGGATGGACGGAAGGATGGATGGAGGGTAGGTGCGTTAGTTTGGGTTTTAGTGGTTTGGATGGATGGGTTTTGGGTGGTATGGGTTTGGATGGATGGATGGATGGATGGATGGATGGGTAGGTGGGTTTATGGTTGTATGGATGGATGGATGGATGGGTTTTGTGTGGAAGGATGGAGGTTTGGATGGATGGATGGATGGATGGACGGATGGATGGATGGAAGGATGGATGGAATGGGTAGGTGCGTTAGTTTGGGTTTTAGTATGGTTGTATGGGTTTGGATGGATGGATGGATGGGTTTTGGGTGGTATAGGTCTGGATGGATGGATGGATGGATGGACGGAAGGATGGACGGAAGGATGGATGGATGGGTAGGTGCGCTAGTTTGGGTTTTAGGTGGTTGCATGGGTTTGGATGGATGGATGGATGGATGGGTTTTGGGTGGTATAGGTTTGGATGGATGGATGGATGGATGGAAGGATGGACGGAAGGATGGATGGATGGAAGGAAGGATGGACGGAAGGATGGATGGATGGGTAGGTGCGTTAGTTTGGGTTTTAGTGGTTGTATGGGTTTGGATGGATGGGTTTTGGGTGGTATAGGTTTGGATGGATGGATGGATGGATGGATGGATGGGTAGGTGCGTTAGTTTGAGTTTTAGGTGGTTGTATGGGTTTGGATGGATGGATGGGTTTTGTGTGGTATAGGTTTGGATGGATGGATGGATGGATGGATGGATGGATGGATGGATGGATGGATGGATGGATGGATGGATGGATGGACGGACGGACGGACGGACGGATGGATGGATGGATGGACGGATGGGTGGGTGGGTGCGTTAGTTTGGGTTTTAGGTAGTTGTATGGGTTTGGATGGATGGATGGGTTTTGGGTGGTATAGGTTTGGATGGATGGATGGATGGATGGACGGAAGGATGGACGGAAGGATGGATGGATGGGTAGGTGCGTTAGTTTGGATTTTAGGTGGTTGTATGGGTTTGGATGGATGGATGGATGGACGGACGGACGGATGGATGGATGGATGGATGGACGGATGGGTGGATGAAAATCGGACGGATGGGTGGGTGGGTGCGTTAGTTTGGGTTTTAGGTAGTTGTATGGGTTTGGATGGATGGATGGGTTTTGGGTGGTATAGGTTTGGATGGATGGATGAATGGATGGATGGACGGAAGGATGGATGGGTGGGTGGGTGCGTTGGTTGTATGGGTTTGGATGGATGGATGGGTGGGTGGGTGCGTTGGTTGTATGGGTGGATGGATGGATGGGTTTTGGGTGGTATAGGTTTGGATGGATGGATGGACGGAAGGATGAACGGAAGGATGGATGGATGGGTAGGTGCATTAGTTTGGGTTTTAGGTGGTTGTATGGGTTTGGATGGATGGCTGGGTTTTGGGTGGTATAGGTTTGGATGGATGGATGGATGGATGGATGGACGGAAGGATGAACGGAAGGATGGATGGATGGGTAGGTGCATTAGTTTGGGTTTTAGGTGGTTGTATGGGTTTGGATGGATGGATGGGTTTTGGGTGGTATAGGTTTGGATGGATGGATGGATGGGTGGGTGGGTGGGTGGGTGCGTTAGTTTGGGTTTTGAATGGTTGTATGGGTTTGGATGGATGGATGGATGGATGGATGAAATATTTACACCAGGTGACAAATATTTCATTTTGTTTTCCTTTTGACATCTATAATTTCACCTGTTTGTCCATTTCATGCTTTCAAAACAAAAACCATTCATGGTAAATTACAATCATAACCACTGCAATTACCTACAGCAATTGGCAATGCGGAATTCTTTGCAGAATTTTTTTTTCATGGTTGATTGCTTGTTTGAGGTGCTTGGGTTGCAGGGTCAAACCACCTCAGTGGATCCATTGAACTGATTGGGTTTTTTCTCGTTCCAACCAGCTAGTGCTGATGATGGATGGATGCTCTAGTGGTGTCATTAAACAAAACAAACTAATTCTAAGACTATACATGTGTATGTCAAAATTACCAAATGTTTGACATCCAATAGCCGATGATTAAACAGTCAATGTGCTCTAGTGGTGTCATTAAACAAAACAAACTAACTAATTCTTAGACTATATACAGTTACATGTAGTTTGGGATCGATCCCCGTCGGTGGGCCCATTGTAGTGCTGCAACGATAAACCGGTATACTGGTATACCGCGATAATTGATCAGCTCGATATGAACCGCGGTACAGTTTTGCATATCGTGATTTTTATACGCTATTTTTTTTCCGTGTATCTTACATTTGTATTTGACCTGAAATAGGCAAATAAACAAAAACCTACATCATTTTATTAATTGGTGATGACAGGAAATGTAACAATCATGTCAAGCGTAGTCAGCTTACTTGTTGGCATACGAAGTGATAGGTCGGTTATACTTGGTTCTAACTTCTAAACAAAATGTGTTAAAAGTCCAATGAAAATAACCAGTTAACGATAATTACAAATAAATGTTTTGTTACTTACTCATTATCATTCATTGTTCATTTTCGTTGGAATACGGCTATGGCTATCATCTTCAAAAAATAAATCAACAAGTCAGAATCGCACTTTGCTGTTTTTCACTGAACTCGGAATACTTCGACCGATCGTTCAAAATACCTCGGCACTGGTTTGGTCGATCTGCCGAAACATTGCAACTCAATACGTACATTTCCATGTCAAGCGAGCAGCAACGGAAAAGCCCAATAGTAAGGATTTCCGAATGTGACAATTTATAAATAGTTTCACATAGTCACACTGGTGTTGTAGTAGACTAGCATTGTGTTAAACAATAAAAATAGGGCCTAAAACATTTAGTCTGACAGCTGAAACTAACAAAGATCATTAAAAAGCTTATGCCTTCTGTTTTCGTTAAAAAACCCAACCCATAAATATTAAATTTAAATAATATCAACTATATTGCAATACAGTTTCTTATATCGCAATATATCGCAATACGGTTTTGACCGTATCGTTGCACCCCTAGCCCATTGGGCTATTTCTCATTTCAGCCAGTGCACCATGACTGGTATATCAAAGGCTGTGGTATGTGCTATCCTGTCTGTGGGAAGATGCATATAAAAGATCCCTTGCTACTAATGGAATAATGTTGAGATTTCTTCTCTATGACTATATGTCTGAATTACCAAATGTTTGACACCCAATAGCCGATGATTAATAAATCAGTGTGCTCTAGTGGTGTCATTAAACAAAACAAACTTTTTCTTCTAATGGAAATTTTTTGAGATTTCCTCTCTAAGACTATATGTCTGAATTGGCAAATGTTTGACATCCAAAAGCCGATGATTAATAAATCAGTGTGCTCTAGTGGTGTCATTAAACAAAACAAACTTTTTCTTTTAATGGAATAATGCTGAAGTTTCCTCTCTAAGGCTATATCTCAGAAATACCAAATGTTTGACATCCAATAGCCGATGATTAATAAATCAATGTGCTCTAGTGGTGTCTTTAAACAAAAACAAACCTTGATTTTAACTTGAATAAGAACCACACACGTACCCTATCATCCCTCTGCACATTGGCACTTGAATCTTCTGACATCGGCGATGGTTTTGGCGGCGGGCTGGGTTGCGTCCCCTGTTCCCGCTCTGACCCCGGTTCCCATTCTGACCCCTGTTTCGAGGTCTGGCCCTCTGACTGAAGATCTCTGGTGATGCCAGCAGTATGATGATCCCCACTGTGAACAGAATATTGGTCGAAAGCCTCATCCTTGTCAGGCTGTTGTAGGCAGACCAGATCTCCTCATGTACATGTAGGTGAAATTAACTGTCTTTGACTACACACTGTATCGTAAAGGATGTGAATTGGCTCAAATCCTTGACATACATTTAATATATACTGTTAAAAAAAAAGTAGGGGAACCTGATATATTAATGTCAATATCAACTATTAAAAAAGAAAGAAATGTTTTATTTAATGACGCACTCAACACATTTTATTTACGGTTATATGGCGTTAGACATATCGTTAAGGACCACACAGATTTTGAGAGGAAACCTGCTGTCACCACTACATGGGCTACTCTTTCCGATTAGCAGTAAGGGATCTTTTATTTGCGTTTCCCACAGGCAGGATAGCACAAACCATGGCCTTTGTTGAACCAGTTATGGATCACTGGTTGGTGCAAGTGGTTTACACCTACCCATTGAGCCTTGCGGAGTAAAATCCCATGCCTCGACTGGGATCCAACCCAGTACCTACCAGCCTGTAGATCGATGGCCTAACCATGATGCCACCGAGGCTGGTATATCAACTATTAGACCGAACATACATTTTGACCACAGACATCCTAGTAAAGAACGCTCAGGTCTGTTTATCAACACACCGAAACATATTCCATAGTTTGCACATGCATCACTCAGTACACGTGCGTGGGGTGTCATTCTTGATTTTGACAATTTCCAGGAAGGTCCCATTAAACACTGTGGAACATTATTTCTGTCAATCGTTTTCATTCTGTTGATCATACAGTTGTTATTGTTTTGTTTTCAGTCATTTTTATTGTTTGAATTTGCAATTTACTGGTAAAAAAAACCGTCAACTTTCAAATTTCACTTCTGACCCCAATCGTCCTTCAAGATCTTTGGTGGTCATAAAACGTACTGCAATACTGAGCTTCCACTTATAATGTTTGCCCAATTAGTTCACTATTATCATATAACCATTCCCACCAGCTAATATACCTTACAATTTTGGCAATTGTAAATTATTATTAGAGTTCCCCTACTTTTTTTGAAGAGTATAGAAGCTTAAATGTTAATTGCTTCAGTACTGAAGTACTTTACTACTGTGTGGAGTGTAATATTTATATAGTGAGGTTCTACAGGGTGGGCTATGTAATATGTGCAATGTTTCATTTCAATGTTTATGCGGCAGGATTTATAGCTTAGTCAGTTGAGTACTTGCTTGAGGTGCTTGTGTCACAGGATCGAACCACCTCGGTGGATCCATTTAACTGACTGACTTTTTTCTCATTCGAACTATTCCAACTAGTGCACCACAGCTGGTCAAAGCCTTGTGATATGTGCTTTCCTGTCTGGGAAAGTGCATATCAAAGATTCTTTTTTGCTGCATTAGGAAAAATGTAGCGGGTTTCCTCTGATGACTACGTGTCAGAATTACCAAAAGTTTGACATCCAATAGCCGATTAATTAATCAATGTGCTCTAGTGGTATCGTTAAACAAAACAATTATTATTATTTTATTTTTTTCATTTCATTTTCTTACTTATATCCAATTACAATTCAAGCATATTGTCCTGGGCATATTATTATATCTCAGTTATCACAGGCAACATTTGGTTTTCAAAATCTTGATTAGGTGTATCATAAAATATTGTTTGTTTCCGGTTACTCGACTGACCCGAATGTGAACCTGCCGACCATAAATATTTTTTTGTTATGTCCAAAATTGTTTTTTAATACATGTATAACATCAATTTCCACGAAAACATTCCAAACCTATCACAAACACTAATTTGGTGTCGTTATAAATCAAATTGTTTTATATTAATGTTGTTTACAAGCCACAGAATCATTTTTGTCTAACAGTTGATTGATGCAGTTATTTCCCTTCAAATTAAAAGGCAAGTTCAGTAACTTTCGTGAGATATCAGACAAAGAGTTATGATTGTCGGAAAATTGTCTTCATGAAAATATGTGATGTTTTCCAATTTACTCCAGCGACAAGCTGGACTTGTTGAAATGTAGGGACCTTCTGATAAGCTAGGGGAGGCAGTGTTTCTGCCAGAAAAAAACACATTTAGGTATGGCACTATGGAACTGAATGCAACCACAGTCAACAGGGGCTATGGGTGCCCTGCCCCAGATAGAAAATGGGTTAAGGTTAGGGTTAAGAAAATCATACACTAATTAATTTTGTCAAAGGCTAACTTAAAAAAAAATCTTTCACATGTTTTGGGTATGGCACCATACCGTTTTACCCTTTGGAGGAAACCCTGGGGGGGGGGGGGGGGGGGGTGTAACGATACTGATGAAGTTTACTGCTAAATCAAATGATTAAGTACATGTATGTCAGTAAAATCTCAATTTGTTTCATAATTTTTTGTGAGTGGTCACTAAGGAATCATTGGACCAATTGATTGCATCAAACCAAGTGTGGACTTTAATACATGTACATGGATTTAGAAGTAATTATTACAGAATAAAACTAATATTGTAAATTATAAAATATTAGTAAGTCTACAATTTCTTAGATACACTAGGAAAAATCATATTCATTTCAAAACAATGTTATTGTCAGACAAATAAATGTCTTAGTTTAGAATGTGCTGAGGTGAAGTTAATAGCCTTAGTTTAAAGAGGTGAAGTTAATAGCCTTAGTTTAGAATGTGCTGAGGTGAAGTTAATAGCCTTAGTTTAAAGAGGTGAAGTTAATAGCCTTAGTTTAAAATGTGCTGAGGTGAAGTTAATAGCCTTAGTTTAAAATGTGCTGAGGTGAAGTTAATAGCCTTAGTTTAGAATGTGCTGAGGTGAAGTTAATAGCCTTAGTTTAAAGAGGTGAAGTTAATAGGCTTAGTTTAAAGAGGTGAAGTTAATAGCCTTAGTTTAAAGAGGTGAAGTTAATAGCCTTAGTTTAAAATGTGCCGAGGTGAAGTTAATAGCCTTAGTTTAGAATGTGCTGAGGTGAAGTTAATAGCCTTAGTTTAGAATGTGCTGAGGTGAAGTTAATAGCCTTAGTTTAAAATGTGCCGAGGTGAAGTTAATAGCCTTAGTTTAGAATGTGCTGAGGTGAAGTTAATAGCCGTAGTTTAGAATGTACTGAGGTAAAGTTAATAGCCGTAGTTGAAAATGTGCTGAGGTGAAGTTAATAGCCTTAGTTTAAAGAGGTGAAGTTAATAGCCGTAGTTTAGAATGTGCTGAGGTGAAGTTAATAGCCTTAGTTTAAAGAGGTGAAGTTAATAGCCTTAGTTTAGAATGTGCTGAGGTGAAGTTAATAGCCTTAGTTTAGAATGTGCCGAGGTGAAGTTAATAGCCTTAGTTTAGAATGTGCTGAGGTGAAGTTAATAGCCTTAGTTTAGAATGTGCCAAGGTGAAGTTAATAGCCTTAGTTTAAAGAGGTGAAGTTAATAGCCTTAGTTTAAAATGTGCCGAGGTGAAGTTAACAGCCTTAGTTTAGAATGTGCTGAGGTGAAGTTAATAGCCTTAGTTTAGAATGTGCTGAGGTGAAGTTAATAGCCTTAGTTTAAAGAGGTGAAGTTAATAGCCTTAGTTTAAAGAGGTGAAGTTAATAGCCTTAGTTTAAAGAGGTGAAGTTAATAGCCTTAGTTTAAAATGTGCCGAGGTGAAGTTAATAGCCTTAGTTTAGAATGTGCTGAGGTGAAGTTAATAGCCTTAGTTTAGAATGTGCTGAGGTGAAGTTAATAGCCTTAGTTTAAAATGTGCCGAGGTGAAGTTAATAGCCTTAGTTTAGAATGTGCTGAGGTGAAGTTAATAGCCATAGTTTAGAATGTACTGAGGTAAAGTTAATAGCCGTAGTTGAAAATGTGCTGAGGTGAAGTTAATAGCCTTAGTTTAAAGAGGTGAAGTTAATAGCCGTAGTTTAGAATGTGCTGAGGTGAAGTTAATAGCCTTAGTTTAAAGAGGTGAAGTTAATAGCCTTAGTTTAGAATGTGCTGAGGTGAAGTTAATAGCCTTAGTTTAAAATGTGCCGAGGTGAAGTTAATAGCCTTAGTTTAGAATGTGCTGAGATGAAGTTAATAGCCTTAGTTTAAAATGTACTGAGGTGAAGTTAATAGCAGTAGTTTAAAATGTGCTGAGGTGAAGTTAATAGCCTTAGTTTAAAATGTGCTGAGGTGAAGTTAATAGCCTTAGTTTAAAGAGGTGAAGTTAATAGCCTTAGTTTAGAATGTGCTGAGGTGAAGTTAATAGCCTTAGTTTAAAATGTGCCGAGGTGAAGTTAATAGCCTTAGTTTAGAATGTGCTGAGGTGAAGTTAATAGCCGTAGTTTAGAATGTACTGAGATAAAGTTAATAGCCGTAGTTGAAAATATGCTGAGGTGAAGTTAATAGCCTTAGTTTAAAGAGGTGAAGTTAATAGCCGTAGTTTAGAATGTGCTGAGGTGAAGTTAATAGCCTTAGTTTAAAGAGGTGAAGTTAATAGCCTTAGTTTAGAATGTGCTGAGGTGAAGTTAATAGCCTTAGTTTAAAATGTGCCGAGGTGAAGTTAATAGCCTTAGTTTAGAATGTGCTGAGATGAAGTTAATAGCCTTAGTTTAAAATGTACTGAGGTGAAGTTAATAGCAGTAGTTTAAAATGTGCTGAGGTGAAGTTAATAGCCTTAGTTTAAAATGTGCTGAGGTGAAGTTAATAGCCTTAGTTTAAAATGTGCTGAGGTGAAGTTGATAGCCTTAGTTTAAAATGTGCTGAGGTGAAGTTGATAGCCTTAGTTTAAAATGTGCTGGGGTGAAGTTAATAGCCTTAGTTTAGAATGTGCTGTGCTGACGTGAAGTTAATAGCCTTAGTTTAGAATGTACTGAGGTGAAGTTAATAGCCTTAGTTTAAAATGTCCTGAGGTGAAGTTAATAGCCTTAGTTTAGAATGTGCTGAGGTGAAGTTAATAGCCTTAGTTTAAAATGTGCTGAGGTGAAGTTAATAGCCTTAGTTTAAAATGTCCTGAGGTGAAGTTAATAGCCTTAGTTTAAAATGTGTTGAGGTGAAGTTAATAGCCTTAGTTTAAAATGTGTTGAGGTGAAGTTAATAGCCTTAGTTTAAAATGTGCTGAGGTGAAGTTAATAGCCTTAGTTTAAAATGTGTTGAGGTGAAGTTAATAGTCTTAGTTTAAAATGTGCTGAGGTGACGTTAATAGCCTTATTTTAAAATGTGCTGAGGTGAAGTTAATAGCCGTAGTTTAAAATGTGCCGAGGTGTCATACAAATATTAATTCTGGGTTCAGTTGTCGACGGCCTCATTTCCAATATGGGCAGCCTGAGTTTCAAGTGTTTCCTTGCAGGCGGAGACAGGAAGCTGATGTAGAGTGCCACTCAACTTTCATAGATAAACTGGGTCAACATTTTCCTTCCACTTTGCAACATCCATACACAGAACTTCACATATGTTGTTTTCGCTTCCTATTTATTGCACGAGTTTATTGTGTGCAAGAATATATACCACGAGACCCAGTAGCAGTTGAGGTCAGGGCTTCTAGATTATGGTAGCCCCACTCCCATGGCTAGTGATATTCAATGTTGGGCTAGTAAATAACTACCATTGCCATGCCCGACGGCTAGTGAAATGTTTTTAGTCAAATGTTGCAGTAAGTTTATTTTGTAAATATGAATACCCTGCCCCCCCCCCTCCCCCCCCCAATGTTAGTATTTTTAAGCTCTATGCCCCTCTTTAGGTGACACATCTGATTATTACTATTATTTAGTAAAATTGTATTAACTTAAATATTTAAAGTAGGGCTAGTGAATTTTTAATCATGGCTAGTAAATTTTTTAAATCCCTGATCTCATGGCTAGTGGATTTTATAAAAAATCTAGAAGCCCTGTGAGTTGTATGTTCTTGTGCAGAATAAAGTGCAATAAATTCTAGAAGCCCTGTGAGTTGTATGTTCTTGTGCAGAATAAAGTGCAATAAATTCTAGAAGCCCTGTGAGTTGTATGTTCTTGTGCAGAATAAAGTGCAATAACTTCTAGAAGCCCTGTGAGTTGTATGTTCTTGTGCAGAATAAAGTGCAATAAATTCTAGAAGCCCTGTGAGTTGTATGTTCTTGTGCAGAATAAAGTGCAATAAATTCTAGAAGCCCTGTGAGTTGTATGTTCTTGTGCAGAATAAAGTGCAATAAATTCTAGAAGCCCTGTGAGTTGTATGTTCTTGTGCAGAATAAAGTGCAATAAATTCTAGAAGCCCTGTGAGTTGTATGTTCTTGTGCAGAATAAAGTGCAATAAATTCTAGAAGCCCTGTGAGTTGTATGTTCTTGTGCAGAATAAAGTGCAATAACTTCTAGAAGCCCTGTGAGTTGTATGTTCTTGTGCAGAATAAAGTGCAATAAATTCTAGAAGCCCTGTGAGTTGTATGTTCTTGTGCAGAATAAAGTGCAATAACTTCTAGAAGCCCTGTGAGTTGTATGTTCTTGTGCAGAATAAAGTGCAATAAATTCTAGAAGCCCTGTGAGTTGTATGTTCTTGTGCAGAATAAAGTGCAATAAATAGGAAGCGAAAACAATATATGTGAAATTTTTTTTTATTACATACCTTAATTCTTTTATTTGTATGAAAAGATTTTTTAATTTAACGTCAAAAGGTATGACAGAACTATTCTTTCTTAAATCTATGATTAATACTCCTTTCACAGGTTTACTTACAGGGACATACCCTAGTTTTTAAACACTACAGTATATTTTTCACTATTAGAGCCGTTTATCATCACTGAAATCAAACATTACTTATATGTTATTGTTTAGATGATCCATTTCCATACAACCGAAGCGTTTCTAGTCATCCTGGTGTTTCTAATACCACAAAATGCATATTTTAAAAAATGCACATGTGTCTGAGAAGTAGCGGTTATTGATTTGAGTTCTGGTCTATTTTTTAAAGGATATTTCCCAGTTTTAACGTCGCAAAGTCTTCTTTCACTCTGTTGTAACTTTATCCAAATGTGTTACAGGTTTGTAGATTAACTAAGCTTAGTGTTAATTTTCACGGGTTGAAACTAGGGCTGCACCTTTAATATTAAGAACCACACTCTGTGGCCAAGCCTGTAAGTTTGAAATAAGATGTGATATAATTTGTAAATCATTTATAAAGTAAATAAATACTTGTAAAACATATGCAACAAAAAGGCGCAAACTCCAGTAAGAATAAAAAGATATTTTCCCATTAAAAAGTTCAGGTCCATATTGCACATACATGTATATACAAGGGAAATTTATCACACAGGTTGAAAATATCTTCATCGCTATAATAAGATATGAAAATAATGTTGATACTAGAACATTAATTGTCATCGCTTTCATCTCAATCAGTTATAAGTTATAAAGGTTTCATCTCCATCTCTCTGCCTCTCTGTCTGTCTGTTGGTCTGTCTGTTGGTTTGTCTGTCCATCTGTCCCAAATATGGTTTTCCAGTGTCTCAAAATATTGAGCTGACATTTTGTATATAGCCTTATCATGTACAGTTGCAGATCAAGTTTGACATTCATGGCAGCATATATATCCATTTATGAGTTATGGCTCTTAAACTAAGTAGTACTGGCCTTGGTGGCGTCGTGATTAGGCCATTGGTCTACAGGCTGGTAGGTACTAGGTTCGGATCCCAGTCGAGGCATGGGATTTTTAATCCAGATACCGACTCCAAACCCTGAGTGAGTGCTCCGCAAGGCTCAATGGGTAGGTGTAAACCACTTGCACCGACCAGTGATCCATAACTGGTTCAACAAAGGCCATGGTTTGTGCTATCCTGCCTGTGGGAAGCGCAAATAAAAGATCCCTGTAGTGGCGACAGCGGGTTTCCTCTCAAACTCTGTGTGGTCCTTAACCATATGTCTGACGCCATATAACCGAAAATAAAATGTGTTGAGTGTGTCGTTAAATAAAACATTTCTTTCTCTGTCTGTTGGTTTGTCTGTCCATCTGTCCCAAATATGGTTTTCTAGTGTCTCAAAATATTGAGCTGACATTTTGTATATAGCCTTATCAAGTACAGTTACAGATCAAGTTTGACATTCATGGCAGCATATATATCCATTTATGAGTTATGGCTCTTAAAGGCATACTGTCACAGATTTAAGGACCTTATTTCTTTAAAAATGGATAATAAATAAAAATTACATTAATTGTTGGAAACCAAATCTAGCTATCGCATCACCTTAACTGAACCATGATGGAGTGAAATCCATGTAAACCCTCTCAACAATTTTAGTTTTTGAATTATGGACCATTGCCATAATTCAATTATTTTTACCAAATATCATTAATAAATGGAGTATGGTGGTTATGAAGATGGTTGAATAAAGTACATTTAGGGACAAATCAAATTATTTGTGTTCTGATAATACTTTGTTAGACCATTAAATAGGTCAGTGGTCTGTGACAATATGCCTTTAAACTAAGTACATGTAGATACTAACACTTTTTGGGCCAGTAGTAGGGATAATGTATTGTTTTAGCAGTATATCAAAATACTTGTTTATGTAGCTTTTTGATTGGTATGTTAAGATTCAAAATTACTTTTATGCTAGTTTATTTATTTATTTATTTTATTTATTTATTATTATCTGTTTATTATTGGGGTTTATTTCTTGTGAACAAAATTAGCAGGTGGTGAACTGTTGATATATTTACAGCTTAAGAATTACATTGATTTCGTGTTAGTCAAGTTATAACTGTTATTCTTCAGCAGTATGAATATAATTTGTAACATCCATCCATTCATCTACCTATCCATTGTTTCATCCATCTACCTATTTACTCATCCAGCCAGCCATCCAACCAGCCATCCAGCCATCCAGCCATATTTCCATCTCCAATCCAACCATCCATCCCAGCCAGCCATCCATCCATCTGTCTGTCCATCCATCCATCCATCCATCCATCCATCCTTCCATCCATCCTTTATTTTTTCCATCTCCAATCCAGCTCTCCATCAAACTATTCATCCATCCAGTCTTCCATCCATCCATCCATATCCATCCATCTACATACATCTGTCCCTTTATCTATCTCAATTCATCCATCCATCTCCGTCCATCCAATCTTCTATCCATTCCATATAGAAATTATTCATCATGATCACTGCATCCCATAATCGATCCACCTCCATTGTCCTTTCTGTTCATCCATCCAGCCAGCCAGCCAGCCAGCCAGCCAGCCATCAAGATAGCCAGCCTGTCAGCCATCCAGCCAGGCAACCAGCCAGCCAGCTAGCCAGCCAACTAGCAAGCCATCCACCAAGCCAACCTTATATTAATTTATTTATTTTGTTTTACCTTTCAGATGGTCCTGTCAGTGTACAAGACCCTGTAGACAACAGCATGTACACAAATCTGCAGGATGCAGCAGGCAACCAATCGGCATCCAAGGCTGCATTGTCCTCGTCCAATCAAAACAAGACATCGGGTCAGCAGCAAATGGACAAGCAGTCGGCCAATCAAAACTCAACAGAAGTCAACGGAAGCCTGATCGAGGACCGAAAGAACCTGAAGCACCTGCCCATAGAGGATGTTTTGGAGAAGGTCAAGTCCGTTGTTGCCGAGCTGGAAAAGTTCGAGGAGTTTAACAAGCCGGAGGTGATGCAGCTGCAGAAGTGTCTGGGTGACTTCTACTGGGATTATACCTCACACCGCAAGCAGATCGGCGACGCCATAGCAGACGCCGGTTATGCGGGTATATAAATTGTGGGATTTTTGTGGGGTTTTTACCTTTTATTTTATGACCATTTAATGACACCTGCCATTCCATATTGTGAACCCATTAGAGTCAAAAGGTGCTAGCTTCACTTACTCAGTTATCCATCCATCCATCCATCCATCCATCCATACATCCATCCATCCATCCATCCATCCATCCATTCATTCATTCATGTTTGGGCGAGACGTAGCCCAGTGGTAAAGTGCTTGCTTGATGCATGGACAGTTTGGGATTGATCCCTGTCAGTGAGCCCATTGAGATATTTCTCATTCCATCCAGTGCACCACGACTGGTACATCAAAGGCTGTGGTATGCGCTATCCTGTTTATAGGGTGGTGCATATAAAAGATCCCTTGCTGCTAATTGAAAAGAGTAGCCCATGAAGTGGCGACAGTGGGTTTCCTCTCTCAATATCTGTATGGTCGTTAACCATATGTCCGATGCCATATAACTGTAAATTAAATGTGTTGAGTGCATCATTAAATAACCATTTCCTCCCTTCCTTCCTAGCATTCATGTGTCATTTGTTCCATTTATCCATCCACCCATTCATTTATTCATTGATTTTTCATTAATTCCATTCTTCTATCCATCCATTCATTCATCCATCTATCCATTCATTCATCCATCCATCCATCCGTCTATCAGTTCATCCATCCATTCATCCATATATCCAGTTATCCATCCATCCATCCATCCATCCATCCATCCATCCATCCATCCATTCATTCATTCATCCATCGATCGATCCATTCATTCATTCATTCTTGTTGTATTTGTTCCAGCGATCACTGTGCGGATCTTGAAGGGTCTCAACACTATTGGTATATTTAAGAACGACGATGTCTGGTTTCCCACGTATTACACATACAACACGACGTGGAACTATTCAGACTGCAGCGAACTACTAGCCAGAGTAAGTCACAAAACACAATTACCTGTTCAAGCACGCTGTCCTGGGCAAACCTCAGCTACCTGGGCTGTCTGTCCAGGACTGTGTGTTAGTGTGTGTGTGTGTGACAGAGAGAGAGAGAGAGAGAGAGAGAGAGAGAGAGAGAGAGAGAGAGAGAGAGCAAGAGAGAAAGAGAAAGAAAGAGAGAGAGAGTGGTTAGTGAGAGAGAGAGAGAGTGGTTAGTGAGAGAGAGAGAGAGTGGTTAGTGAGAGAGAGAGAGAGAGTGGTTAGTGAGAGAGAGAGAGGAGAGGGAGAGAGAGAGAAACAGAGAGAGTGGTTAGTGTGAGAGAGGGAAAGAGAAAGAGAGAGGAAGTGATTAGTGTCTCTGTGTGTGTGTGTGTGTCAGAGTCAGAGTCAGAGTCAATGAATGAGTCAGTGAGTCGGTGAGTAGTGGTCTTAACCTACCCTCTGGGTGGGAGCCATACTGAGCTGTGAACCATATACCATGATATCAACAGGTGTGGGATCTAGCTCATTACAGGGGCAGGCCCAGTGGTAAAGTGCTTGCTTGATGCGCAGTCAGTTCAGGATCGATCCCCATCTGTAGACCCATTGGACTATGTCTCGTTCCAGGCAATGCACCACGACTGGTATATCAAAGGCCATGGTGTGTGTTATCCTGTCTTTGCGATGGTGCATATAACAGAATTCCTTGGTTGCTACTAATGGAAAATGTGGCAGGTTTCTTCTCTAAGACTATATGTCAAAATTACCAAATGTCTGACATCCAGTAGCCAATGATTAATATATCAGTGTGCTCTAGTGGTATTAACATTGTTAGATATATTGACAAGTGTGGTTTCTTTATTTTATGTTCCAGAATTTAGCAGAAGCAGATGCTGTGAGGTTGCTAACTCTCAACTGTGGTCACAAGCCTTATCTTAACGCAGTTCACAGCAAGGTGTGTACACAGTGTTTAAATATTGTAACATTAACCTTCTAATGCAGCCAGTGACCACCTAACTCTCAACTGTGGTCACAAGCCTTATCTTAACGCAGTTCACAGCAAGGTGCGTACACACAGTGTTTTAATATTATAACATTAACCTTCCAACCACCTAACTCTCAACTGTGGTCACAAGCCTTATCTTAACGCAGTTCACAGCAAGGTGAGTACACACAGTGTTTTAATATTATAACATTAACCTTCTAATGCAGCCAGTGACCACCTAACTCTCAACTGTGGTCACAAGCCTTATCTTAATGCAGTTCACAGCAAGGTGCGTACACACAGTGTTTTAATATTATAACATTAACCTTCCAACCACCTAACTCTCAACTGTGGTCACAAGCCTTATCTTAACGCAGTTCACAGCAAGGTTAGTACACACAGTGTTTTAATATTATAACATTAACCTTCTAATGCAGCCAGTGACCACCTAACTCTCAACTGTGGTCACAAGCCTTATCTTAATGCAGTTCACAGCAAGGTGCGTACACACAGTGTTTTAATATTATAACATTAACCTTCCAACCACCTAACTCTCAACTGTGGTCACAAGCCTTATCTTAACGCAGTTCACAGCAAGGTGCGTACACACAGTGTTTTAATATTATAACATTAACCTTCTGATGCAGCCAGTGACTACCTAACTCTCAGCTGTGGTCACAAGCCTTATCTTAATGCAGTTCACAGCAAGGTGCGTACACACAGTGTTTTAATATTATAACATTAACCTTCCAACCACCTAACTCTCAACTGTGGTCACAAGCCTTATCTTAACGCAGTTCACAGCAAGGTGCGTACACACAGTGTTTTAATATTATAACATTAACCTTCTGATGCAGCCAGTGACTACCTAACTCTCAGCTGTGGTCACAAGCCTTATCTTAATGCAGTTCACAGCAAGGTGTGTACACACAGTGTTAATGAGTCATTTAATTTAATGGTCTCCCTTTTGTGAGACAATTTTTATGACAAATAATTTTACAATTCATTAAGTTTGATCCCTGAATTTGTGACTGTCAGTCTGTCTGTCTGTCTGTCTGTCCCACATATAATTTTCCATATGCTTTTTCCACAATGCCTCAAGATATTTGCGTGTAGCTTTATCATGTACTGTTACAGATCAAGTTTGACTTTAGTGGTGATTTAATCTATTTAACTGAGTTATGGCCCTTGAACTAAGGAGATACGAAAATGTGTTTTCAGGATATTTATTTTCGAAATAGCTCAAGATATTGAGCTGAAATTATGTTTATCATGACATATTTTTGTTAAGGAGTATATAGTTACTAGTACCTTTGTGTTTCAGAATGTCTACTATGTGATAAAAGCGTCTATGAGTATTCTACACAATATTGCCAGAAATCCAACAGCCAAGACGTACTTCAAAGAAAACAAAACCTCAGAGGTAATCCTCCTTCATTATATATATCAGGAAGGAAACACCATTGTAAAGAGATCAGACCATCATCAGTTCGCAGCCATTCTATTTTTTCTCTTTCTTTTCAACTTATTTTCGTACTTATATCCAATTAAGGTTAAAGCACGCTGTCCTGGGCACACACATCAGCTATCTGGGCTGTCTGTCCAGGACAGTGGGTTAGTTGTTAGTGAGAGACACCTACCCACTGAGCCGTTAAAACTTGCTCTGGGTGGGAGCCGGTACCGGGCTGTGAACCCTGTACCTACCAGCTTTAAGTCCGATGGCTGTGTGACCTAGTGGTGTAGTTATTTAACAAAATCAACTTGTAACTTCCTGTTTCTCTTGTGTGTCAGGTGATCATGCCGTTCATAACGATGAACGACGATATGCTGAAGGTGCTAGCCATGCTGACACTGGCCTACATCGTGGAGGAGGAAGACAACGTCAAACTCATAGACGAAACAGGTTCGTCATCGTTTACGTCAACGTTTTTATGTAATGCATCCCTCGCAGTTTACATCAGCATTCAGCATTGCCGATATATAGAAACTGAAGTAAAATTGATAAACATCAGTATTTGTTTTTGTTGATGCATATTGTTTTGAGACATCCCAAGGTTGTGATTTTACTGTGGGAACGTGGTCACCCTCCTTACTTGCTGTTGTGTCAAAAAAATCTGACATTAAAATTGTCGATGGCAAGACAAATTCTGTGGTACCTTACCTGGTTTTCCACTGAGCCCTTCTCATGACAAATTATCCTGTATGTTGGATGGTACATATAAAAGGTCCTAATGTATGCTTGCTGCTCTGGGTAGTTTTTACTGTACTATATCTTCTTTTGTAATAATAAAAATTACTGTATATTTCCAGGAACTATCTAGGATATAGTGTTATGGATAGAGAAAGGTGTAGGTAGATTATACTTTATTGTCCATATTTCGAGGAACCATCAAGAATATATTATATTATGTACTGTTGTAATGATAGATATTTACTGTGTATATTTCCAGGAACTATCAAGAATATAGTGCAATGGATAGAGAAAGCTCTAGATAGTCCGAAGCGGCGCTTCAAAGGCTTCTGTCCAATGGAACTCACTCAGGGACTTGATAAACTCGCTGTCAATGATGGCAACAAATCACGGGTGAGTGGACCATTCTGTATTACACACCTGTTGAATATCACAGTTATTATACCATTAGTATGTTCATGCATTATAGTGTTCTGTATTACACACCTGTTGAATATCACAGTTATTATACCATTAGTATGTTCATGCATTATAGTGTTCTGTATTACACACCTGTTGAATATCACAGTTATTATACCATTAGTATGTTCATGCATTATAGTGTTCTGTATTACACAGCCACTGAATATATAGCATGTTCTTACATATTCTTTAATGATTTAAATACCCATATAAATAGATCCAGTTTTCATTTCTTCAGAGTTTAATCCATGCAAGGAGTTAATTTAAGAAGACAGAAACTTCCAATACATACATGTATAAGGACATTACAATTTGGTTGGAGCTGGACGTAGCCCAGTGGTATAGCGCTCGCTCGATGCACGGTCGGTCTGGGATCGATCCCCGTTGGTGGGCCCATTGGGCTATTTCTCATTCCAACCAGTGCACCACGACTGGTATATCAAAGGCTGTGGTATGTACTACCCTGTTTATGGGATGGTGCATATAAAAGAACCCTTGTTGCTAATCGAAAAGAGTAGCCCATGAAGTGGCGACAGTGGGTTTCTGTCTCAATATCTGTGTGGTCCTTAACCATATATCTGATGCCATATAATTGTAAATAAAATGTGTTGAGTGCGTCGTTAAATAAAACATTTCTTTCTTTCTGTTCTTTTAAAATTTGGTGGGTTTTTAGGTTAGTAAGGTTGCAATATATAGTGAAATAGTTTGTTTCTGTCAACAAATATCTGTATGAGTTGTTTCCCCTTTTGCTTTCAACATACACATACACAAATGTACGTTCGACATTCTGTATTTATTTTATTTTATTTTACTTTGGAGGAGTTTTGTAAACTATATTTTTAATACTTAATGTTCCTCAAGTTTTTCTCTTTTTAACTTTTTTTGGTATATTGAAGCTAAGTTAGTTTCCTTTGTAAGATCCTGTAATTTATAGAATTTCAGGGCTATAGCTCTGGCACTTGCCAAATTTGCCAATTGCGAATTTTGAAAACAGTTGGTGAATTTTATTTTAATTTGCAAAAAAAATAAAAAATTATGTACTAATTGACATTTTTTAGAAAATAACTATTGATTTCTGCAATTTTGTAAGTTTATTAGAAAATAACTATTGATTTCTGCAATTTTGTAAGTCTATTAGAAAATTAAGCAAAACGTTTTGCTCACCCAGAGCTAGCCCCTGAATTTCAATCAGAGATGTATTTTTTTTTTTTTTTATGTACATTTTCAAATGAAAGAAATGTCCATATATGGCAATAAGTTCTAGAATGAAAATATTCATCAGAATTGAACAATGTACCATTCATATTTTGTTGATATCATGTTATATGTTTAAAAAATAAATATACATGTATGATAAAAATAACTTTCAGATTATTGAAGTTGCTATTCCATTGTTTGTGAATACTTTCTAGAATTCACATTTTGTTTATATCATGTTATATTTACAAAAAATAGATCTGTAATAAATTAATTTTCAGATCATTGACGAAGGTTCTATTCCATTGTTTATGAAGATTGGGATATTCTAAAATAAATTCAGTGAAACTGGTCTAAACCGGATAACACCGGGGAGGGGGACCTAATATTTATCCCATTTAGACAAGATCCTGTGTTTAAAGTCACATTTTAGAATTTAGAAAATTTGGGATTTCGGAACTGGGCCAGTTTGACAGGATTCTAGTTTGTTCAGTGTCCGGTTTAGACAGTGTCTGGTTTAGACAGGTTCCACTATATACAATAAATTAAATTTCAGATCATTGACGAACATGCTATTCCGTTGTGTATGGAGATTTGGACTTTTTAAAATAGCTAAATTAAATTTCAGATCATTGACGAAGGTGATATTCCGTTGTTTATGGAGATTTAAACTTTTTAAAATAGCTATACAATAAATTAAATTTCAGATCATTGACGAAGGTGCTATTCTGTTGTTTATGAAGATTTGAACTTCTTAAAATAGCTAAATTAAATTTCAGATCATTGATGAAGGTGCTATTCCGTTGTTTATGGAGATTTGGACTTTTTAAAATAGCTATACAATAAATTAAATTTAGATCATTGACGAAGGTGCTATTCTGTTGTTTATGGAGATTTGGACTTTTTAAAATAGCTAAATTAAATTTCAGATCATTGACGAAGGTGATATTCCGTTGTTTATGGAGATTTGGACTTTTTAAAATAGCTAAATTAAATTTCAGATCATTGACGAAGGTGATATTCCGTTGTTTATGGAGATTTGGACTTTTTAAAATAGCTAAATTAAATTTCAGATCATTGACGAAGGTGATATTCCGTTGTTTATGGAGATTTGGACTTTTTAAAATAGCTAAATTAAATTTCAGATCATTGACGAAGGTGCTATTCCGTTGTTTATGAAGATGTTGTTACACGATGACCCACGGGAACATAGTGTAACTGCACGTTGTATATGGACGTTGTCATTTGACAAAGGTGTCAAACAGAAATTTATAGACTATCAAAATCTCGTGCCCACGTTAGAAAAGCTGGCGGACAGTTCGGACAAGGAGGTGCATAAAAATGCCAGTGGTGCGTTGTGGATACTTAAAGGAGAAATCGACCCAACCAGTGAACGTAAGTTTATTTTGTGCTCATTTTCCCAGGGGGCGGGATGTAGCCCAGTGGTAAAGCACTCGCTTGATGCACGGTCGCTTTGGGATCGATCCCCATTTGTGGGCCTATTGGGTCAGGCCCGTAGCTAGGATTTTGAGGGGGGGGGGGGGGGGATCATTTAGGCTTATGGTGAGGTACAAAGTGCCTCACACGAGGGCGCAAAGTGCCTGAGTTGCTTACAGGGGTCCGGGGGCATATTGGAAAAAAAACGTCACCGGTAGGGGGTGGGTGGGTCGTTAAACAAACCCCACATTGGCTACAGGCCTGTGGGTTATTTCTCATTCCAGCCTGGTATATCAAAGGCTGTAGTATGTGCTGTCCTGTCTGTGGGATGGTGCATATCAGAGATCCCTTGCTGCTAATGGAAAAATGTAGCAGGTTTCCTCAATTTGACTGTGTCAAAATTACCAAATGTTTGACATCCAATAGCCGATGATTTAATCATCAATGTGCTCTAGTGGTGTTGTTAAACAAAACAAACTTCTTCAATTTCACAGGGGTGATCAAATGTCCAGTCACCTCATCTCAGGTGACTGATAAATCTGGCAGATGTGACCTACAAAATAATATTACTGCAGCCAACGGGGGCACTCATAAATGTCTGTTCCGGATTGGGTATCTGGCTATCCAGATGCTCGAAACCTTTGTGGTATATGAGCATGGGAAACGTTACACACACACACACACATGCACACACACGCACACATGCACACACACATGCACACACACACACACTCACACACACACACACACACACACACACACTCATAAATGGGGAAATAAAAATCATAATTTCTCTATGAAAAATTGTCATACATTGGTGTAACGTACAATGTCATTGGACGATTTGACGCGTACAAACCAATGACCATGTCAGTATACTACAAATAAATAAGCAAATTTGTTTGATGTATGCAGGCCTAAATATCTAATCAAGATTATAATCCACTGTGTTTTTTTCATTACATATGATTTTAAACAGTGTTCGAAATAAAAAAAGAAGAAAGAAATGTTTTATTTAACGACGCACTCAACACATTATTTTACGGTTATATGGCGTCAGATATATGATTAAGGACCACACAGATTTTGAGAGGAAACCCGCTACTCTTCCGATTAGCAGCAAGGGATCTTTTATTTGCGCTTCCCACACGCAGGATAGCACAAACTATGGCCTTTGTTGAACCAGTTATGGATCACTGGTTGGTGCAAGTGGTTTACACCTACCCATTGAGCCTTGCGGAGCACTCACTCAGGGTTTGGAATCGGTATCTGGATTAAAAATCCCATGCCTCGACTGGCATCCGAACCCAGTACCTACCAGCCTCTAGACCGATGGTCTAACCATGACGCCACCGAGGCTGGTGTGTTCGAAATAAGCACTTGTCCATTTGTCCTGACAAGTGAAAATCTGCTTGGACAAGCAAAATGTTACTCAATGGTTGTCCAGCAGACAAGTAAAAATGTTCAGTGAAGTTTTTGAGAAATCAAAAATGTGGTCCTTGTCCTTGTCCTTGTACTTGAATAAAACAAAACATTTATTTGGACAAGCGCTGGACAAGTAGATTTCTCGATGTACTTGTCCGTTGGACAAATAAAAATTCTGCTTATTTCTATCGCTGCCGAATGAAAAATTGTAAACTTTATTAATATTATGATGACCTGAATTATACAATGTACAAATAACATACATTATAATAATAAACATTGATAATATAACAGTGTGCGATTCTGGTTTAAAAAATTTAAGTGTCATAAGGACTCCCTGTTTGCAAATCTTTAGAACCCGCCACCAACCCAGTGAGCCCTGCCATGCGTCTCCAGTAGAACAGAAGATAAATAAATGTTTCGCTGTTCAAGACTGGCTTCCCAGGATTTTGAGATATACATTGTATGTTGACTGTGTCATTTCGAAGAATCAATGTAATTTGTACATATAATTTTTACGAGCCATGTGGACTCGTATGCTAGCTAAGCTAGAGAGTCCTATATGATTTTTGCGAGCCTCAGGCTTCCAGACTCTCTTCAAAATTGCACACTGTATAACATTTAGACAATTTCTTGAATTTCAAATTAGTCAAGGTGAATCTTAAAAGTAGGCTACAAAGCATTCATCTAGCAGTTTTTCCTCTAAACATTTGCCAACTATCTCAAAGAGGTCATTAATTCAGTTTTAATGTGCAGCATATAAAAACCAGTCTAACAAATGTTATAGCAACAAAATGCTGGCTAAAATTAAAGTCAGTCATAATTATTATTGTGTTTCTTCATGATGTCTTTATTTCTTATACCAGGTCCAAAATCGGCAGTAAAAGCAAAAAGTCATATTTTCATTAGCTATTCATGGACTGACCAGAAACAAGCCAAGGAAATACTCGACAGACTCAAGGTGAGATTTACTCCCAACAAATCTATCTGTCCATCAGCTGGTGCAGGTGGGTGGGTGGGTGGGGGGGTGGGGGGAGGGTGAGCAGGATGCACCTCAGTTGATGAATCAGTTGGTGTGGTGTGGGAAGGGGTGGGGTGGGAAGGGGTGGGGGGGGGGGGGGGTGGGAGTTTGCAGTGTCAACCAGTGATACCAAAACTGGTACATGAAAGGCCTTGGTATGCACTGTCTGAATTGCATAAGTATCTACATGTAGACTGTGACATTAGTTTTCATCTTTCACTGATCTAGATAAAGTTTTTTCTCATTCCAACCAGTGCACCACAACTGGACAAAGACTGTGCATGGTATGCGCTTTGCTGCCTGTGGGAAAGTGCATATAAAAGATCCCTTTCTGCATTAGAAAAAATGTAGCTGGTTTCCTCTGATGACTATGGGGGGGGGGGGGGGGGGGGGATTTACATGTAGCTCAGTTGGTTGAGTGCTCACTTGAGGTGCTTGCGTCGCAGGATCGAACCACCTCGGTGCACCCATTCAGCTGACTGGGTTTTTTCTTGTTCCAACCAGTGCACCACAACTGGTGAAAGGCCGTGGTATGTGCTTTGCTGTCTGTGGAAAAAGTGCATATAAAAATATCCCTTGCTGCATTAGGAAAAAACGTAGCAGGTTTCCTCTTATGACTGTGTGTCAGATTTACCAAATAATATGTTTGACATCCAATAGCCAATTATTAATTAATCAATGTGCTCTAGTGGTGTCGTGAAACAAAACAACCTTAACTTGATTTAGATAACATGTCAAACTATAGCCTGTCCCTTTAAAGATGTATATAGGACAAACAATGATGTACAGTTAAATGTTAATGTAACGTGATAGTGAAGTTTAAAGGAACAGACCCTAGTTTTTAAACACTAAGGCATATTTTTCACCTAGACTCTATAGTTTCAACCCGTAAAAAATGGACACTAAGTTTTGTTAATTTACAAACCTGTAACAAATTTGGTTACCATAGAGTGAGACAAGAGTCTGTGACGTTGAAATACCCTTAAAAATAGACTAAAACGCGACTCCATAACCGTTGGTTCTCAGATGCACATGCGTTTTTAAAAATATTTAAAAATGCATTTTGTGGTATTACACACACCAGGATGACCAGAAACACTTCGGTTGTACGGAAATGGATAATCTAAACAATAAAATATAAGTAATGTTTGATTTTAATGATCATAAACTGCTCTAATAGTGAAAAATATGCCTTAGTGTTTAAAAACTAGGGTTTGTCCCTTTAAAGTTAATCACCTCCTATTTGTAAATAATAGTCATCCTGTTACAGTAATATTGTGGTGTTACGTATTTTCTACAGGCTGAAGGTTACTCGGTGTGGATCGACATAGAGCAGATGGGCGGATCTACGTTAGAGGCGATGGCTGGTGCCATCGAAAACGCAGCCGTCGTCTTGGTGTGCATGTCTGAGAAGTACAAACAGAGTCCAAACTGTCGCACAGGTAATCTGTCCCTTTGCTTTTTATCAGTCAATTTTTATTTGTCCAAACTGTCGCACAGGTAATCAATCCCTTTGGTTTTTATTGGTCAATTTTAATTTGTCCAAACTGTCGCACAGGTAATATCTCCTGTTGGTTTTTATTGGCCACTGGTTTTTATCGGTCAATTATAATTTGTCCAAACTAGCGCACAGGTAATCACTTTGGGTTTTATCGATTAATTATAAATTGTCCAAACTGTCACACAGGTAATATCTCCTGTTGGTTTTTATTGGCCAATTTTTATTTGTCCAAACTGTCGTACCCAACATAATATGTCCCTTTGGTTTTTATCAGTTGATTTTTATTTGTCCCCTACCGGTTCAGCCAGAGAGAACTATATAGGTTTCATTTCTGTCTGTCTGTCTGTCTGTCTGTCTGTCCATATATTGCTTTAGCAGTACTCTCAGAATGTTTGTTATATTTGGTGCACACATTATTTATAAATTATTTTGGTGCACACATTATTTATAAATTATTTTGGTGCACACATTATTTATAAATTATTATGTTGTTAAATCTCTTCGAATTTACATTTTGAAAATTGTTTAAAGTTGTGGTCCACTGAGTATTTCCAATAACTGCATAGCTGTTTTGAGAATCTATATTAGTAAATCATAAAAAGTTCTGTCCCTTAGACCGTGTGTTTTATTAAGATATTAATCGGGCTATGAATTAAGCATGTTTCCATGCTTTTGAGAATCTCAGATTTTGGTTTTGAAGTGTAAGATTGTGAGATCAAATCCCAAAATATCTACATTACAGAATTTTCATGATTCCTGCTAAATTTATAGTTGGGTAATTATATATATATATATGAGAGTATTTAAAAAAAAACAGAAACATGAAAAATCACACTCTTCAAAGCATCAGTGATGGTTGGCTCATTATATTCCTTATTGCAGCAGTCTTTTTTTATCTTTTGGCTGTCTTTTTTTTGTTGTTGAAATAATATATATGTATATGTATATGAAGAGTTCAGGCGCAAAACGCAATATAAACCATTTTCTTTCTAGTTTTTAGTTAAAGCCATTAATTTATGTCAGTAATGGCTAATCGTAGGCCCGCTGATTTGCTGCAAAATGTGATTGATCCTTATGAAATTGTATTGGGTAAATCCCATTATTTTTTATCAAAACGCGATATACACCAATTAAAAAAAATTTTTTTTACTGAAAATTAAAAATGGATATATCGCGTTTTGCGCCTGAACTCTTCATATGTATATGTATATGTATATGTATATGTATATGTATATGTATATGTATATGTATATGTATATCTATCTATCTACCGATCTACCAATCTATCTACGTACCTACCTACCTACCTACCTACCTACCTACCCACCGACCCACCGACCGACCTACCTACCTACCTACCTACCTACCTACCCACCTACCCACCTATCGACAAGTTAAAATATTGGCGGACCTGTAATTTCTAGATGTATTTATCCGGTGGACTAGTAAAAAATTATTCTTATTTCTATCACTGTATATATATACTCTCTTGGTTTTTTTAAACTTTATATGTATTTTGAAATAATAATTTTTTACCTAATATGTGTTTTTCTAATATTTCAGAGGCGGAGTATACGTTCCAGTTGCGGAAAGACTACATTCCACTGATGATGCAGAAAAAATATCGACCTGACGGCTGGCTAGGTCTTATCCTCGGAGCCAAACTTTTCTTCGACTTCAGCGGGAAATACCCGTTTGAAAAATCCATGTCTGGATTACTAAAGGAATTACGAGGCCGAGGGCAGAAGGCAAATTTGAGTGTAGAGCCAAGCGTTGGTAAGAATTAAATTAATAAAAATATTAAGGCTGTTTCCAAAATTAATTTGGGAGGAGGTGGGTGAGAATAGGTATAGTTACACATATGTTTTTAGGGTAGTTACACATGTTTTAAGGGTAGTTATACATATGTTTTAAGGGTAGTTGCACATATTTTAAGGGTAGCTACACATGTTTTAAGGGTAGTTACACATGTTTTAAGGTTCGTTACACATATGTTTGAAATTATTAAATGCAAATTATGTTTTAAGGGTAGTTACACATATGTTTTAAGGGTAGTTTACACGTATGTTTAAGGGTAGTTACACATATATTTTAAAGGTAGTTATATGTATGTTTTAAGGGTAGTTATATGTATGTTTAAGGGTAGTTACATGTATGTTTTAAGGGTAGTTATATGTATGTTTAAGGGTAGTTACACATGTTTTAAGGGTAGTTAGACATATGTTTATGGGTAGTTAGACATATATTTTAAGGGTAGTTAAACATGTTTTAAGGGTAGTTACTCATATGTTTTAAGGGTAGTTACACATATGTTTTAAGGGTAGTTACTAGGACTCAAAGTGCTGAAGTGTTGTTACGCAAATATTGCATTCCTCTCTTTATCATATCAACAATTGCTGAAGAAAAGAATGTTCATATAAGATTGGAGTGGTAGGTTGGGAGATTTTTGTTTTATGACATGGATTCTTGTTTGAAATTATTAAATGCAAATTATGCCGAGTTATTCATAAAGATTTACTTACATGTAGGATTTCTTTGGTTGTGTGGTGGGACGTAACCCAGTGGTAAAGCGATCGATCCTTGTCGGTGGGCCCATTGGGATAGTTCTTGTTCCAGCCAATGCACTACAACTGATATATCAAAGGCCATGGTATGTGCTATCCTGTCTGTGGGATAGTGCATATGAAAGATCCCTTGCTACTGATGAAAACATTTGGCGGGTTTCCTCTCATAGACTATATGTCAAAATTACCAAATGTTTGACATCCAATAGCCGATGATTAATAAGTCAATGTGCTCTAGTGGTGTTGTTAAACAAAACAAACTTTAACTTTTCTTTGGTTATTTACCATTATGTGTTATACAGTTTGCTGTCATAAAAGGAGTTCTGGGTTGTATACTCACGCTAAATCCACCCCAGATTTGTCTTCTTAATCAGTGTTCACTTGTAGTAGACCGGCCTCAGTGGCGTCATGGTTAGGCCATCGGTCTACAGGCTGGTAGGTACTGGGTTCGGATCCCATTCGAGGCATGAGATTTTCAATCCAGACACCGACTCCAAACCCTGAGTGTGTGCTCCGCAAGGCACAGTGGGTAGGTGTAAACCACTTGCACTGACCAGTGATCCATAACTGGTTCAACAAAGGCCATGGTTTGTGCTATCCTGCCTGTAGAAAGCGCAAATTAAAGATCTCTTGCTGCCTGTCGTAAAAGAGTAGCCTATGTGGCGACTGCGGGTTTCCTCTAAAAAAAAAAAACAGTGTCAGAATGACCATATGTTTGACGTCCAATAGCCGATGATAAGATAAAAAAATCAGTGTGCTCTAGTGGCGTCGTTAAATAAATAAAACAAACTTTACTCAGAAACATTTACCGTATATACGATATTTTGTTTTTCAGATGAAGTTGATGGCCCTTCAGAAGTGTGTACCACAGTGGACACGCTGAAGGCGAACCCCCACCGCAGTACCCACCCTTACACGAGTAGCGCTGTCCCTGGAAATGCTCAGATGACGAGGGATGACGTCCAGAAGTGGCTCATGGGAAATCAATTAGAAAAGTAAGTCTAAATATTGTTGCGCGATGTAGCCCAGTGGTAAAGCGCTTGCTTTATACACGGTCGGTTTAGGATTGATCCCCATCGGTGGGCCCATTGAGCTATTTCTCGTTCCAGACAGTGCATCACGACTGGTATACTAAAGGCCATGGTATGTGTTTTCCTGTTTGTAGGATGATGCATATAAAAGATCCCTTGCTACTAATGGAAAAATAAATGTAGCAGGTTTCCTCTCTAAGACTACATGTACATGTCAAAATTACCAAATGTTTGACATTCAGTAGACGATGGTTATTAAATTAATGTGCTCTAATGGTGTCGTTAAACAAAACAAACTTAAGCTTTCCAAATATTGGGGGCGTGGGGGGGGGGGGGGGGGATAATAGAATGTTTAAAAATGATAATTATATTTTGAATTAGGAAGCTGCTTATTTAAATTATGTGGCTATGTTGACCTTTTGCTTACCTGTACATGACTGTTTATTCCAACCAGCTATCCATGACTGACATATAAAAGGCTGTGGTATGTGATGTCCTGTCAATGGATAAAAAATATATAAAAGATTCCTTGCTGCTAATGGAAAAAAATGTTGCAGGCTTCCTCTAGGTGCCATTAAACAAAAAATCTTTTTAATTTTCATTACTCACATATTTTACTTTAAAACTTTATAAATAGATAAAATAATATTTATTATCAAAGGATAAATATGATTTGTGTGGGATTTCAAATTGTTATGATAGTTTAGAGTAATTATATAATGCAACGACCGGCCTCGGTGGCGTCGTGGCAGGCCATCGGTCTACAGGCTGGTAGGTACTGGGTTCGGATCCCAGTCGAGGCATGGGATTTTTAATCCAGAGACCGACTCCAAACCCTGAGTGAGTGCTCCGCAAGGCTCAATGGGTAGGTGTACACCACTTGCACCGACCAGTGATCCATAACTGGTTCAACAAAGGCCATGGTTTGTGCTATCCTGCCTGTGGGAAGCGCAAATAAAAGATCCCTTGCTGCTAATCGGAAGAGTAGCCCATGTAGTGGCGACAGCGGGTTTCCTCTCAAAATCTGTGTGGTCCTTAACCATATGTCTGACGCCATATAACCGTAAATAAAATGTGTTGAGTGCGTCGTTAAATAAAACATTTCTTTCTTTCTTTCTATATAATGCAACATTCAAAGTTATGTGAACTATGAACTTTGACCTGCATGCATGGTGATATGCTATATGTATTTGGTATAATTTTACCTATATTTGTATGGAAAGAAATAAGGGGTCAATCACATTAACTCTAACAGGAAAGACTAACTGCATGCAACCAAAAGCCTCATTCTTATAGTTAAAGTTTGTTTTGTTTAACGACACCACTAGAGCTCATTGATTTAGTAATCATCGGTTATTGGATGCCAAACATTTGGTAATTTTGACATATAGTCTTAGAGAGGAAACCCGCTACTCCATTAGTAGCAAGGGATCTTTTATATACACCATCTCACAGACAGAATAGTGTATACCACGGCCTTTGATATACCAGTCGTGAAATAATTCTTAGTGTCAGAAAGTTGACTCAGACGATGTTACTGACATTTAATATCACATTATTAACATTCAATCCAACATTACATTTTAGTACTTAGAAAGACATCAGGGAAAGTGCATGTAAAAGATCCATTGTTGCATTAAGAAAAATGTAGCAGATTTCCTGTGATGACTACGAGTCAGAATTACCAAATGTTTGACATCCAATAGTCGATGATTAATTAGTCAACGTGTTCTAGTGGTGTTGTTAAACAAAACAAACTTCTTTCTATAAAGGCATTATAGACCATCGCCTACCTGTCTCAACTTCTTCCACGGGTGCAGTCTCTGTGTATTTCCCTGCACCCACCTGGCATCCTCGTCCTCTGCCGCTAATAAAACTGGTCTGACCCACGGCACTAACTAACGACTGCCAGTAGTAAGGGTGCATAGTAGGTAGTTACAAGTGCCTCTTAACAATGCCAGAATTAACTACTGAACACTCCCCGAAGTGGTCAGACTAAGTCCACAGCTAAAAGCTGATGGGGAATGGCAGGTGTGTGGCACAGAGACAAGGACTGGAGAGACAAGGACTGGGATGTGGAGGTGGACAGCGAAAGAAGTTAAAAGATAGGAGTTGCCAGATCGGGAAGAAATGAGATGGAATTCAAAGGAGAGAAAGGAAAGGGGGCAGTGGGATAAAAAAAATATAAAAATAAAAAAATAAAAAATAAAGACATTATATTTTCTTTCTTTTTTCTTAAATTTATTGTTGTGTTGATTCATGTACTGATTTAACAAAACAAAAATTAACTCATTTTTAAAATTTATTTACAGTTGTATGACATTATTCAACCAGTTTGATGGACGACTGGTTTGGCAGCTCAAAGAAATGAAACAGGAGGTGACTAGACTTTCAATATGCTTCACATGTGTTGGAATTACTTCTTCAGATATCTTGAGATGTCTCACCGCTATTGATTTTACATATAGCTTAGCATGCCGACATTACACGTACCTAGTGTTTGCAGGCATCGAAATAAGCATTGTGTCTGGTAACTCATTTACAGGTTACTACAACTATATAAAAGTTAGAATTGAATTCCTGTTACTACTACTTTTAAAGCAGACGTTTCTGAAATTGTATTGTTGCACGTGAACATTGGTACAAGAAACAAAATCCGGAAGTAAATTTATCTAGTGGGTGTTGCTTAAATGCAGATTGCCGAAATTGCGTGCAATTGCACAAGTGTGCACAAACATCAGTGCAATTTCGTACAAGAAAACAAAACGCGGAAGTAAATTCATCTAGTGGACGCTGCTTAAACACGGAATGACTATAATTGCTTGCAATTGCACAAGTGTGCGCGAACATCAATACTATTCTTTACGAGAAAATGAAATGCGGAAGTCTGGAATACATTGCCTGGTGTACATTCGGAAACAAAACTACTATTACGTTGAAATTGTTGTCGAGAACGAAACACCATTCTCGACTTTTCTTACATGTGGTAACCTGAAACACCGTTCTCGACTTATTTTGATGCCTGTTTTTAGAATTACTTGGAATTTTTTCATCGATTATCACAGACACAGATCCAGGGTGGGGAAGTTGACGGAGTTTGGACCTCCATGCATTGACCACTAATATGCAAATTTTATTTAAGTACACACAGTTTTATGCAGACCCCCTCCGCCTACAACAAATCATGGATCTGTCCATGCATCAGTTTAACACCATCTAATCAATTCTCAATTACTTACTTATGCCCGTTGTCCCTTCTGGTGCCCAGGCCATTGACTAAAGTTTTCCAGGTGTATCCTGTCTTCTTGGTGTCCCCCTGGAGGTCCCTTCGCCATGTCTTCTTTGGGCAGCCTCTTTTCCTTCTGCCTTGTGGATTCCATGTCAGAGCCTGCCTGGTGATATTCAAAATTACACAATCAATAATAATTATAATAATAAAAATCAATAGGCTTTAGTGGTGTCGATCATTAAAGGGACATTCCTGAGTTTGCTGCATTGTAAGATGTTTCCGACTAATAAAATATTTCTACGATTCAACTTACATATTAAATATATTTTCTTGTTTAGAATATCAGTGTCTGTATATTCAATGTGTTTCTGGTCGTCTTAATATTTGTAAAAAGCCCAAACTGGATTTTGTCTTCAAATAATTTCGTACGTACGAAAAAAAAACAGTTTGTGAATAAAATGAATTTTAACTTAGAAAAAATATTAGAACGACCAGAAACACGTTTAATATACAGCCATTAATATGTTATGCAGAAAAATATATTTGATATGTAATTACAGTCGTCAAAACGTCTCTGTTAGTCAATAACATCTTAAAAATTGCAGCAAACTCAGGAATGTCTCTTTAAACAAAACAAACTTTAACTAAGTTTTATATATTTATTTCAGGCGCCCGAATATTTCTACCAGTGCCTTGAGAAGCGGTTGAACCTGGGTTTAATAGACATGTTGAAACTAGCAGCTGCTCTAGACCAGTTACACTGAAGAGGAAACAAAGATATATTTATTTAAAATGATGACATATAAAATGTACATATACACATTCGCATGGTACATGTGTGCATGTAGATACTCACAGAACAATGACAGTGTACAGAGTTCTGCCTTGAAATGTTTCAGTGGTGAAAATACCGCGTCACACTAGCAGACTTGTCATGAAAAACAACTGAGGGGAGTGATTAATTGCTCCCCTAACTTAGATTGTAGGGAGCCATTTAAGATATTACCATATTGAAACAATATAAATTCACATGCTAAGGGGAGCTAAAAATTACTCTCCTTGAACTTGTCTCAGGGGAGTGATAGGGAGCCAGTGTGATAGCTCCCCTTATATGGCAAGGGCCCTGTTCCACAAAATAACGTAGCTACGGTTAATTGCAGTGACTTGAAATGAATTTTACAACTGCAGTAAATTGGCACCATAAACTTTACAGCCATTCCACAAAGCAACTTTATGGTAGTCGTATGTGCCCCTTTAATTATTAAAATCTTCTTTGTGAAGAAATGTGAATTAGATATGTAATAAATTGGTTACGGACTTTTCAGAACATCTTGGATGTATTCATTGGTATCAGACATCCATAAAGTAACTTTGTCACTTTATTTGCTAAGTGATAATTGCCGAATGCATAAGACGGAGAGTTTTCTCCCGTATTTTCGTGTAACGGTCGTATGGCCTAGAATGTTTTTCATCGACCGCCGAGTTTCATAAAAGGTATTTGGTATGTATTACATCCATTTTTGCACAAAAAGTTAGTATCCTTAGAAAATGATAAAATCATCATTTAACTGCCATTTGACATCTACTTTAGTGGATTACAACTGCCTCGTAACTATTTTAAATTTTTACTTTAATTTACGATGATAGTAAGCTACGCCACATCGTGGAACGGGCTGGTGATCGTGGAAACCATTACGGTCGCGATGGTAGGTATTTACAGGGATAGTAGTGCTAAGATCGATAGTAGTGCTAAGATCGCATCGTGGAATGGGGCCCAGGTCTGCATTAATCTTTACTAAGGTTTGAAATTCATGACTTTATTATGCTGAAATCAAGCATGTTAGTACGGTCGACAGCACTATAGATCTGAGCCCTGTTCCGCTAAGCGATCTTAACGCTAAAATCACCTTAAGTGCATATGATAATTATGCACCTAAGGTGATCTTAGCACTAAGATCGCTAGAGTGATTAATGTACAGGGCACCGTTTTACGAAGTGATCTTAGCTCTAAGATCACCATAAGGCATAACTACTTTATGCACCTAAGGTGATCTTAGCATTAAGATCACGATAAGGGAATTACTACTTTGTGCACTTAACATGATCTTAGCACTAAGATCGCTTCAGAGATTGATGTACAGGGCACCGTTTTACGAAGTGATCTTAGCTCTAAGATCACCTTACCTGCATAACTACTTAATGCACTTAAGGTGAACTTAGTGCTAAGGTCGTTTCTTCGAATGATGTCGTGGTCAGAAATTTAAAGTGGTGCTAAGGCCTATATCCACCACCGAATACTTGGCAGAACCCTAAGGGTATATATTAACCCATATTGCTGTGTGTAAATAAAGTTTTGAACACTTGCAAATTGTGTATGATAATCAGGGATAAAAGACAAAAAGGTTGACAGTTTTAGCACTGTTTTTTAGATTTCTGCCTAAAGTTAGCTGCCTATGTATAACTCATCCAAAGAACAGTCCCAGACAGCCATGATGATGGAGTTGTTGAAGAGACTATGTTGAGTTTGCTGTTATTGTAACATCTTTCCACGCCCGATATATGAAAGGTTGTGGTAGGTGCTATCCTGTCTGTGGGATAGTGCATACATGTATAGAGAATCCCTTGCTACTAATGGAACAATGTAGCAGATTTCCTCTCTAAGACTATGTCAAAATTACCAAATGTTTGACATCCAGCAGCCGATGATTAATGAAATCAATGTGCTTTATCTTCTTTGTTTTTTGGTAACATTTTTCTTGGATAAATCCTGTCAGTACATCTATTGGGTTATTTTCCAGCCACACTACTGGATTAGCAAAAGCCATCATACATGGTACGTGCTATCCTGTCTGTTGGATGATGCATGGTGTGATGGCTTATGGTTTCTTCTCCCATTATCTGTGGTCTTTAAGCATGTCTGATGCCATGTAACTGTCAATACAAATGTCTTGAGTGCGTCATTAATAAATCATTTCTTGTAACATGTTTCCAACAACTTTTCATATATATTTATTGGTAATGATTGAGGGAAGTTGTCTCCCCTTTATTGGTAGTGACAGCCTTCTGACATCACTGGTGTGAATACTATTTGATATTTGGTTTAAAGGTGGGTTTTTTTTATAGGTTTTCTTTTTTTTCTTTAACAACACCACTAGAGCACATTGATTTATTAACCATCAACTATTGGATGTCAAACATATGGTCATTCTGACAGTCATAGAGAGGAAAACTGCTACTTTTTTTCATTAGTAGCAAGGGATCTTTTATATGCACCATCCCACAGACAGGATATCACATACCACGGCCTTTGATATACCAGTCATGGTGTACTGGCAGGAATGACCCAATGGGCCCACCAACGGGGATCGATCCAAAACCGACTGCGCATCAAGCGAGCGCTTTACCTCTGAGCTATGTCCCACCCCTTGTATACGACTGAAACATGGATGAATATTATTCCTCTTCAAAATGTTTTTAAAAATCATGTCTTCATTTGTTGTCCAATTTATATCCCCTGTGTCCATTTTAATCGCTCATTTCGGCTTTCGTTTATTGTCCGAGCGAATTTTGGATTTGTCACAGTATTTAATAAAATTATGTGACATCAATAGGGGTGTCTGCATGGATACTTGAAACAATTAGGAGATAACCATATGGAGTTTTTAGATTTGCGGTTGTTATTGCCTATTTGATCCAACAAATGTCATTTTTGACCGAAGGCATTAGACTGAGGTGAAAAATGAAACATTTACGGGCATCAAATAGACAATAACACCCACAAATATAAAAACTCCATATGATTATGTCCATTGTAAACTGAATTGTTTTTCTACGGAACTAACTGTATACATGTATTTTGCATTTCTTGAAAAAAATACCGGGCTACAATCTAACTGTAGACCCTTGAACTGTCAATTTGGCCTGTTCCAATTGCTAATGACGTCACTTTCTAATGACATCATTAGCTTTCCTGGTGTTATTTTCATTTGATCCTGGAAAAAGAATGTAATTAACCAATCATAATACAGAACATACTCACCATCAGTTTACAATACAGTTTATATTATAGTCAGAGCTAAATAACTAGAGAAATTCAGGAGCATAAATACTCGTGGTTTAACATTTACTGCCATATTTTGGCTGCACACTTCATCTCTGTTTAAAAACACCTATTCTGGGATAAAAGCACACCATAGAGCTATGTAATTCTTTGAATTTTCTTTTATTTGTTTAAAGTTTTGTTGTTGTTTTTCTTCTGTTATGGGGATAAAAGAACAGTCAGGGGTGGGAATTCTCCTCGGATCAGCTGTTTTCCTCTCATGGAATGTTGTGTTTCCTCACATTTTAATCGTCCTTTTCTCCAAAATGTATCAGATGGCACTGATTTTAACCTAGGATTTCAAGAATTTTCAGGACCCTTCTAGATTTCCTCTTTTTTACAGTTCACCAATCCCCACCGGCCTGAACAATATGTGATTCTTTGAATTTTGTATTATTTATTTAAAGTTTTGTTGTGTTGTTTTTGTCTTTTGTTTTTGAATGTTTTTACACAAGTATGTTTTTTTAAAAGTTTTTTCAATACATATATAATTTATCTATGTTGTTTCTTTATTATAATGATATTATTAACATTGTGTAAAAACAGTGTAGTACAGACAGTATTAATATGTTATAAAATATAGTAGTTTTACAGTATATTTATTTCTAGTGCTAGCAGGTGTTGGGGTTTTTGGGTGTGTTTTTTTGGTGTGTTTTTTTCATCTTGTGTTGCTTTCTTTTTATTTTTATTGCAATTTGCTCAAAAGTGGACCACTTTCATTTATTGTTGCCAGCTAGGGTTGTTTGTTGTTTAGTTTTTTGTTTTGTTTTTAATTATAATTCGACATGTTCATGGCTGTAGGATCACTTCTATTTGTGATTGCCAGTTCTGTCATTTTGCAAGTTTTGGGGGGGTTTTAAAAATATTTATACATGTATAATATTTTAATTGTATTTTTATTTTTTTATTTTTTATTTAAAAACAAATTTAGTTGTTTTATTTTATTTCAATTGTTTCTTTTACTAGCTTTTACATGTTACTTAATTTCGTTATAGTTATATATGTTCCTTTGTGTAATTTATTCCGACAGTAACATCACCAGGCATGTGTCTCTGATTTCTGTTATTGTGACGGTAACATCACCAGACATGAGTCTTTGATTTCTGTTATTCCAACAGTAACGTCACCAGATATGTGTCTTTGATTTCTGTTATTGTGACAGTAACATCACCAGACATGTGTCTTTGATTTCTGTTATTGTGACAGTAACATCACCAGACATGTGTCTTTGATTTCTGTTATTCGGACAGTAACATCACCAGACATGTATCTCTGATTTCTGTTATTCGGACAGTAACATCACCAGACATGTATCTCTGATTTCTGTTATTCGGACAGTAACATCACCAGACATGTATCTTTGATTTCTGTTATTGTGACAGTAACATCACCAGACATGTGTCTTTGATTTCTATTATTCCGACAGTAAACCCACTGTACTATATATCTTTGATCTCTTGTATTTTGACAGTAAGCTATTAACATCACCAGGCATATGTCTTTGATCTCCATTATCCTGACAGGATTCAGACTATACCATATATATCTTTGATCTCATGTATTTTGACGGTGTAAAACTACCAGACTATGTCTGACAGTAACTAAAACACCAGGCATATGTCTTTGAACTCCATTATCCTGACAGTATTCAGACTACATGTACACCTTTGATCTCATGTATTCTGACAGTAACACAGCCAAACCATGCCTTTGATATATCAGTTATTCAGACGGTAACACTACCAGACTGTGTCTTTGATCTCATAATTCTGACAGCAGCACCACTAAACCATGCCTTTGATATCAGTTATTCAGACGGTAACACTACAAGACTGTGTTTTTTATATCATTGTAGTTTGTCAGTAACATCGATCACCAGACATATTGTTTGGATCTCCATTATTTAGACTGTAACATTACTAGATTATATGCCTTTAATTGACTCATGTTTTAATTTTGACAGGAACACCACCAGATTACAGACTAATTAACGTATATTGCGATGTACAAAACGGGGAAAACCAAACTTTGTAAAATAATTTTCTTTTGTTCAGATATCGTACATATGAGCGAAGTTATGGTTCTCGTGTGCTGAAAATAAGAAATACTTCAATACTTCAATGTTTTTTCATGGATCGACTTGTAAAGGGGCCAATAAAAAATTACATTTTCAGGGCTTGAAATTAGACACTCGACTTATAGGCGAAGATATATGGTATGTCTTTGACTATATATATGAGCCAAATTTGTGACAAATTTATAAATTCATAGTCATATACATATGCTCACCCGTTGTATATAATACGTAACTTGATTAATATATTGGCAATATAACACACCTGTAATATACTACAATGCGTAATACATCGGTTTTATGCTAGACATAAGACCACTGTTTAAGTGTATGTGGTTGGCAGCATGCATTTACAAAACATATAATATATGTTGATGTGCCAGCAGCATGCCATAATTTATTATATAATTATGCTAACAATTCTAGATTTATCATGTAGGCATCCGTTTTCATATGTTGCAGCCCTATGTTTACATGTTTTTCATACATTATATCCTACATAAATTTTATATTCATCAGTCTGTTGATATGTCACACATGTTTATTACTATACATATTAACCAACTTTGGTTAAAGGGACAGTCCTGAATTTACAATCATTGTAAAATGTTTAAAGGGACAGTCCTGAGTTTATAACCATTGTAAAATGTTTCCGACCAATAAACCTTTACGATGACATAACATACAAATATGAAATATATTTTCTTATTTAAAATATCAGTGTCTATATTTACAAGGTGTTTGTTGCTGTCCTATAATTAATGCTTATAGTTTTTGTGTTGTTTTTTTTTTTTTGGGGGGGGGGGGGGGGGGGGGGGGGGGGTGTGTTTAACGACACCACTAGAGCACATTGATTTTTTATTAATCATCGGCTATTGGATGTCAAATATACATGTATGGTCATTTTGACACAGTCATAGAGAGGAAACCCACTACAATTTTCCATTATAGTAGCAATGAATCTTTTATATGCACCATCATACAACCAGGATAGCACATACCACAGCCTTTGATATACCAGTCATGGTGCGCTGGCTGGAATGAAAATTAGCCCTATGGGCCCACCGACGGAAATCGATCCCAAACTGACCACACATCAAGCGAGTGCTTTACCACTGGGCTACATCCCACCCTAATGCTTGACTGGATTTGACCTTCCAATAACTTCGTACGTACAAAAAAATATATATCACGAATTAAAGTAAAATCTGAGTGCTACAAACATTAGTATACGACCACAAACACATTCGATATACAGACACTGGTATTCTAAACAAGAAAATGTATTTAGTATGAAATAGTAGTCACCAACAAGGATTTGTTATCGCAAACATCTTACTTTATATTTCAACTTATTTTCGTGCTTATATCCATTTAAGGTGCAAGCACGCTGTCCTGGGCACACACACCTCAGCTATCTGGGCTGTCTGTCCAGGACAGTGGGTTAGTTGTTAGTTGGTTAGTGGTTAGTGAGAGAGAGAAGAGGGTGTAGTGGCCTTACACCTACCCATTGAGCCCTTAAGAACTCGCTCTGAGTTGGAGCCAGTACCGGGATGTGAACCCTGTAACCTACCAGCCTGTAGTCCGATGGCTTAAGCACTGCACCACCGAGGCCGGTAAACATCTTACAATGGCTGCAAACTTAGGACAGTTTCGCTTTAATATACATGTATGAAATATGTTATGTCAGAGTTATATGAAACATGTTACGTCAGAGTTATATGAAACATGTTATGTCAGAGTTATATGAAACATGTTATGTCAGAGTTGTATTCATGCGGTCCTATTTGTGTTTTAAACATTTGGCCCACTTCAGGTTTTACATCATTCAGGTGTTTCATATACCGTATATCTTATTGTGTATGTTTGTATGTTAATTCTGTCCTGTATTCACACACCCTGTATGTGTTGGCATATTGTAGTTCTGCATAAGTGATATTTATTTACTGTAAATCAGGAAATGTTAGCGAGCGTAAAATTGTAGAAAATTTAGCGAGGCCATACAAGACAATAATATTTCATGACAGGGGTGGGACGTAGCCCAGTGGTAAAGCACACACCTGATACGTGGTCAGTCTAGGATCGATCCTTGTCAGTGTTCCCACTGGGCTATTTATCGTTCTAGCTAGTGAACCACAACTGGTATATCAAAGGCCGTGGTATGTGCTATCCTGTCTGTTTGGATGGTGCTTATAAAAGATCCCTTGATACTAATGAACAAATGTAGCGGGTTTCCTTTCTATGATCTGTGTCAAAATGACCATATGTTTGACATACAACCGCCGATGATTAATAAATCAATGTTAAACAAAACTTTAGCTTTTATTTCATGATTTTAAATATTTCTCCTATTACATGTATACATGCATTGTCACAGACCACTGACCTATTTAATGGTCTAACAAAGTATTACCTGAACAAAAAAAATTTGATTTGTCCATAAATGTACTTTATTCAACCATCTTCATAACCACCATACTCCATTTATTAATGATATTTTGTAAAAAAAAAAAACATAATTGAATTATGGCAATGGTCCATAATTCAAAAACTAAAATTGCCAAGAGGGTTCACTCCATTATGGTTCAGTTAAGGTTATGTAATAGCTAGATTTGGTTTTCAACAATTAATGTACAGAACAGCATTTGATATATATCCACAAGGATAGCAAACAATTTTAGCATTCGCATCAATGCAATATTTTACTACATTTAAGTTATGTGTCAGCTGTATAATGTCAAAATTGATTTAAAGTAAATTTTATCTGATCCTATAACTTCAGTTCTTTTGTTTTGCTTGTTATTATTATTATTATGATTATGATTATTATTATTATGATTATGATTATGATTATGATTATTATGATTATGATTATGATTATGATTATTATGATTATGATTATGATTATGATTATTATTATTATTATTATTATTATTATTGTTATTATTATTATTTATTTTATTTATTATTTTTTTTTTTTTTTTTTTTTTTTTTTTTTTGGGGGGGGGGGTATATTTCTCACTATAAAGTCGTATGTCACTAATATATGTCAATTATTTGGAATTCGCTATATTGTAAGATCGCTAATATTTTATGATTTACAGTATTTCATTATATATTGTTATTATTTATTGTTATTATTATTATTATTATTAATTATGATTATATTATTATTATTATTATTGTTTATTATTATTATTATTATTATTATTATTATTATTATTATTTTATGAACCAGGTAGTTCTAACCATATTTCATATCTTAATGGAATGTTAAAATTTCATGTTATCATATTTCGTGCTGTTTACATCTACTTCATTATGTGACCCTATTTATTTTCCATATATATGATCCGTTTATATTTAACATGTGATCATATTTATGTTCAGATTTAACATGTGATCATATTTATGTTCAGATTTAACATGTGATCATATTTACATGTATGTTCAGATTTAACATGTGATCATATTTATGTTTATATTTAACATTTGATCATATTTATGTTCAGTGCTGAGGTGTTGATAAACATTCCTTTCTGTTTATTTTCTCTCTTCTTTTTCTCTTAGTTTTTTTCATGTATGGTCCTATTCAGGGTTTTAAATTGTACCAGCAGGGTTTCTGCCAGAGGGTAAAACGGGTATGGCACCATTACCCAAAATTAATTTTTTTTAAGTTAACATTTAATTTTGACAAAATTAATGATTCTCATCATTACTGTATGATTTTCTTAACCCTAACCCTAAACATAATCCATTTTCTTTCTGGGCTAGGTCCCAAACTCCCCCCCCCCCCCCCCCCAACCCCCCCCCCCCCCCCCCCCCACACCCGTTGACTGTGGTTGTATTCAATTCCATAGCGCCATACCCAAAAGTTTCTTTTTGGCAGAAACACTGACCAGGACTCATTCTTATAAAACCTTTTGAATCCAAACTTAAATCTCTGTTCATCAAAATTACCAAATGTTTGACATCCAATAGCCAATGATTAATAAATCAATGTGCTCTAGTGATGTACTTAAACAAAACTAACTTTAACTTTATAAGTTAATAACTTTAACTTTAAATCTGTATTGATGTCACACGCACAATTTGTATGGCATTGCCATGATCAAACACGTATGTTTGCAGGAATTTTTGCCAGGGAGTCAAAATCGTGGCAACCAAAATTTAATCATGCTCCCCCACAGCGGGGGGGGGGGGGGGGGGGGTGGGGTGTGTGTGTGTGTGATCCCAGACACACACACACACACACACAAACAAACACACACCCACACACACACACACACACACACACACCCACAAACACACACACACACCCGTACATGCATCTGAAACTGTTAAAGTCTCATACTCTGTTAGAATCTTGTTAAACTTTGTTTTATTTAACCCCACTTAACAATCCTAGAGAAGAAACCTGCTACCATTTTCCATTAGTAGCAAGGGATCTTTTACGTGTACATGTATAGGCACCATACCATAGACAGGATAGCACATACCATGGCCTTTGATATACCAATTATGGTGCACTGGCTAGAACGAGAGATAAACCAGTGGGTCCATAAAACTTTTAAAGTCTAGGTTTAAGACTTTCATAATATTTTGATTGATTGATTGATTTCAACTTATTTTCGTGCTTATAGCCAATTAAGGTTCAAGCACGCTGTCCTGGGCACACATCTCAGCTATCTGGGCTGCCTGTCCAGGACAGTAGGTTAGTTGTTAGTTTGCTAGTGGTTAGTGAGAGAGAAGAGGGTGTAGTGGCCATACACCTACCCATTGAGCCCTTAAGAACTCGCTCTGGGTTGGAGCCGGTACAGGGCTGCGTACCCTGTACCTACCAGCCTGTAGTCCGATGGCTTAACCACTGCGCCACCGAGGCCGGTTAATATTTTGAGACTTTAATATCATGGCAAAACAGAAAGAAAAAGGAAGAAAGAACCAGGGCTTCTATAATTGTATAAAAATCCACTAGCCATGGGATCTGTGATTTTAAAAATGTACTAGCTATGGTTAAAAATTCACTAGCCCAACTTTAAATAAATACAATTTTACTAATAGTAATAATCAGATACACTGTATGTCACCTAAAGAGGAAGATTGAGCTTAAAAATCCTTAGATTGGTGTGGAAAGAGGGGGCAGGATATTCATGTTTACAAAATATGTAAATGCAGCATTTGACATGGGGGTTTTTTCCACTAGCCGTCGGGCTAGTTATAGTAGTTATTTACTAGCCCAACACAGAATATCACTAGCCATGGGAGTGGGGCTACCATAATCTAGAAACCCTGATTTAACGACGCACTCATCACATTTCATTTATGGTTATATGGTGTCAAACATATGGTTAAGGACCACACAGATATTGAGAGAGGAAACCCGCTGTCGCCACTTCATGGGCATGGGTGTGTAACATCATTAAACATTTCAGTCTAATTCCTTATCTTTACAAGTCTGAACCACAAAACCATTCTCCATATCTGGACAGTGCAGTGTCAAATGGGCATTTGGCAAAATAATTGATGATTCCATGAATCTATATAGGAAATAAAGGAAGATAAGCCACTGCCGAGAAGATCCTGTGCTGGACCATACATCCCAAGTGACTTTGGCACATTCTCTTTTGTTTTATTTGTATACTTCCACAATCATTGGTGGATTCATTACAAGTTCAGTATGTCATCACCTGAATTCCCATTACTCCAGTTTTAACTGTTTTCAGTGATACTGTTATATATTTTACCTGTATTTGTATATACAATCAGCACATTTTTTAAATTCACTATTAATGTTGTTTTTTGTTTTGTTTTTTTTGGATTAATTCCACACTCTCATGATTCAGAATTTATGTGTCTTTTAAAGACATCAAATATTATTTTATTTCATCTGTATTTACATGTACTCTCTATAAAACATGACTTTGGTGCATTAACCAATCATATGAATGTTGACTTCTTATTTGAACATTTATCTGTTATTAATTGTTGTTATTGGGGGGAGGGGTGGGATTTTTTAAAAATAGTTTTCTGTTTGTGCACCTTCATGGTCCATTTCTCTGCAAGGAAATATTTATAATACTGTTTGTGTTTCTGAATTATCATAACACTATTCTGAATTTGTCAATGGAACCATTTATCATATATATCATTATCTGTATTTTTATAAGGAACTAAATGTATTTTTCTTCTTTTCTTCTCTTTTGTTTGTTCTTTCTTTTTCTTTATTTTCGTACAGTATTATATCCTAACTTCTCAAAAGAACTGTTTATCAAGTTTTTTATGTACACATTCTCATAACAATCTGTAAATTGTAACCCACTGTTTATACGTTCACTGTAACCAAACATCATGATAGTTGTGTGTGCAGACGTATGTATTTTATTACAAAATGTGTATTGTGTTTTAATCTTTTTAAGGCACTGGTTGTTTTCAGCTTGTTTTTAATACTTTATAACATTTTCATTTCACCTCACTAGCCACCATCATTTTAATAAAATAGTCATGCTACCTCTGAAGAAATGTTTTGTTGCTGTAAGTTACGACACGGTGCTTTGCTTTCATCAACCTGACTTGTAAAAGAACATAAATGACTTGATAGTATAATAAACTATTTAACTAAATATATTTCAATTTGCATCAATATAACGAAATGGAGTTATAGTATTTTTTTTCTTTTAAAAAATCCAAAGAAAAAGTGTTTATTATTAGGCCTACATGTATTGGTAGGATACGTTCGAGCAAAAACGACCACTCCCGATACCCAAGTGATAATTTTCTTTTCTACGTAATTGGTCAGTTTTGTGATTTTAGATAGGAAAGTCTACTTAATCAAGGGTTTTACAGAATTACTTACAGTAATAAAGCTGGTAAAGTCCATTACGATTTGAGGTTATTACACAATACCCTGTGATCTTAATAAAACAGGTACGTCTTTTATACCGTCTAAATATACACCTGCCAATCAAGAACCACAGGTACAGGCCACGGAAAGAAAAGACCAATTAAGCAAGAAAACACTCCGTCTATTATTTCAGTACGTGCGTTAATTTATATACAAAATATAATACAGTTATTTTAACACTTTGACAATGGTGGTTTATTTTGTATTTAATAATAAAAAACATGTACGCGTTGCTGTGTTACTGGGATAGATATTATTAAAGAACATTGCGATGCATCCGCAAAAATCCAGGTATGTTTTATTTCTTCAGTTCGAAGAATAATTCCTGACGTGACACGTTAGGTATTACATAACTACCAGCTCGCCAGAGGGCGTTTTCACTGGGATGGTACAAAATGGCTGCACCCGTTATATATAATAGCCGTCACATTTAACCATTTTATTAATTAACTATACGATTATATTTGTTGATATTAAGCAATAATGTGCATTATGTATCGTTGAATAGGCACACCAGTCCAAAAGCCTTGCTAATTTAGCATTCCTAATTATATTTTGAATTAGGAAGCTATGTTGACCGTTTACTTACATGTACATGACTATTTATTCCAATCAGTCGTTCGCGGTATATGACTGACATCAAAGGCCGTGGTATGTGCTATCCTGTCTGTGGGGTGGTGCATATAAAAGATCCCTTGCTACTAGTGGAAAAATGTAGCAGGTTTCCTTGCTGTGACTGTGTCAAAATCACCATATGTTTGACATTCAATAGCCGATGATTAATAAATCAATGTGCTCTAGTGGTGTCGTTAAACAAAACAAACCTTTTTTTACCGTAATAATACTGAAGGGTACAAATCGTTTCAAGACCTTATTTGTACTGTCTGAGGACTATTTGAAAATAATACAAAGTCAAGCATTTCTGATGTTTTGGTCAGCTCTTTTGGAAAACGTTTGCATAGTACAATACCATTGTATAGACCACGAAAACGCCTACCTCTAACGCCTGCGTTAAGAAAAATAGTACCCTCCGCGATTGATCACGTGTCCAGCGTCTGTGACGTGCTGTTTGATGACGAAGAAGAAGATGTGGTCCGACTGCTTCACTGGAGATGGATTGTAGTTAGCTCATCTATAGAAAGAAAGAAATGTTTTATTTAACGACGCACTCAACACATTTTATTTACAGTTATATGGCGTCGGACATATGGTTAAGGATCACACAGATATTGAGAGAGGAAACCCGATGTCGCCACTTCATGGGTTACTCTTTTCGATTAGCAGCAAGGGATCTTTTATATGCACCATCCCACAGATAGGATAACACATACGACGGCCTTTGATAAAACAGTTGTGGAGCACTGGCTGGAACGAGACATAGCCCAATGGAGATCGATCCTAGACCGACTACACATCAAGCGAACGCTTTACCACTGGGCGACGTCCCGCCCTTAATTTAAGACGAGTGCAACATCTGAATTATAAGATATGGATGTCAAATATGCAAGGACTAGTCTAGACTGGTACTCTGCCGTTCGAGAACTAGACGGACATTTGGACGGTTATTATCGCTCTCTCTCTCTCTCTCTCTCTCTCTCTCTCTCTCTCTCTCTCTCTCTCTCTCTCTCTCTCTCTCTCTCTGCCCTCAGAGATAACTATAGAACTAGTCTAGACTGGTACTCTGCCGTTCGAGAACTAGACGGACATTTGGACGGTTATTCTCTCTCTCTCTCTCTCTCTCTCTCTCTCTCTCTCTCTCTCTCTCTCTCTCTCTCTCTCTCTCTCTCTCTCTCTCTCTCTCCCCTCGGAGATAACTATAGAACTAGTCTAGACTGGTACTCTGCCGTTCGAGAACTAGACGGACATTTGGACGGTTATTATCGCTCTCTCTCTCTCTCTCTCTCTCTCTCTCTCTCTCTCTCTCTCTCTCTCTCTCTCCCCTCAGAGATAACTATAGAACTAGTCTAGACTGGTACTCTGCCGTTCGAGAACTAGACGGACATTTGGACGGTTATTATCGCTCTCTCTCTCTCTCTCTCTCTCTCTCTCTCTCTCTCTCTCTCTCTCTCTCTCTCTCTCTCTCTCTCTCTCTCTCTCTCTCTCTCTCTCTCTCTCTCTCTGCCCTCAGAGATAACTATAGAACTAGTCTAGACTGGTACTCTGCCGTTCGAGAACTAGACGGACATTTGGACGGTTATTCTCTCTCTCTCTCTCTCTCTCTCTCTCTCTCTCTCTCTCTCTCTCTCTCTCTCTCTCTCTCTCTCTCTCTCTCTCTCTCTCTCTCTGCCCTCAGAGATAACTATAGAACTAGTCTAGACTGGTACTCTGCTGTTCGAGATCTAAACATACATTTGGACAGATATGATCGCTCTCTATCTGCCCTCAGAGATAACTGTATAGCTAGACCGGTACTCTGCCGTTCGAGAACTAGACATACATTTGGACGGTTATGGTCGCTATCTCTGCCCTCAGAGATAACTATAGAACTAGTCTAGACTGCTACTCTGCTGTTCGAGAGCTAGACATACATTTGGACGGTTATGATCGCTCTCTGCCCTCGGAGATAACTATAGAACTAGTCTAGACTGGTACTCTGCTGTTTAAGAGCTAGACGGTCAACTGGACGGTTGTGATCGCTCTCTGCCATCATAATCGTCGGGTCCTATGTTCCTGTAGCTCTCGAACGGTAGCGTACTCGGGCTAGGACTATGTACAAACTATACACGTACAATATCATGAACTAGGTCATAAAGAAGGAAAGGACAAGTCGCTGTGCTACACTCGTTTTGACTACACCTCGTGTAGTCGGTTGAGTCCTCGCCTGAGGTGCTTGCGTCGTAGGATCGAACCACCTTTGTGGATCGTTCCAACCAGTTCACCGAACAGAACAGAACAGAACTGTATTACACTCGGGGCCATGATTCGATGGCATTTGAGGAATACAAATATACATATTATATAATATAACAACATCAAGATGACAGGGTTTGAAAAAACAATTCATAAACTGTAAATAATGAAAGTCTAAGTCAAAGGCCGTGGTATGAGCTTTCTTGTCTGTGGGAAAATGCATATAAAAGATCCCTTGCGGGTTTCCACTGATGATTTTGTGTGAGAATGACCTAATGTTTGGCATCCAATAGCCGATGATTAATTAATCAATGTGCTCTAGTGGTGTCGTTAAACAAAATAAACTTTAACACCTCCTTTAGTATTTAAAATCTGACGTTTTCAAAAAAATTATATTAGTATTATTATTATTATTATTATCATTATTATTATTAATAATATTAATAATATTGCTTAGTTAATGAACATGATTCGCATGACAGACTAAGCTTTGTTACAATTTCATTCCACTTTTAAAAAAAAATAAAATAAAAAAAAGATTATTAGAATTAATGATTGGTTGTCAAAGTAGAATACACTGCCATACTTAAAATGTAATATTATTGAATCAGAGGTGTGTGTGTGGTCTTAACATCATAAAATGTTGGGGGGGGGGGGGGGGGGGCATAAAAACTATTTTTTTGTTTTACGTACTTGTTGAACTTATCTCTATTCTAGTCTATCTGTAGGTAGCAGTAGAACAAATAGCATCAGACCGGGTCACAGTTCGAATTGCACCTAACTAAGCAGCCCTGCAATTGATAATAAATTTTAATTGTGACAGAGTTTGGTTTGTAATGGCTCAGGTTGCAATTTTATTTCATGAGTGTCGCTGTGTCAGGTAACCTTGGTCTTGAATGTATGGGGTACCTGTAGCCCGCTGAATGGGGTACAAGTAGCCCGCTATAATTTGTAGCTCGAGTGTCCTCTAGCCCTCCCTTGTTTATATGTAGTCGGGGAGGGCTAGACGACACTCGAGCTGTTACAATTTTATGTGAAATTAGGTGTGCTGTAAAATTTCCAGTTAATACCTTGGGGGAGGGAGTTATCCAATTCATATTTTGGTTGAGGGGCGGGATTTAGCTCAGTCGGTTGAGTGCTCGCCTGGGGTGCTTGCGTCACAGGATCGAACCATCTTGGTGGGTCCATTCAACTGATTGGATTTTTCTCATTCCAAACAGTGCACTACAACTGGTCAAAGGCCGGGGTATGTGCTATCCTGTCTGTTGGAAAGTGCATATAACAGATCCCTCGCTGCATTAAGAAAAATGTAACGGGGTTTTCTCTGATGACTAAGTGTCAGTATTACCAAATGTTTGACATCCAATAGCCGATGATTAATAAATCAATGTGCTCTAGTGGTGTCATTAAACAAAACAAACACACTGATGACTAAGTGTCAGTATTATTAAATGTTGGGGCGGGACGTAGCTCAGTGGTACAGCGCTCGTTCGATGCGCGGTCAGTCTGGGATCGATCCCCGTCGGAGGGCCCATTGGGCTATTTCTCGTCACAGCCAGTGCATCACGACTTGTATATCAATGGCCGTGGTATGTGCTATCCTGTCTGTGGGATGGTGCATATAAAAGATCCCTTGCTGCTTGCTTGCTGCTAGCCCATGAAGTGGCGACAGCGGGTTTCCTCTCTCGATATCTGTGTGGTCCTTAACCATATGTCTGACGACATATAACCGTAATTAAAATGTGTTGAATAAAACATTTCTTTCTTTTACCAAATGTTTGACATCCAATAGCTGATGATTAATAAATCAATGTGCTCTAGTGGTGTCGTTAAACAAAACAAGCACACTTATAATTTTGTTGAAATGGTGCACATAGTATTTTTAGCCACATTTGTTAACATCGTCGCCTATGGTATTTGATTTGGTGTTGTAAAATCTATAATATCCCGCCACACATTGATCGGTAAAGTGCAACTGCTTGCTTCACAGCAAACCATATCCGTGTCGACCCGGTGATTGTAAATAGACAACTTTGAGAAAATATTGCCGACATTGTTCAAGAATTAATTACGCTTAAGTCCCGCTAGACTTGCGCACGATTTGGAGGAAACAATTTTGTTTCTCGTTCTGTTTTATACTTTCGTAATTAAATATCATTAAAGATGCAAAACATTTTCGATTTTTTTAAATATATATTTTTTTTATTTATTTATTGATCTGTGACAATTACCGGCGCATTTACAGAGTCGGGGGTCGAAATCAAAACTCGACCCACCCCTATGGCTTACTAGAGAGTGTGCACCATTTAAGGCTTACTAGAGATTGTGCCCCTTTACGACTTACTAGAGATTGTGCCTCCCCCTTTATGGGTTACTAGAGATTGTGCCCCTTTACGACTTACTAGAGATTGTGCCTCCCCCTTTAAGGCGTACTTGAGACTGTGCCCCCTTTAAGGCTTACTAGAGATTGTGCCCCCCTTCCTATAGATTGTGCCCCCCTCTCTCCTTTAAGCCTTACCTACTAGACATTGTGCCCCTCACCTACTCCAGATATAATTCCTACGGGCCTGTCAAATTCACTCGGCGAGTCCCTGCGAATAAATGTCTGCAACGACACTTAACTGCGACATACATTGATGTATTTTACACGTTGTAAATGACATGGCCAAGTCTACCACTATTACCACGCAGCGATAAATCCGCAAAAAAAATTAGTAGTTGATATAAGTGATCAAACAAAGGAGAACATCGGAGTTTAAATAAAATGTATCGGAATGTTTACAGCTATAACGGAGAAACGCAGCGTTACGGCAGGTGAGTTTTTGTGTTTTCGTTTTCATCCTATTTAATTTTTGGTCAGACATTTTAATAATTTCTTTTATCGCTTTCGTCTTAATGGATTTCCCATTTCTCATTAAACCAGTATGCTACGCCACGCCTAGCTGGTGTATAAACTGTCGTGGTATGTGTGGTCCTGTTTGTGTGTGTGTGTGGGGGGGGGGGGGGGTTGTAAAAGACGTATCTGCTGAAGTTTTAATGTAAAAGTAAATACTGCTGATTAGTATAATTTGAAAATAGGTATCAAGTTTTAAAAAAATAGTTCATTTTAGAAACATTAACAATTCAGTTTGAACCAATATTTGTAAATGTTTATGTTTTCAGAACAAAATAAAACAGTGGGTATGTAATAGGTCTACTTCGGGCACTAAGGTCGACGAATAATTCGAACAATTATTATCATTCATTCCAGGGTCAGCGTAATGTATTTAAAAGTGTGTGTGTGTTGGGGGGGGGGGGGGGGGGGGGAACTGTTAGTTCGATTATCAGGGATGAATGAAATAGTGATGTTTTTTAGGGATCAAACCTAATAAGACCGGAAGGTTCCCCGCGAAAATGTTTAATATCAGGTGTTAAAATATAGCATTTCCATCCATCTGATCACAGTAGTAGGGAAATGAGGTGGGGGAGACATGCCCCCCCCCCCCCCGTTTCGCTGCCAGCGGCGTAGCCAAGGGATTGTCCACGGGTCCATGCTCCCCCCTCCAATCAAATTAAAAAAAAAAAAAAACGATTACATTTTCAGGGCCGTACTAGCGGGGAGGGGGGACAAGTGGGCAGTTGCCCCCCCCCCCCCCCCCCCGAAAAAATTATAGAAATTTAAAGAAAATTCTCTTCTTAACCATTTTGCCCCGCAAACAAAAAATCCTAGCTACGGCCCTGATTTTATAAAATCATCCAATAACACCTGCTATTAAAAAATCGAAGGGTTGCCTCCCTCCCCATCCCCCAATATAAAATCCTGGTTACGTCAGTGTATGCTGTCCATGCATTCTAGCAAATATATAGTATCAGTGTTGTTTTCAGTGAAATGTGCTATTGAAATCTATCCTACTGAATTTGGAATAAGCATATAATTATTGTCGTTAAATGCAGGCCGTAAGAAAAACAACATGTTCTATCAAATGATTTCTATTACGTGCTGTATCACATAGGCAATTAAAGGCTATTTAAATAACCGAGGTGAAAGGTCACAGTACGCGTGACGTTATTAAATAGGTGGGGTATTACCATTTCATTTCAACTTATTTTCGTGCTTATATTCAATTAAGGTTCAAGCACGATGTCCTGGGCACACGCCTCAGCTATCTGGGCTGTTTGTCTAGGACAGCGGATTAGTTAGATGGTTAGTGGTTAGTGAGAGAGAAGAGGGTGTAGTGGCCTTACACCTACCCATTGAGCTCTTAAGAACTCGCTCTGGGTTGGAGCCGGTACCGGGCTACGAACCCTGTACCTACCAGCCTGTAGTCCGGTGGCTTAACCACTGCGCCACCGAGACCGGTTGGAATTACCATTACATAGCAACACGACGTCAAAGATCACACCTTTATGACGTCATAACAATTGCGGTTACCTTTACGAAGTAACGTGTCGCTTTCTGGACTGTGTTCCGTGGTTTACTGGAATACTAACATCAGTCTTCTTTATGTTTTCACCGTTTTGATGTTCAAGTTTATAATGGGTAAGTGCTACCTTGTTACGCATTATGCAGTTTCTTCTTCTTCTTCTCCGTATTGAACCACCTCTCCAGATTTTCCATTTTGATTGAGATTTCGAGTTCGATTGAGATTGAAGTACAAGCAGCCATTACACTCTTAATGCAGTGATTCTTTTCAAATGTATTTTATCACATAGTTCTATAGACAGGCGATTTAACCGGTAGATAAGCTCGAATTTTCCTTATACCGATACAGACGTGTACTGTCGAGGATGATTTGTGTTAGACGAGGTTTTGTCTTTAGGCCTACATTTTTGATTCCATGTGGTTCCATGTAGCTCTCTGTAAATGTTTGGCATATAAAGTTTCATGAATTCTCAGAATATATATAAAATAAAATAAACAATCAAGTAATGCATTTAGCTCAGTTTGCATGAATAATACTATTAATAATAATAGGAATAGCCATTATGATTTTTAATTTTTAATTTATATTTTTTTTTTTTTTTTTTTTTTTTTATTATTTTTTTTTTTTTTTTTTTTTGGTACGTATGGTTTTCCTGTAACATTTATAATTTATGGAAATATATTATGGGTCACATTGGTGAACCAAATTGTATTGAATTAAATAATGTCAGCCTATCGGGTTTTCCGACTGACAACGAACATGAAAATCGTGAAAATCGACAATACAGTTAAATTTTCAACTTTTGACACCCTATAAACTTTGCTCGCCACGGTCTAGATCACCCTCCGAGGTCACTGGGTCATAGGATCTAAACCCCACGGTGGACCCATTCTCCAATTGTCCAATTTTTCTGTCCCAAACAGAGCCCCACGACTGGTATATATCAATGACCATGGTATGTACTGTCCTGTCTGTGGGAAGCTGCATATAACAGATCCCTTGGTGCTAATGGTAAAACCGGCATCGGTGGTGTCGTGGTTAAGAATAAGAAGCTATCGGACATAAGGCTAGTAGGTACTGGGTTCGCGGCCCGGTACCGGCTCGCACCCAGAGCGAGTTTTAACGACTCGATGAGTGTAGGTGTAAGACGACTACGCCCTCTTCGTTCTCACTAACAACTAACAACTAGCAACTAACAACTAACAACTAACAACTAGCAACTAGCAACTAACAACTAGCAACTAGCAACTAACAACTAGCAACTAACAACTAGCAACTAACAACTAACAACTAGCAACTAGCAACTAACAACTAGCAACTAGCAACTAGCAACTAACAACTAGCAACTAGCAACTAGCAACTAGCAACTAACAACTAACAACTAGCAACTAACAACTAGCAACTAGCAACTAACAACTAACAACTAGCAACTAGCAACTAGCAAATAACAACTAGCCCACTGTCCTGGACAGACAGCCACGATAGCTGAGGTGTGTGCCCAGGACAGAGCGCTTGAACCTTAATTGGATTATGAGCACGAATATAAGTTGAAATGAATGAAAAGTAATGGGAACAAAATTGTAACAATTTACCTCTAAGACAATATGTATGAATTATCAAATGTTTGACATCCAATAGCCGATACTTAATTAATCAATGTGCTCCAGTGGTGTCGTTAAACAAAACAAACTTCAACTTTCTTTCTTTACATCATCTCTCCGCCACTACCCAGTGCCGGATTTATAAGGTGGCAAAGGGGGGGGGGGGCAATTGCCACGCCCCCCCTCCCCACCAGAGCCCCCCCCCCCCCCCCCCGACTAAGGACTTCCTTTATAAAAAAGTAATAATTATAAAATTAGTTCTTATTTTTTAATTTGTCATGTAATTTAATTTCTATGTTGAGGGGCCCCCGAACCTGAAGTGTCCCGGGCCCCCTAAGGTTTAAATCCCACTCTGCCGCTACCAATTTTAAACAGTTTTACATTAACCTTAGCGGGTGGGGTGAGGGGTGGGGGTGAGTACATATACTGTGTAATTATATTTAACGGGATGGTGTGTGTATGTGGGGGAGTGTGTTGGGAGGTGGGGGGGGGGGGGCAGAAATGGGTTGCATAATTGATCGACGTCATCAAACCCTGTGCCCCATGACTAGTATATCAAAGGCCGTGGTATGTGATGTCCTGCCTGTGAGGCAAAAATGCATACAAAAGTAACCTTTCTGCTAATGGAAAAAATTAATTATCAAAGGGTGTTTTTTTTTTGGGGGGGGGGGGGGGGGGGGGGGGGGTAGGGAGGGTTTCTAAGATTGCGTCAAACATAACAAATATTTGACAACAGCCGATGATTAATTAATCAAGGTACTATCGTGGTGTCATAAATAATAAAAACAAGCTTAACAATGTGTTTCTCGCATTTATCAATAATCGTTAACGTTTTTCACTCTGTAGTCGCGAGTCTGTGCCGGTTTTGATTAAACGACACTAATTTAATATCATTGATTAATATATCGTGGCGAGACAGCTCCAGTGTCAAATATCGAAAATTGTTCTGCAACTTTTTTTCTCTCTCTAATCAATACAGTTGCTGGACAACAAACGACCCGGGACAGGTATCGACTCTCCCACTGATGACGTTAACGTCAATTTATGTAGATAGATTTTTAGACCTGTCCGACGTGCTATTTTTAAAGGGACCGACCCCAGTATTCAAACACTACGGCATATTTTTCATCAATATTGGCGTCTTTGCGTGGGTTTTTTTTGTGGGCTTGTTTTGTGAGGTTTTTTGTTGTTGTTGTTGTTAATTGAAATCAGACATTGCTAAGATTTTACTGTTAAAGGCATATTGTCACAGACCACTGACCTATTACATGGCCTAACAAAGTATTACTTTAAAAATAATATATATATATATATAATTTTTATTATATATATATATATATATATATTTGTCCCTAAATGTATTTTATTCAACCATCTACGTAACCACCATACTCCACTTATTAATGATATTTTGTAAAAAATAATTGAATTATGGCAATGGTCCATAATTCAAAAACTAAAATTGCTGAGAGGGTTGACATGGATTTCACTCCATCATGGTGTAGTTAAAGTGATGCACTAGCTAGATTTGGTCTGTAAAAAATAATGTAATATTGATTTATTATTAATTTTTAGAGAAATAAGGTCCTTAAATCTGTGACAGTATGCCTTTAAGGTTATCCATTTTCGTACATCAGAAATGTTTCTTGTCATACTGCTGTTTTTATTATTTTGGGAGCAGGATGTAGCCAAGTGGTAAAGCACTCACTCACTCGATGCGCGGTCAGTCTGGGATCGATCCCCGTCGGTAGGCCCCATTGAACTATTTCTCGTTCCAGCCAGTCCACCACGACTGGAATATCAAAGACCGTGGTATGCACTACCCTGTCTGTGGGATGGTGCATATAAAAGCTCCCTTGCTGCTAATCGGAAAGAGTAGCCCATGAAGTGGCGACATCGGGTTTCCTCTCTCAACATCTGTTTGGTCCTTAACCATATATCCGACGCCATGTAACCGTAAATAAAATGTGTTGAGTGCGTCGTTAAGTAAAACATTTCCTTCTATTACTTCGGAATGTTTTTTTGGGGGGGGGGGGGTTTCCGTCATACTTTGAAAAAACGCACGTACCTCTGAGAAGTAACGGTTATGGAGACGAGCTCTAGTCTACTCTTTAAAGAGACATTCCTGAGTTTGCTGCAGTTTTTAAGATGTTATCGACTAACAGAGACTTTTTAACGATTGTAATTACATATCAAATATATTGTTCTGCATAAAATATTAGTGGCTGTATATTAAATGTGTTTCTGATCGTTCTAATATTTGTACTAGGTTAAATTTCATTTTATTTCCTAAAAACTATTTTTTTCGTACGTACGAAATAATTTGAAGACAAAATCCAGTTTGGGCTTTTTACAAATATTAAGACGACCAGAAACAGACTGAATATACAGACACTGACAATCTAAACAAGAAAATATATTTAATATGTAAGTTTAATCGTAGAAATATTTTATTAGTCGGAAACATCTTACAATGCAGCAAACTCGAGAATGTCCCTTTAAGTATAGATTTTTCGGGGCACGTTGAATTTCCAGGCCCGTAGCCAGGATTTTGAGGGGAGTGGGGGATGGGGGTGGGGGACGTTTAGGCTTATGGTGAGGCACGAGTTGCTTAGGAGGGTCCGGGGGCATATTGAAAAAAAAAAAAAAACGCCACCGGTACGGGGGGGGGGGGGGGGGGTCGACCGATCCCCCGACCCCCAATGGCTACGGGCCTGAGTTCGAGAGAGGAACAGAGTAGTAAAGATTCTGTCATAGTAGTCGCCACTGGGTTATTTCCCCTCTCAAGCATAACTGATACGGCCACAGACCACAATTATTTATATTTCTATATAGCGTTAGTGGCTATAGCATTTTTATTAACATCAGCAGGCCCATGGATTTTTTAATGCACCTGAGGGCAGCATACTATGGAAAGGGCAGCATACTATGGAAAGGACAACCCCATGTTGTCCAGAGTTTGAAACAAACACACCCACTAATCCCGGCTGGAGTACACCCATTTTACACCAAAAGCACTGCCAGAATTGCCACAAAACAGTCTTCAATGTCCATGGGCGTATGGGGACTCTTTGATTTAGGGGGGCTGGAGGGGTTGATTTGCCCGAAACTTTACCCAGATAAAAACTGCCCGAATTTTCCCCACTGTTTTCCCACTGTTTTGCCCATGTCAATGTCAACAAGTCACACATGTTAACGAACTACATGCTCTCCCCTGTCATAGTACCGGCCTCGGTGGCGTAGTGGTTAGGCCATCGGTCTACAGGCTGGTAGGTACTGGGTTCGGATCCCAGTCGAGGCATGGGATTTTTAATCCAGATACCGACTCCAAACCCTGAGTGAGTGCTCCGCAAGGTTCAATGGGTAGGTGTAAACCACTTGCATCGACCAGTGATCCATAACTGTTTCAACAAAAGCCATGGTTTGTGCTATCCTGCCTGTGGGAAGCGCAAATAAAAGATCCCTTGCTGCTAATCGGAAGAGTAGCCCATGTAGTGGCGACAGCGGGTTTCCTCTCAAAATCTGTGTGGTCCTTAACCATATGTCTGACGCCATATAACCGTGAATAAAATGTGTTGAGTGCGTCGTTAAATAAAACATTTCTTTCTTTCCTGTCAACGTAGTCTAATAGCAGACTACTTGCGCTGACATATTTCCGGACAACCAAATGGGAAGATAACTGTGATCTGAGGCCATACATCTGTCTGTTTACTGTTAATAGGTTGTGGTACATGATTCACCATTTAATTAGTAACCGAATTAGGAAAGAAATTTCTTTTTAGTGGGGGAGAAGTTCTGGTGATGACCAACCTACATAATATGTATTGTTATGCATGTAGCGTAGTGGTGTTACAATAGTCGGTTATAATAGAAAATCAATCGGCCTCGGCGGTGCCGTCGTTAAGCCATCTGACATAAGGCTGGTAGGTAGTGGATTCGCAATCCTTTACTGGCTCCAACCCAGAGCGAGTTTTCACGACTCAATGCAGGCCTGCACAAATTAAAAATTTGCATAACCGGAAAATCGGTTATGCCAAAAAAAATTGCATAACCTATTTTGATTTGCATAACCGGTTTTTTTAAAAAATGAAAAAGAACTTTAAAATAATTTTAATAAAGAACACCATTGTCATGTTGAAGTAAAAATGAACTGTAATAATATACCTTTATAGTATACACGTCAAACTTATACAGTCAAATTTTTCATCGCCATGTGTGATATTTGACAATTTCCCGTAATCAGCCGAAGTTTACCGATTAACGTTTATTAATGGAAGTATCGCAATTTCTGATTGGCCGCATTTTGAAGGAATTCCCTTCGGTGACATCCAACAACCAATGAGAATATCTTACACTTCACAATATAAGTATTCTAGCTAGACTGGTATCTGCCATTTCCGTAACATTTAATTATAATAACACGTCGGAAACCAGTCAAGTTGTTTGTACCCGCGATGTATCGTACGGTCACACGTTTTCGATCGACACGCGTTTCTGATCGTTCACATTTGTAATTGCAATAGTGCGAGAATGTGCGAACACTGATGTCACCACAAGAACGAAAACGAACACGGAAGTCACTGCTTTGTTCCGAGAGAAAAATTATTAAATACTTATAATTTTTTATTTATATTTTATTCATATATTTCGCTTAAGCGATCGAAAACCGGTGACTCTAGGACATTTTATTCAGAAAGTTTTGCACGAACGGTAAATCGGTTATGCGAAATAAATTTGCATAACCGACGCACGAA